>NC_044244.1:181580643-181883674 GCF_003957555.1 Calypte anna | reverse complement strand
TAACAGAGAAACTTAATAATTTCAGTTAAATTGTTTAAGCTAAAATTATACCATGCTGTGTTTAAATCCTGAGGCAAGTACTGTTATTATTGTCCCAGAGAAAACTCTGTGTTTATTTACATGCTTTGTTTTGGAGGACGAGTTACGGCAACTCTGATACAGTAAAATCAGAATGCTCTTGGAATATACCAGGGGAAAGCAGTATAAACGGTGGAGTGAAAATGCCTTCCATTCCAACTAAGAAGCTGATTTTCTGGGTCTTAATTATATCAGATAATTGGGTGATCTTTTTGAGCGCTTAACTCCAAGAGTGTTTTTATTGTAGGAAGATCACAAGGATAAGGCAAAATCCTTACTCTGCTTGGTTTGCATAAATACCCCTTACAGTGGAAGTTGATGTTGGTCAGCTATGAATACTGTGTGTCACAAGAACAAACATAAAGAATATTATTGCCTAAGAATGTTTTACCTTTGCTTTGTTTATGGCAAGCAAGTTCCACCTGAAAGATCAGGCAAAAGATGCATTTGTGCTTCAGTTCACCTCAGTATCTAATGATCTCCCACAAACATTGACAAGACTGGAGTACCTTCAGTTGCTGCAAAAAGTACTCATTTTACTAAATGTAAACAATTGTAGTGTAGACAGCTCCCTTTAAATGAGTTTGCCTAATTACCTTTCTTTTCAATGAGGAAAACCAAATGCTTATATACAATTTATCTCATTCTAAAGCAGAGATCTAAAATAGGCCAAATGATTCATACCTTAAAAGTGGCTCTTTCTCTCCATTGAGTATAAAGGGAGTCTGGCATGACTAGCTCAGAAGTGTACACTGTAAATGTCTAAAGTTAGCTGAGAGGAATCCCATCTCACTTGTTTGTACACTTAATAAAAGGAGAACACCAATACAGTATAAAAATGAACAAACTTCCTCAGGCCTTAAAACAAGTTGTTTTAATCTTGGGCAGCTCATAATTTAGGGTTTGATTCAACTCCCATTGAAGTCAGTAGTTGTATGTTTTAAGAGGAATTTAATGAGTCTTGTCAATTATTTTTGTTTACCTTCTCATCAAGTATACTTAACTAAAGTCAATGAGAAATGGATGCCCAGTGCTTAATAAAAAAGAGTATTCTATAAATACAGGTTATTCCTGTTATGAGCAGGATTTTTTTGTAAATTAGTTTTTTTCCCTTCCATCTTTTTAATTAAATAGGTAAGCAGTATAGATAAATCCTCAGTGATAAATGTATTTAATAATTCAAGTTATACCAGAAAGTACAGCTGATGTTTCCTTCCACAGGATGGCTAATGCCTTTTAATTAATATGTGTAATATATTAAAGTCCAGCAGGATGTTATTGGTGTCTTTCAGTGATGAGTCTGAAACTAGCTTTGCACTGTCAGTTTTGCAGAGCTCCTTAGTGATGGACCCCATATAACAACAGGCATATGGTGCTGTTTATAAGACAGAGTGCAATGGTGTTGTAGTTGGGAAGTCTGATAAAAACACCACGATCATAGTGTAGGTGTAACCTGGGTGTAATCCAGTTCTGCTCTTAACATGTGAATTGAAGAAACAGTGGGCATGCACTTACATGACTGTGACCATGGCATGTAACCAGGAGCCTCTCCTGGCAATACTGGCAGAGAGGAGGCCAAATGATGTGTGTTCTCTTTCCTCCTTGCTCGTGATGAATCTCTGTCTTCACAGTTCACTGGTTTGCATGTGCAACTGGTGCAGAGGGCTTGAAGGAGGGGAGAGAGGGAATTCTGTCAAAGGTGTTAGCATCTGAGTGACATTAAGAAACTATGATGTTAGAGTAGGCTCAAATTCTCTAATTCTGTTCTTTAATCCAGTTTCTATTTCTGTCTGAAAATCTGCCTCAGATTAATTCAAGTTTGAGATTCTGAAGACAGAGTATTACCAGGAGCTGTGTGAGCAGTGTGAGAGAGAAAACTCTTTCCCTGGCTCTGTGCTGAGAACTGTTACAGGTTCCCCATCTCACCCCTCCTTGACCACCCTGCTGCAAAGACAAAAGTGGTCAGCTTGGCAAGATTATTTTAAATATATTAGAATCTGAACTAGTAACTCTGCATATTAATAACAGAATTTAATTAAAAGAACTTCGGGAGTGGCTGAAGGCAAAGGACAGTCTCCAGTGCACCTAGTAGTAGAAAAGAATTTACTAGATGGGTAAATATAAGCAGCTTTGAGAGCTTAGAAACAAGTAATAATACAAAATCAAATGCTTTTCCCTTTTTTCCTCCCTACTTCATCCTCATGGCATGAGATTTTTTTGCTGGACAAGCAGTTTTCTGGGGCGTTAGCTCTGCTGTGCTGTTCCTGGCTTTCATCCAGGACTCAGCATCCTGGATACCTTTAACTGTGACACCAAATCCAGCCACTTGTGAATAGTTGGTCTGTGTGAGTGAGTAAAGGAGAACTGTGTGCTTTGCAGAGCTCTTTGATGGGGAGTACTGAAGATGACAGCATGTAATGCTAGTAGGGTAACAGCAGCACCTTTGGTGCTCTCCTCCCAGGTAAATCTGAGCTTGAATTGTTCTAATTGTGTCAGCCTGTACTTAAGGTTTTGTTGCAGACTAGCTGAAACTCTGGGTCCTGAAGGGATGCAGAATTAAGAAGTTTCTCCTGTTCCAGTTGAATTAACTGCATTAGTAGTTTTCTGTAAATTATAACTCTGTTAATTAACCTTGCAGACCATATTTCATACTGAAAGAAAAAGGAAGTTTGTGTGCATTAAAAGTGACAGTGATATGTAACCTGTTACTTAGTTTTTTACAAGGAATAATGAAAACCAGAGAAATTGTATGAATAATCCACAGGGAAGGTTGTTGGTGGTTGCAACATATATATATGTTTATATATATATGTATATATATATATAAAATACTGTAGCATTTTCTCATAACTTGGTATGGTGACTGATGTCATTTTTCTGTAATACCATCCATAAATTTTGTCTTGTACAGGCTTATTTTATCAGACAAAAGAATTACACACAAGTTTTACACACTATGAAGATAGCTTATGTTTCACTTTCATAATTACTAGCACAAAAATCTTAGTAAAAGCATTTTGATGGCACAAGAGTTGTCAAAGTAACTTATTCAGTTTTAGCTTCTTGTTTTATTTACCAGCTTTCATGAACTACGTAAAGACCTTAGGAGCAACTGAAAAATACAGATCTAAAATGGCAAAGCTTTAGTAAAGGGTGGGATGTATCTGAGATTTGGATGTTCTGTAAACAACCACATTCATCTGCCCTCTTGTATTTGATGGTGGAAATATTGCCACATGATAAGCATGACAGCAGTCATTACCAAATCAGTAAAACTGCACAATACTCATGTAGCATGGGTAACCTATCTGGTATCCCAAACTAATTTGCAAGGACTTGCCTACCCTGCAGATCCTTTGATACCACTCCTGCTGCATTATAGGGATCCTTGCACAGTGGTGCTGGTGTCCCTGACGGCTTGGGTGCTGCCCCAGGAAATAGAAAATGGCTCTGGTAGGATTGACTGCCTTAATCTGGTAGGATTCAACAACTAAGTGCTGAAAAGCAACGTATTGCATTACCTGGGTGACACACTGCTACTCAGCAATAACAGCAGCTACAAACAGCATTGAAAGCAGTAGTGTAACTCCTGTCTGGAAAAATAATCTGGATAGAGTTAGGAGCTGCCTGTCCCCCTTAACTTCTTTCCTCTGCATGGGCAGCCTACAGTGTTGGTGGCTACTTTGTTGTATGATCTTAAAAATCATGATGTTTTTAGCAGCTGGGCATACTGTCCTGGGGATGGGAAGAATAACAACAAAAAAACAGTCAGTGTCTCCAAGGAAGAGCTGAATCCTGCTTCCCAGAACATGAAAACTTTCCCCTCCTTAATTTCTTTGGCACCTTGATGTTGGGCAGAAGGTGCTCAAAAAGGAGGCAGAAATAATTCAGCATCCTTGCAATTAACCCTTGCCATGGATGATTAGGTCAGAGTAGCAAAAACACTTTTTCATTCAAACAACTCATTCAAGATCTGGAGCTCAACCAGTTCTTCCTCAATTCCCTGATGGTGACATTTGTACAATTTTCATCGGCCCTGATGGCAAAATTCCATTGTATTAATTCAGAGTAATGAAAAGACTTTGCCAGCTCAGGGCAAGGTAGTATGAGTTCTGTGGTGGGCTGACAATTGTTTTGGGTAGACAAATACTTTGACTACAAACAGTCCCTGTTCCTCTTCTATTTCCCAAGATGTTCTTGATAAGCACAATGCCATATGGCAAGGAATATTACAGAAATTACAGAATGGTAGAGGTTGGAAGGGACCTCGAGAGACCATCGAGTCCAACCTCCCTGCCATAGCAGGACCATCCAGGTCACACAGGAACATGTCCAGGTGGGCTTTGAATGACTCCAAAAAAGGGAGACTCCACAACCTCCGTGGGCAGCCTGTGCCAGTGTTCTGTCATCTTCACAGTTAAAATTTTTTTTTCTTATGTTTACACAGAACCTCTTATGCTCCAACTTGTATCCATCACCCCTTGTCCCATCATTGGACATCACTGAGAAGAGGCTGGTTCCATCCTCCTGACACTCACCCTTTACATATTTATAAACATTAATTAAGTCACTGTCACGGTTTAACACTGGCCCGGCAATTAAACCGAATAACAGACGCTCTCTTTAATCTCTCTCTCCCCTCGATGAAGAAAGGAGAGAGAATAAGGGAGAGAGACTTATGAGTTGGAAACTAAACTACACAACTTTAATGAAACAGTAATGGTAAATAGGGAAAAATTACTAAATATATACAAATATACAGGAAAATGGAAACCACATTCCTCCCCCCTCTCCCCCAATAACTCTCACGTCACCACCGAGGCTGTAGGGCAGCCCTGGGAAAGTCCAGGCTGGACTCCTGGAGTCGGCAGCAGTCGGGAACCGGAGGCAGGAACACACAGATATGGGCTGGCACGGATTAGGACCACAGGCAGACGAACGGACGGGATCCTTCCAGGATGCTGGGTGAAGGAAGGGAAGCAGGAAAAGATCTGGCTCGGCCCACGTGATGCCTCAAATTTATACTGAGTGTGACGTATATGGGATGGAATACTCTGTTTGGTCAATTCTGGCATCTATCTTGTCCGTTCCTCCCTAAAGGAGGGTTCAGGTGGGACCTCTTTATCCTCCTGGACAGTAAAACGTTTTCCTCAGAGCTGAGGAAAGCAGTGTCCTTGGCTCTGCATACCAGTCTCTGGCTGGAACTATAAACATCAAGTGTTATCAATCATAGAAGCACACACTGTCTGAGAAACTTGCTGTTAATTTCAGAGAGACTACTTACAAGGGACTTAGCTAAAAGCAAAAGTACAGAAACAGAAAACCACCTTTATCCTGGCCCAAACCAGGACAGTCACCCCTCATTCTCCTCCAAGCTGAAGAGCCCCTCAGCTCCCTCAGCCTTTCCTCATAAGGGAGATGTTCCACTCTCTTCATCATCTTTGTGTCTCTTCACTGGACTCTCTCAAGCAGTTCCTGGCCCTTCTGGAAACAAGGGGCCCAGAACTGGACACAATATTCCTGCTGTGGCCTCACCAGGGCAGAGTAGAGGGGCAGGAGATGCTCTCTCAACCTACTAACCAACCCCCTTCTAATGCACCCCAGGATGGCATTGGCCTTCTTTGCCTCAGGAGCACATTGCTGGCTCACGGTCATCCTTCCATCCACCAGCACCTCCAGGTCCCTTTCCCCTGTGCTGCTCTCCCACAGCTCAGTCCCCAACCCATACTGGTACCTGGGGTTGTTCTTTCCCAGATGCAAGACTCTACACTTGGCCTTGTTGTAATTCATTAGATTTCTTCTTGCCCAACTCTTCAGCCTGTCTAGGTCCCTCTGAATGGCAGCACAGCCTTCTGGGATGCCAGCCAGTCCTTCCAGCTTTGTGTCATCAAAACAAATATATATATATATATATATATATATGTATCACCATGCCCACTAGAGCATCTCCTAAAGTGTCTCATCCAATCTCCTCGACAGAGAGGGATAGAGTGGTGCTGTGATGTCAGGAGCTGCCTCTTGTGCCTTCAGATTGTTGAGCTAAAATTAATGAAGGAAGGGAACCTGTTATCCATGGTGCTCTGCCAACACATTGCCATATCTCTCTGGTCAGCCTGCATTGGCTGTCCTGGTTGTGTCCCCTCCCAGGTTCTTGCATACCCCCAAGCCTACATGGTTTGTGGGGTAGAGTAAGGAAAAGAAAAGAACCCCAGCCCTTGAGGCAGCGCAAACACTGCTCAGCAACATCCAAAACACTGTTGTGTAATAAACACTGTTTTAGTCATAAATGCAAATCACAACAGGGTATGGGCTGCTATGAGGAAAGTTAACTCCATCCCAGCCAGAGAAGTGTTGATCAAGTTCTGCTGCTGCTGCAGCAAAAGTCACCACGAGAGAAGAGAAATATCCATGCTGGGACATGTACCTATAGGTTTTGTCTGTATTCAAAATTCAAGACATCAGGTAGCACAGCTTGATGAACCCAGGTTGGGTTCCACTGCAGGGTAAACCCATGTAGGAAGCCTGCAGGGAAGCACAAGATTAAGGGTGTGAGGAGAAGCCCAGCCCAGAGCATGGCTTCACAGGTGGGGCCAGTGCAGGGGTGTTGGGGCCAAGGCCCAGGAGTGGTTTCTCTGCAGGGTGTAGCCAGGGGTGCGGCCCCAGGCACAGCTCCAGAGGTGAGGTAGGCACAAAGACATGAATGGAGCCCAGGGTGGGGTGGGAGAGCAGCATGTGTGCTGGCAAAACACCCAGATCCTGGCTCTGTGCCCAGAAAATCATAGAAGAGGAAACCAGGAAGGGACCTACCAAGTGACCTTATCTGGGAAATGTAACTTTGGCTCTGGTGTGGGCTGTGGTAACACTTTGCTGGTGCACAAGATGGTGGAAGGAACAGCAACAGGCTCTGGGGAAGTCACATGTGTGGAAAGATTGAGTAAAAGATTAGGAAAGTTCTGACTGACCTTAAAGTCTGAAGAGAAAGCAAAGTGTTAAATTGGAACTTGCAGCATCAAGACCTGACGATTGCCAGCATGGATGAGTAGGAGTTAGGGTAGGAGAATCTGGTGAGACAGACAGACAGTTGTGGGGTGTCCCAGAGATCACTTGCACAGAGGGGCAGTGCCTAATCTGAGAAAGGTTATTCGTGTGTAGTTGACCCTGCAACATATTTGGAATTACTTTGAACTGTGAGAATACTTTTGACTAGGTCATTTGTTTCTGTCACGAAGGTGAAATATTAGTGACCTAGCTCCAGCTCATCTCTAGTGGATGATCAAACCAGAGTGACTCCTCTAATAGAGAAAGGGAAGAATATTGATTTTGTTGCATGAGAATCAGACTGTGTGAGTGTATGAAAGTAACTAGGAGGTTACAAAGAGCATTGGAGAGCACCAGTACTCTGGCCTGAAGGGCAAACCAAAAGAAAGAGTAAGTCTTACTCACTGGCCTAAAGCCTTCTTCAAATCTTTTATTGGATTTTTAATCCACATTACTTAATCACATACTTTCTGTTATCACTGCCATGAAATGGTACATTTCTCATGTTCTTACCTGTGTTCCGCTAGAGGAATAAAAGAAACAGTAAAATCCAGGACTTGCACTTCTACAGAGATCAGAAATTCTGAACTCAGAAGTACCTGGAAATAGAGGTAGGCTTCTGAATGTGGAAGTTACCCTCCTGCTGGTGTGCTGTTATTGTAGTTAAGAGACAGTTCTTAGGGTAGATGATTTATGCAATGAGAATATGCAGAGAAAGAACAGATATTTTTTCAAGTGAAAAAAAATCTAACAAAATTGTTCTAAATACTGTCTAGCTGTTTGGGTTAATACATTAATATTAATATATTAATATTGGGTTATATATACTGAGGGATTTGCAAACTGGCTGAATACCTTTGTTGATTGGGGATCTGCTTAACCATACACAGTATCAATAATTTGGTACTAACTTCATGAAATAAGATTTGTTAATAACTTTATAAAGTAAGATCTTGCTGCAGTGCAAAGTGACTATAAATTGGAGGCACTGTTAATAGCAATTTTGGTGTATTATGTTCATGTGATGATAACATAAACCATTGTTCAAAGTTTGAAGCAATGGAGCCTTTAAGATTTTTCTTGTCTTCTGTCTATTATTCAGTCCTCTGAATATTACTGTTAATTTCCACTCCTAAATAAAAAAATAAACCCCACATTTCCCGTGCAACTGCATATGATTTTACCATAATACTGGATTTCTAAATTATTTGAATCTCTTTATTCTGTATTCTTTGAGTCAAATTGATGTTTTTTTCTGGTATTTTTCATGTGTACCTGTGGGAAAAGTTTGTTTCTCTGCCAGCATTTCACTTTGCAGGGGCCTCATGACATCTGTTAATCTCACCAAATGTCCTATCAATGCAAGTATCCATTTAAACATTTTTGAATTCTGTCACAGCAATAGGATATATAACAGTCTGTATCCTACTATGTAATGATGCTATGGGTATTACAAGCAGCAATAAGGCAAAAAACTACGGTGGTATCTTAAAAATTACAGTGCAACTTTTGCTCTGACTGGAAGGTCTTGGAAGACGAAAATGACAAATTGCTAAATAAATTAATAGATACTTGTAAAATTATTTAAAAATAAACCAACACATGCAACTAGTTTTGAAGTATCTCTTTTCAATGAAAGCAAAAGTTGTTTTTGTTTATTTTGAAACTCAGGGGAACTCATATTTCACCAGTTCTCATACCCTCATATGCTGCAAAAGCAGGCCTTGAGTCAGAAAAAAGCTCTCTAAAGACTGCAAATGTGGGTAATATAAACATTCACAGTTTCCATGCCTGCATTTTTCACTGAAAAACTATTAATATTGAATTCTATATGAGAAACTACTTTAATACTGATAGCTTGATAACTGTTGATATGAGCCCTCCACCTTTTAGAGACTCTTCAGTCTGTAAAGTATTTTCCCAATTTGCTTTTAAAGGCTGAATTCTGGAAAAGAAATGGAAGGTTCAAATACTTCAGGGTTTTGTTTGTCATGATCTATTCTTCCTGCTTTTATTGTCCCTATATTTACATGCTGCAGAAGTAAATTGATGTGGTCAAGTGAAGAGGGTAATAAACTTCAAGCTGATGCTTGATAAGGGGTCTCCTCCTGCTGAATAAAAGCTATGAAGTGAATCCAAGAGATTAATTTCTAAGTAAATTTAAACCACTATTGAAGCAAAAATTACAGTCTCTTAATGTTGATCTTAATGTTGACCACAGAATATGAAAGAAAATTCAACTTCAAGGTTTCCAGGGCAGCTTCCATCCATCCAGTAAAAAGTTAATCCAACACAGGACTGTCACGTGAGACCACTGAGATAGTAATTCAAAAGTAATGTACTGCAAATGCTTCTTGCACATTTAATCTGCTAAAGACAAGTGACAAGCTGATAAATTTACTGCAAGGACCCTTAAAAACTTGCAGCTAATCAGAAACTTCACTGATCCAAAAATTTTAGTACTCTGTGTACAGCTTCCTCCTGGCAGCCATAAGAACTGCAGAAGACTGTGAATCCCTGCTCTTCCATGCTCCCATGTTGCATGATGCAAAGCTCTTGGAGAGTCAGGGAAATGCACTGAGTTCAAGTATCCTGTCACTAGTTTGGCAAGCAGCATCTGAGGCCAGGTACTGAGTGAGACCTTTTGCCTGAACTCTTCAAATAAATGCCTTGCACATCAAATCAGCATGTGGAGAGCAGATAGTATGATATGAGCAGATAGTATGATAGAGCAGATATGGAGGCCATAGTATGGTTAGTCTGTAATTCCTTTAAAAGTTTCAATAACTGTATCTATCAGGATTTATAAAGGCTTTTACATCTTTGTAGAAAGAGTGTGTTTTTCAACAATATTTTTCACTACAGTTTTTGAAATTTGAATTGAGGCTCATGCCCCTCATGAGTAACAGCATATATCCAAGTTCTTTATTTGGCAAAGCACATTTTTCTACTCCACACTGGCCAAAAATTGGCACAGAATCTGCTCATACTGTACAATGGCTTTTGAGGGCCTAAAAAAATGCAATTACCTATTCTGACCTTCTCACCTGCCTCACAACCAGGAGATCAGCTTTTAAAAATCCATCTGTGACACCCATCTGTCTTCCCTGTTGCATTTGCTGCCCAGTGAATCCTTCCCTGGAGCCACAGTAATCGGATTTATTGCAAAAAGGCATCCGTGAACAGGAAGTTTCTCATTAATACTACTTACTGCAAGAAATGGTGTGGAGTGATTAGAGCAAAGATGCAAAATAGCTGTTATCAAGAGTGAGGATCAAAGAGAAGGTGATGAATAGGTGGTTTTGGTTATTATTGCATTTGAAAGGTGACTGAGTGGAAAATAAAGAGAAACAAACACACAAAATGTTGTAAGTTAAATCCATAGGTCTGGGTTCTCAGTCCACCAAGTTCACTCAGGCTTCACTGTTTAAAACAATTCCACATAAGGGATAATAATTTTTTTCTTCCTCTCTATTAGAATATAAATAGCTACTGAAATGCCTCTTCCTTTTTCCTAATTTAAACTGAGATACCTCACTTGTATACTGGGTTTTCTCCTCTTTCTTATTTGCTTTTCCAGCATATGTTTTTAAAGCAATAACTGTCTTTTATGTTACCCTTGTATCTCATAATATGCTAGATTGTGCTGATACCTCTATGACAATTTTTATGGCACAACAAAGAGTAAGCACAGGTTTATAATGAAGCACAGTAATAATAATAAATGGTGGGAGAAACAGAATATTTTGTTGCTCCAGATGTGAATCCATGTTTGTTTTTCTCTGAGCACATTGATACTATCCAGAGCAAAGAGGCAGTGCTCGATGAAAGGACACATCTTGTCATGGTGTGTTACTGTAAACACTCAGTGTGATTAGATGTGCTTCCTATAGTTTTATTCATCCCTAAAGGAGTTACCGTCTTTCCATGTCTGAAGTATCGCAGAATGAAACCTAAGCCTTGTGAAGATCTGCAGCAAAGCTCCAGAAAGAACTGGATTTCGAGTTTTAGCACTATTTGAGGCAAAGGGATGCAAGTGTTCTTGGTCTTCTAAGAGAATCTAAGCCACTCAGATATTCTCTGCATTGTTTACCCTTTCTATGCAGTGGAGGTGCTACTGTGTTCTTGATGTCAAAAGACTATTGAGGGAAAATCCAAGCTGACTGATACAGGCTGCTGTGAAACAATACAAGCTGCTTCTGTGCCAGACAAGGAAAGCCAGAGAATATTTGCTTTGGACTTTACTGACTGGCATGCAGTATAAATTGTTTACAGCCTGGGGTGTAGCAAGCCCGGTATTCTTGCTATTAAAGCTCTGCATGTAGCCATCCACACAATAGCACTGGAGCTTTTGCTGCTTTTACTTCTAGTTGCTCTTACTTCTATACCTTAAGGTATAATTTCTCGATAGATAGTCAATGCCTAAACAAGAATCTTACAATTGAAAGAGTCTCTTCATATCATTCAGATTTTATGAACCAAAAAAGTAAACTCAGAGCCCATCTTTGGTAAACATAAAGTCAGGATGGTCACTTCCTGTGTACATAATTTCACCTAATTTACATTGAATTTTAGTTGCTGTTTTATTAGCTAGCCAGTTATTCTACAGACTTCACAGGAAGTCCCTTGTCACGCTAGAGAACATGTTCTGGGCAGCAGAAAGGCTGCTCTGCAAGGAAAGGTGAGCTGGGGATGCAGTGTGAGAGCAAGGCAGGCAGGGACAGTGTCCTTATCACTGAGAAGGCACCATCCCACAGTGCCTGAGCAGGTCCTGTGCTGGTCATCTGGCTCAGCCACATGCCAGTGATTGCCAGACACACAAGTCTGTGGTGATCCAAGCAAGCCAGGGAGTCAGCTCAGTGCATTGGGGTCCATCTCCAGCTCAGTGAGGGACGTGGCCAGGCACAGGCATCCTCACGTGAAGCTCAAATACCAGTAGGAAGGCTTTGCCTCCTCACTCCTTGCTCCATTTTCAGATCACTTCCAAATATGTTGAAAAACATGGGCTGGAAAAGACCCTACAAATTACCGGTTGTGCTTTCCTTTTACTCTTCAAAATGCTCATTTATGCGAGAGGCACTTAAAACCTTCAAAATTGCTCAGATGTAGTTGATTTGTTCCCTTTGAGCAAAACACGAGACTGCCAAGTAACATCTCCATATACGAGTGCTGACAGTTGCATGGTTACCCACACCCTCCTGGAAGCCATAAACTTGAGCTCTGTGGTAGGAAGTTTATGCTGCCAAACTCCACTAAGCAGCAGAGCTCAGACTGAGTGGCTGTGACTGTCAGGCTCCTGAATTTGGCAGGAACCAATCTTCTGTCAAGCTGTGTGGAGCTCTTACGGGATTTTTGTTTGTTCATTTTTACAAATTGCTAAGCCTGTGTAATTTAATTCAGAAAGAGATGCTAATTTCATTAAAGAGTACTGAACATTTTGTGAACTGGATCAAAAAAATAGCCACTGAAAGATTAGTTTAGGCTTTAATTTTTCCCATGAATCAACCACATCTGCTGAAACAGCTTGTTTTCTGGATGTTATTGTTGATGCTAAAATGATTTAAAGGATTGCTAAATGAAGTGAAACTAGAACACTAATCTGCTGAGAGGCTCAGCAAAGCTTTTTAGGTCCATGTTTTCACATGCCTCTCACTGAGTCTTTACATTTGGCAAACATTAGACTCTTTGGGGAGGGATGTGGGACAATCATTTCCAGCTTTTAGGAACTTCAATGTCATGTCTACACGTCATGCTCTCATTATAGTGAGTGGAGATCTTGTCAATATAGATAATGGACTTTAGAGGGGGATTCAGATGACTAAATGAGGCGTCTCTTTCAAAATGACCCGAATAGCTCTAAGTTTCCAGTGGGATCTAACGTAAGAGTCTAGTGCCCTAGAGTAGAGAAGCATCTGCGTGAGGCTGGCACATATGATATGGGGCATAAGGCAGATCTGTGCCTTTCTGGAGAAGCAGCTGAGGCTCAGGCAGGATGCCTTACAGCATCTTATATGGCAACAGAGCAACTGAACCAAGTCCCTCTGTTTAGATACCTATATGAACATATCTACAGTCTGGAGCTGAATCCCACCCTTGGGATTTGGCTGTTAAGAAATGTTAAATCATTATGGTGATTTGTCTAACAAAAGTATCCAGAATCAACCATTAAAAAAACATTGCTTTTCTTTACAGAAAGAAACACAGTTTTTTCTTTTTCCTGCATTCTTCTGACCATCAGTAGTACAGAAGCATAGTTAGATACAGAAATCCAGCTATTCAGGCACATGGCTGTACTTCAGCCATCATGAACTGACCTTCAGTAGGGAACTACAGACAAACCTGCATAGCTTCATCCCCATGCTGCTCCCGTGAAAGAAAAGTTTGTACACTCTCCTTGCATTAACAAGTGTGTAGATGAGGGGATTTAGTGCAGCAGTTTTTCTGTCTCCATTTTTTTAGAATGCTGGATTACTCTGGTTTTTGGAAGTCATGGGTGGCTATTCATGCTATAGAGTGATAGTATCCTTTCCACTGGAGCTCTCACAACACCTTTTACTTGAGAAAGCTGGTGCAACTAAAATAATAAACTACACAGACAAATTTTATTTTTGATGTGACTTTGCAGTTATAAATTTCATTTGACAACTTTACTTTAACAGCTGTTATCCATGTGGGCACACACTGGATTCCTACCAGAGCAAAAGTATAGGGATTGTCAGTAAGAATGGCTGAGTTCTACTGACAGGGGCATGGGTTCCACCTGACCTCTGTCAGCATAAACAGGTACTACCAAGGTAGTTTATCTTCAGTTTTCTTCTGCCCTCCCACATTGTCTTTTTGTGACTGACTCCCAGTCCATGTCTCTCTTTAAAATTGTTCTCATGATCCATTACTATCAAATGTGTGTCTAACAACTATAAACATTTAAACCAAATTTAATTTCTACACCCAGAAATATGCAGACAGGTAAGGCAGGCTGGGTGGATCTTGCTTCATGGCCACACGAAGAGGTGTTATTAAGTCATTATAAATAGGAGAGACATGTGCACCTCAGAGATGAGCAATACACCTAATGAATAAACTACAAAATCAAAATAATAAGCTAAGATTTTCCAAATGCAAGAATAATCAAGCATATAAAAAAAAAATATAGGTGCCTGTCACATAAAGATGCAATGCCGTTTTCTACACATCTGACAAAATAAATATATTGTAGTAGGCTAATGAGTTGGGAAAAAACCGATATATTAGCTGTCTCCTGAAATGACTCTGAAATACAAAAAGCCCAAGAATTGCCCTAAAGGCAAGTCCCTTATTATTTTTCCATAATGTTCTTTTCTAATTAAAGGACAGCATTTATGTACGTCATTTTTATACACCATGGTGTATACCATTCTGTTTCGGAAGTGGCATTCCTCCAAAATGTGTGACTGTCTGAATGGTTAATTAATCCTTCATAATTTGATTTGTCAGCTCTGTATCTGAGTCAGGAAATCAGCTCAGTTTGTGAAACAACTGTCAAACATATTCAAAATTAAACACATTTATGGAGTTCCCTGACCTGGAATAACAGCTGGTGCCTGAGACTGTTCACAGATCCCAGCCATTACCAAAAAAAAGAAACAAACCAAGCCAAAACAAAAGCCTAGGCTTGATTATGTAATGGTACTTTTTAGTGTCTATTTATTATGATACCAGTTTATTTGTAGCTTTTATTTCTCTGGGTCCCTTACGGCCTCTAGTGGCCTAATACACCTAAACATCATCGTGGTCCTGACACCAAAGTCGCTGAGAAGTATGAAGTGCTTCAGGGTGAACTGTAGGAAGCAGAGAAGTGATGGGGCCTGCAGAGCCTGGGTGTGCTTGACAGCTCCGTGGGGGGAAAACAAGTTCCAGCAAACCCTGTGGTATATTTCCTGCAAGATTTGTCATGCTTATAGTTCTGTTGGCTTAAAGGAAAAATGTTGCAGTTTTGTAGAGAGACATTGTCAACCAGGTGCCTTGAGTTGCCAAAGAGTGGGTGTGAGTCCACCTGTGCCTGATTAGGACAGGCCCCTATTGGGCATGAGCAAGATCAGGGGGCCAATAAAGGTGGGACACACACCCACAGAGGGAAGCTCAGCTCACTCTGGTGTGAGGCATGGAGAGGCCAGCAGCTCGTTGAGCCTCTGGAGCAAGAAAGGCTCTTCCCGCTACACTTCTACCCTGGAAGTGCTGTGTGGTGGCTGGAGTCCTGGAAGAGACCAGCAGCTCGTCGAGCTTCAGGAGCAAGAATGGCTCCTCCCGCTACACAGTTTTATATTTGTTTTAACCTCCATCCTTTGTCTTTATCAAAAAAACCACACTCAGCATATCATAACATTTTAAAGAGACAGATGGTTTTATTTAAAGACTGAAAGAAGGACATGGTAAGTAATTATTTTTGTAATTACTTTCCATTTTATAGGTGCTAACCTTGTCTCACAATCTGAGTGAAAGTTTTTCCATTACTGTGCAAGTGTCCTGTTTGGCCAGGGCTTTCATCACTACTATCCCAGTGTTCAGGTGGACTTTCACTGGCAAGAAGTTCATTTTGAGCCCTGTAGACAAATTTACAATCACCAACAGCACTCCCCTGGAACACAAAAAGTCCTTTGTCATTTCAGAAGATAGGTGTTTATGCCATCTCATTATGTCATCTCATCTTTAGCATTTTTCCTAAAGCACTCTGTTGCACTATAAAATATAATCCAGTGATTCCTACCCAAGTTTCAGTATTCTTTGGTGCTTCTAGAGAACTGACAAGATGATTTTGCTTTTGATTTTGAAGACTCTTAGTTAACTAATTTTCCTCCACCGAGTGTTTTTGAAGCATCATGGAATCCTAGATTCATAGAATGGTTAGGGTTGGATGGGACCTTAAACACCATCAACATCCACCCCTGCTGCATTGGCAGGGGCACCTCCCATAGACCAGGCTGTACAAGGCCTCATCCAGCCTGGCCTTGAACACTTCCAGAGAGGGGGCATCAATAACATCCCTAGTGTCCTGGTTTTGGCCAGGATAAAGGTGATTTTCTGTCTTGTACTTTTGCTTTTAGCTAAGTCTCTTGTAAGTAGTTGCACTTGCTGAAATTAACAGCAAGTTTCTCAGACAGTGTGTGCTTCTAGGACTGATAACACTTGATGTTTATAGTTACTGCTGGAGACTGGTATGCAGAGCCAAGGACACTGCTCAGCTCTGAGGAAAACTTTTACCCTCCAGAAGGAAGAAAGAGATCACACCTGCAGCCCTCCTTTGGGGAGGAACGGACAAGATAGATGCCAGAATTGACCAAACAGAGTATTCCATCCCATACACGTCATACTCAGTATAAATGTGAGGGATCACGAGGGCCAAGCCATGATTTCCTGCTTCCAGTTTCCGGCTGCCTGCCCTTCCTGCCTTTCCTGCTTCCCTTCCTTCACCCGGCATCCTGGAAGGATTTCGTCCATTCGTCTGCCTGTGGTCCTGATCCGTGCCAGCCTGAATCTGTGTGTTCCTGCCTCCAGTTCCTGACTGCTGCCAACTCCAGGAGTCCAGCCTGGACTTTCCCAGGGCTGCCCTGCAGCCTCGGTGGTGACATGAGAGTTATTGAGGGAAAAAGGGGGAGGAATTTGGTATCCATTTTCCTGTATATTTGTATATATTTAGTAATTTTTCCTATTTATCATTACTGTTTCATTAAAGCTGTGTAGTTTAGTTTCCAACCCATAAGTCTCTCTCCCTTATTCTCTCTCCTTTCTTTATCAAGGAGGAGAGAGAGATTAATAGAGAGCGTCTGTTACTTGGTTTAATTGCCGGGCCAGCGTTAAACCGTGACACCTGGGCAACCCTTTCCAGTATCTTACTACCCTCATGCTGAAGAATTTTTTCCTAATATCTAACCTAAATCTATCTTCTTCAAGTTAAAAACCATTACCCCTTGTCATATCACTACCCTCTCTGTTGAAAAGCCCAGAGACGGCTAACCCTAACCCACCCCAGCTTTTCTGTAGGTGCCTTCATGTCCTGAATGGCTGCTATAAGGTCTCCCCAGAGCTTTCTCTTCATAGCAGAGATGCTCCAGCCCTTTGATCTTCTTTTTGGCCCTTCACTGGACCCTCTCCAACAGGTCTGTATCTTTCCTGTGCTGGGGGCTTCAAGGCTGTATGCATTGTTCCAGGTGTGGTCTCACAAGAACAGAGTAGAGTGGCAGAATCCCCTCCATCACCCTGCTGGCCATACGTCTTTTGATGCAGCCCAGGATGCAGTTTGCCTTCTGGGCTACAAGCACACACTGGGGCTCATATTGAACTTCTCATCCACTGCCACCCCCAGGTCCTTCTCCTTATGGGTGCTTTCTATCCATTCTCCCTCCAGCCTGTATTTGTGCCTGGGGCTCTGCTGATGCTCTCCCACTTTTCCCTGTCTGTTTCACCCTAGGTTTTAAGAGAACAGCAGGCTTATAATCTGTGTCTCCTAAAAGAATACAAATTTGGAAATTTTTGAAGATCAATTAAGATTCCATAGTGTTTCCATAGTGGTGGCTACTAAATTCTTCGTGGCCAAAGAGAATGTTGAAGAATTGGATTGAAGAGGGAACTGCTTCCCTCCATGACATTATTTGTCCTCTGTCCAAGAATTATTAAGATAAATCATGTATTTATGTTTAGCGTAACAGTATGACTTCTTTTTTTTTCCAGGGCAGAATACATTTTTAAGTGTCTTCATGAAAACAAATGCCTGTAATTTATATACTTGGTAAAAGCATTTCTGTGTTATTACTTCCATAAGAAGAGCCCATAAAGTTATCTGCAAAATAGTATTTATTTTATTGTTAGGAAACAGCAACTCATTAATAAGAAAAGACTACAGTCTCTCAATGACAGCACACAGTTATAACTGACAATGGTTATAACTGACAATGGTTATTCATCACAACTCATGCAGTTGCTCAGAACAGGAATTACTGAAGAAGAGTTTTTTGACTTTTTCTAAGAATCCAGTTTAACTTCTAAAATTTAATTTCTGGGGTGATGGCCATTTTATTGTATGATTACCAATTCAGGAAATAGAAATTCTGGGGGATTTTTTTCTTGATTTTGTTTTTCTGTACACTGCCTTTTTTTTTTTCTCCATTACAGACACCTGCTGTGCCACCTCCTTACCCTGAGTATGCAAAACACTGCTGAAATCTCTGTTTTAAACTGACAGCAATGACTTTTTTTTTTTTTAGTTTAAGGTGCTTGGAGTAATCTTTACATCCTATTGACAGATAAAATTTCATAGAAATTTCTTATAGGAACATTACTTCTATTAAAAATAATGTTCACAAATATGAATACCATTGCTATATTTTTTTCAAAGCAGTCTAAAGTCAAACCATGGTACTGCAAGTATTAGATTGAAGATCCAGCCTTTCACAGTGGGTGTTTTCAAGCTTCCATGTCTCATTCACAGACACTCAAACACAATCTTCAGATGAAAATTCTTCCATGCTTTCTCTCAAATCTCCTGGAGCACAGCAAATAGGCACTGGAAGATAAGGAGAAGAGTGTCAAGAGCCTCTCAGATGAGGAAATTCTCCTAGCACTTGGCTGGTTCATTGAGAAAGGCTTTAACAGTATTTCATTGGCATCTTTAATTCTAGGGTGACTTCCTCTGGTGTTCTTCCTCTGGTTACTTCTTTAGACTGATGATCGAGATTATGTGGAAATATGAAAACAGGTTAACAATCAAATATGTAATGGAAACCCTGAAGTTTAACTTAAGCACACACAATGTTACATTTTTAAAATTTATTTATTAGATAAATACAAACCCTAATTTTACTGAATTCCTGTAGAGGTTTGCAAAGGAAATGTTTAAGTGTGATACATGGCACACAAATGAGAGTCTACCCAGAAGCATGAGGTACCAGAAGACATAGCATAGCAGGAGTGCAGGAAGTGATGGAGGAGCAGCAAGTCAAGAACTTTATACCAACCATGAAATGCAAGAAAGGTAAGAATGGGGAATTATCAGGACCAACCATACTTAGTTTGTGCTGTGAAGAAAGCCCCACAACAGAGAGAGAGAGAAACAGCAGTGAGATACAGCTCACCTTGGTCCTGAGAGTTTGTCAAGAGAAAATATAAAGGATACAAAGGTCATGCCCCATCATCACCCTTCAGCATAAGGCCAGAAATGATGAAGGTTTGATTGTCAGGGCACAGCAAGGGCTGAGTGCTCCCTAAGAGCCAGGAGCTAAGTGTCAGGATGTGGCTCCTGAATCAGGGAACAGAGCATGCTCATGGGGTCAGCAGCCTGGGCCAACCGAGAGTCTGGCTCATCGGAGAGGTTTGTGAGGATGAGGCAGGTCCAAGGTCAAACTAGGAAGTAAATTCCCTCATCAGGATGAGTCTGGTTGCCAGGGTCACACACAGCTGTTGATGACAGGGCAGATCCACAGTGATAAAGCAGGTTCCTGGTCAAGTCAGCAAGTCAGTCTGCAGCTCAGAGCTCCAACCTGTGGGGTCTGTGGGCAAGGAAAGGCATGGCTATGGCTGACCTGGGAACCTGGGAACAAGCATGACATCGGACATGAACTGGGCAGGGCCCAAAGCTGCAGGGTGAAGCTGGGCTGGGCTGTAGGGGATGCCTCAGGTTGGGATGGTCAGGGCCATAAAGGTCTGTGAGCCATAGGGCCCCTTGTCCCCTTATCACCATCAGTAACCCTGCACAGACACATAACCTGTTTGCACTTATGAGCAGAAAGAATTGAGTATGTGTGAGAGTGAAAGCTATGGAGAATGACTGTTAAGTCAGTTTTGTTAAAACTAAAAAATTGTTGCCTTCTTCTCTGTGGTCTTGTACAGAGCCTTGTTCCATTCACTGTTATGGCCATATTCCATTAACTTCCCCAAACTGCAAGTAGACAACAGTGCTTCAGTAATTTCTTTGTAAGCTTCTGAAAGGAAATTTTTCCTCTTTTTCTGTCTTAGTCTTTATCACTCAGAGGGATCTCTGGTTTTGTTACAGTTTTAGGGAGAATGCTATTTCAAGACAACCGAAGTAGTCTTGCACTTTAGTATAAATAAATAAAATTTAACATGATGGAATTTGTTCCTGTATAAAAGGGGAATTTTCACAAACCACTGGCTGTTTCTCAGGCAAGACCCTCAGGGTGAGAGGACAGCAGGGAGGGTGGGTCCCAGGCCTTTGCAGGCTCTCAGACCTCTGGCATGAGGCCAAGAGTCTCTCCAGCATCTTACCCACTACTCCAGGTCTGCTTTTGACTTTCTGGTTTTCCTTTCCTTGTATATGGACCCCCTGGCTAATAAGCAGCCAAATTATTGAAAAACACTGGAAATATATAAGCATAATTAACAATGTTTTTTCATGACAGCAGCATTAAAAATGATTTAGAAATAGGAGAGTAGGGTATTATCTTGCACATAACTTTTATTTTCATTGAGGACTGCTGTCCATAGTGACTCACTGTTGCTGTTTTCCTGTGAAAGAGATGAGCCTGTAGGCAAAATGTCGACCAGGTAAGCAAAGGCAACATGTTCAAACACAACACTTTTACCTGTGTATTTACTTACAGAAAGGTTTCTCTCACTCTAGTGCTGCAACAGCAGGAATTCTACACAGGAGAGGAATTGTTCGTTTATTCTTACATTGCAAGCAGACAGACAAACGCTTTAAGTGGCAGCTGAGCCATGCAACAACCTCATGGTGTTGGACTGGGACCTTGTTTTGTATCTCAAATTAATGTGCTGTTATTGTAGGAAAGATGCACCACCCCCCAGATGCACATCCTTTGGGGTGGAATGGCACCTCCTGCAAACAGTTTTTCATCAGGTGAAGAAAAATAATAATTTTGAGAATAAAAAGGTCAGCATCCTTCCTTATTCATCTTAACAGCAAATAAACCTGAAAACCACTGCATTCAAAGCTGTCTGCAGGAGGAGAGATCCCATTAGAGCATATTTAATGGAGATTTTCCAATCCCTTCCTGAAATTAGAAACTTCAATGTGTTTTAAAGGGAAACCAAACATTTATATGATAACAGGTTTCCCTCATCTCAGGGAGGAGGGAAAACATCTCTATATGCTCAACAGAGGTATGGCAAAAGTGAAGCTAATTAAGAGACACTCCCTTTTTCTTTGGCTTTCTGGAATTCCAAACCCTCATCAGAGATGGTAATTATTTTAGGAGTCTTTCCCTGTTTCCCTCATCAGCATGCTTACTTCCTTCTTATGTCTTTGCATAATATGTTTGTGATTTTCTCTTCCTGATGTGGCCCAACAGCTCTGCAGCCTGGACCCTGTTTTTATTCCTGTGTGCTGATGAAGTGCTAAACCTGACTCAGCAATGCATTGCTGACTGCTGAACAACTGCAGGGCAATACGGACCTTCCCTGCAGAACTGGTGCACCCAAGCAGCATAATGTAAATGTGCAGGTTAATTAAATGTAGTTATCTGTGACTCTTGTAGAGACCACTCTTACACCACAGTGCAAAACAACTGCACATTGTAGTTTTCCCTGTGATATTCTGCCAACCTTTTGGGTAGTTCAAGGCTGAGCCAAGGCCACGGACTACAACTGTATTTAATCAGGGGTCAAAAAACACCTCTAAGGCAGCTTAAACACAAAGTTCTCTGCGTGTCTCTCTATTGCTCTTTTTCTCTAAGAAAATTTCTTATAATTCTTTTCTCTGTAATGAGTTAGTAAATAAAACATTACCAAACTTGCCACAGAGCTCTTCCCTTCCAAAACTATACTAGTTGACAAAACTTATCAGTACCATGCACACACTCCTTTTCTATTAAGGCACTTTTAAATAATTTTTTTTTCCCTATTAACATTTCTCCCACAAAGCAGATTTTGCACGCTGCATTTCTGCACGCTGAGACAAGAGGCCGTGTTTTGGTTTATTACACCACGTGTGATTTTTCTTCATCTCCTGTGCAGCCTCTTCACCTGCCCACGGGCGGGGGAGGGAAGCAGCCGAGCCGGGTTGATCCGATCCGAACCGAACCGATCCGAACTGAGCCTAGGCGAGCTGTTCTGAGCCGAGCCGAGCCGAGCCGAGCCGAGCCGAGCCGAGCCGAGCCGAGCCGAGCCGAGCCGAGCCGAGCCGAGCCGAGCCGAGCCGAGCCGAGCCGAGCGTAACACCTATCCTAGACAAGTCGAGTCCCTTCCGGCCGGGCCGAACCGAACCGAACCAAACCAAACCAAACCAAACCTAACCAATCCTCTCTTCTGACCCCGCTCCGGCCCCTTTTCCGGCGGCGCGTTTGGCTGACGCGTGCGGCCTGCGCCCAGCCCCGCCCCCGGAGTCGTGTGCGTCCCATGCTGGGCGGCGGGGGCAGCGTGGGCCGGGCGGGCAGCATGGGCCGTGCGGGCAGCGATGGCGGCGGCGGGTCGGCCGCGATGGACCCGGTGCGCAGCTTCGAGCGCTGGAAGAAGAAATACACCCGGCGGACGAAGAGGCTGCGGCTGCAGCGCAAGGAGAGGAAGCGGCCCGACTGGCAGGTGGAGCGGGAGGGGATCAGCCGCCTGGTGCAGCGCTACCCCGAGGTACGGGCAGGGGCGGGCGGCCGGGGCTGCCGGGCCGGGGGGCGAGGGGCTTTGCAGGGCGGGGACGGGAGGGCAGCCGGAGAGAGGACCTGGAGGAGTCTTGCAGGAGGCGGTAGGACGGCCCCTCTCCTTGTGTGGTGTGTGTGGGGATAGGGCTGGGAGGATGAGGGGGAGGAGGTCCTGGGCAGGCGTGAGGAGTTCCCCTGGTTGGCAGGGCTGCTGCCCTGGCTGTGCCTGCAGGTAACGGGCTCGTTGGGTGCCACTGCTCAGCTCCATGAGGCAGGGCTGATCCTCCATGCC
This sequence comes from Calypte anna, assembly GCF_003957555.1. NCBI lineage: Eukaryota > Metazoa > Chordata > Aves > Apodiformes > Trochilidae > Calypte > Calypte anna. The sequence goes on along the minus strand of NC_044244.1, from coordinate 181,860,688 downwards.
TTCCCTTTCTCCCCCCAGGCGGAGGGGTGGAGGGCAATGACCACAGTCTCACTGGTTCTGTGGAGGTGACTGAGCGCGGGCTGTGGAGCCCCGGGCAGTGAGACCCTCAGGAGGGGAGGGAGTGGTTGAGGCAAGTGGTCACCACGCTTGTGAGCTGTGGCAGTGGCATTCATGTGACCAGTGGCACTTGTGTCACCCGTGGCACTTGGCCCAGCTGACCGGGCAGCATGGATGTCTTGCTGTTGGACATGGAACACCTGTGTCTCAATAGAAGAGCCAGGTAGGCAAACGTGATAGAAGAGTGTGTTGTTTAACCTCAAGTCATGAAATAGGTATTGGGATATTAGAGAGTCAGTGATTGTTTTGTCACTCAGATCCTCTTGAATTTCTCTGGGAGAAGACTGGAGCCACACTGATTACTGGAAAAATGCTTGTACTCATGGATGGCAGCTTAGATGTGCTCTGCCTGTGCTGTTGCTCTGTGTCCTGCCAACTTCTGCTGAATTTGCAGCTGCTGCTGGAGAGGAGTGTGGCCGTAGGGACTGTTTGGTGGTTGTAGATTGAGCAGAAAATAATTACATGAGGTATAGAAGAAACATGTCTGCTACTGTGAAGAGGTCCTGATAGCTTGTTTGGTTAAGATCTAGTAGGTTAGTATTCTAAAGCTCAACACAATTATTGACTTTACTGGTTTGAAAGCAAACAGTATGCTTCCAAAGATGGTCAAATTACTGTTTTTAATTACAGATTATTTCTCAGGGAAAATAATGAGTCATTGTTTTTATGATAAAAATCAAAGATGATAACTGCAGAAATTATTAATACATTTTTGTTGTGGATAAATTTTGGTTATCTTGTTTCAGCAATATCATTCCAGTCACTGTAGAAATAGAGGACTTAGATGCTGACTGTGAAAGCAGACTACTGGAGTTGGTAGAAGCTTGCATTTTTTGGAGTGGGGTAACTACTGGTAGGTGTTTGTCTTTCCCTTTGGAATGAAAAACCTCCTACATTACTACAGTAATGTTGGACTGTTATAACCTAGTCTTAGATGGTTGCCTCTTTGTAGTTTCTGGGAGGGGTGTATATCTGAGCAAAATTAAAAACTGAGTTAAAGCAACCTGGCAGAGGCTGCATGCACGGTTTGTGAACTCTCTGCACAGATCCCAGAGTGGTGACTTATTGTTTATATGCCAATTTGCAGTATCTATATGATAGATTACTTTGTATTTCTGTGTATTTGAACACAGACAGGAAAATGTGTAGTGAAATTAATTTTGCATGTTGTAAGGGTCTAAGAGTATCCACCATGCATTCTCTCTAGGAGTGTATTGTCTATAATTTCCAGTGTGAGAAGGTTTGGAATAGGTAAAACAGGACATACAATAATGAAGACATAATCAAACTACTGTTATGCTATATTTGTTTTGGTCATTTGTTGACATGGCATGGTGAATGTGTGGCAGCATAGATGGAAAACATGAAATTTAGTGGTCATAAGTCACCTCTTACCTGTTGATCTGAGGACTCTTGCCTAAATGTAAGGCTGTTGATGAACATTGTCTTATCTGTCCAGTTGTGCTCATGGAAAACCGTGGACAGCTAACTGATGTGCTGGGGAACTGACTGTGTGAACTCTTTCTAGTCCACTTTATGACAAATTAGTCAAGTTAGATCAGAATACTCTTTAAAGTAAGCTGTCTGATCATACCTAGAGCAGATTAGAGAGAGCTCACAGGTACAGATTTCAACAGATAAGTAGAGGTAATCAACTTAGTTTCCCTGTAGTAAATAAAGTTGATGTTTCCACCAGTGCATGTAGATATGAAATAGATCTATCATGTCATCTCCCTCTGACACTGGTCCTCTTTACTCCTGCCATTTGGACGTTGTTTAAAATTAAACTAGTACCTGTGCTCCTGGAAATGTGTAGGGCAGAGAAATAATATAGGAAGCTTTGACATGTCCTCTTGTAACATTCCTATGCCTCACTTTATTCATACTGTTCTTACTACTTTTTATTTTTGGACATCTTTAGAAGAGTTAGGCTTATGCATATAATTTAAAAATTGATTTAAAGGATTTTAAAATGGAAGAGCAGAACAATATTTGCTTCCTTTGTAATTAATACATCTATTCTTAACAGGTCATCTAGAGTTAAAAAGAAGTTGACCACTTAAATACTTAAAGCAGTCTTAATTATTTAGAACAATTTCACATTGCTGCAATTGCCCACATAATATGTCACAAGCCTCTAAAATCTATACCTTTAGATGCACATAACGGATTGGTTGAATTATAATATAGTTTTCCCTTCTGTAGGCATACTGTTTTCTTATGTGGACAGTCTCTTGGTTGAAATTAAGCTGAACCTGTATACATCACTGAGTGTGATTTAGCATGCAAAGTATTAAAACTGGAAATTAGCCAAATATCTAGTAGTCTATGTCAATATGTGAATCAATATCTTTAAAATTGTCATCTAAATATGGAAATACTTGTTAAAAATTCCAATTTGTAAAAGTCAAAAAAAGACTTTTTAGTGGTGATTTCTAATAGTTTCCCCACCCTTGCCAGAAATTGACTGGCTTAAAATATGTGCTTCTCAGCACAAGTAGGTGTTACAAAAGTAATTCACCTTAAAATTTCTAGGTAAAGTTTGGCAAAACTTTATTGCCCTACCAGGACACAGTGAGTGTTTGAAAACTACCTTGCAAGAGCTTTGCCTTGAAAGATGTCAAAAAACATATTTTAATAACAGTGTTACAGCATTTTATCTGAAGATTAAAGTAATGTATTACATTACTTGTTTATACTAGAGAGAAGTAGGCTGAAAAGAGTAGTGTTGTGGTATACATGCTTCAAACAGGTATGAACCCTCAGGAAAAAAAAAAGTTCAGTTTTCTGTAGTAGACAGAACTTGTAGAAGGCTTGGTAGTTTGAGGGCATGTAAGGCTGATCTGACAGCTCAGTAGCTTTTAATTTGAGGCCTTATTCTGCTTATAGATACATTAGTCTCTTTCATATTTTCCTGTTTTGTTTTTTTTTTTTCTTTTTGAAACAAGTTCTGTGTCTTTCTTTTCTGCTGCTGTTGATCATTAAGAACTTTGCCAGTGGAAGCTATCCATGCCTTTTGGTGATTTTCTATCAGCTAGAACAGTTAAAAGTATTTCATTTTATTTACAGCCTATACTTGATGTCTCAACATTTTTGTAAATAATTCAGCCAGTTCAGGGACTCAGAGCACATGCTCTTGGGGGTTTTGTGTGTGTGTATAATTATCACCTCTCAAGTATTTTGTTGAGGTGGATGCGGACAGAGAGGTAAATGAATAGGTGTAAAGACAATTACTTTTTTAGTATGATTTTTCCCTGTTGGCCAGCTCTAAAAAACTAAGTGTATCAAGTGTTAGAGATTGGTGAATCTGTTGAGCTTCACCAGTTAGACTCTTCGAGTCCCAATCAAGTAGATGCAGGATTGTTGCAGCTCTGGGTCCCCAGGTATGTCCTGCAGTGAGTGTTCCCAGTAGGTGCTCGCATGTGCACACACATGTGTCCAGACTCACATGAACATGGACAGAGCAGTGCCTTTATCAGCACACAGACACAGACACACACAGCTTGCACAGACATATAAAATAGGTCTCTCCAGTAGCTGATGTTAGCTGCTGGGTCTGCCCCAGAGCTGTCCTCAGGCTCTGGTTCCCCCAGGTGCTGGCACCAGCCCCCTCCAGCCCCTGAGGCTCTTGGTCCCACTCTGCTCTGGGGCTGCTGCCCACTGGGCTGTCTGGCAGGCTGCTGGTGCTCTCTCACGTGGGGTCAGAACAGAGGGTGTGTTTGCACAGAAGATAAATAAAAACAATGTAAGAGCAATTAATAGCAGCAGTAGTAGTAAATAATTATTCTTATGTAAGAATCATTGAATTTTTAGGATTGGAAAGGACCTTTAAGATCATCTCATTCCAACCCCCCTGCCATGGGCAGGGACACCTCCCAGTAGATCAGGTTGCTCAGAGCCCTGTCCAGCCTGGCCTTAAAAACTTCCAGGGATGGGGCTTCCACCATCTCTGGGCAACCTGTGCCAGTGTCTCAGCATCCTCATGGTGAAGAACTTCTTCCTAATATCTAATCTAAACCTACCCTCCTATAGTTTGAATCCATTCCCCCTCGTTCTATCATTACCTGACATTCTAAGAAGTTAATTGCCAGCTTTCTTGTAGCCCCCTTCAAATACTGAAAAGCTACAATAAGGTCTGAGTAAGTCTTAGTAAGACTGTGGGATTGGCTGGGGTGGTGGAGTGCCAGAGTCAGTCAGACGAGCACACTGACCAGCCAGCTGCTACCCTGGACCAGACCCTCTTTTCTTCATTTGCCTCTCTTCTTTTGCTGGTTTGTCCCCATCCCCCCTTCATCCCTCCCTCTCTCTGCCTTTGATCCTTCCCCTAGGCATCCTGTAACAAATGTTGCACAATCCCACAGCCCCCTTAAAACACTTCATGAGAATCATAGAATCATAGAATCATAGAATTAGCCGGGTTGGAAGGGACCTCAGAGATCATCTAGTCCAACCCTTGACCCACCGGAGCAGTTGCTAGACCATGGCACTGAGTGCCACATCCAGTCTTTTTTTAAATGTCTCCAGGGACGGAGAATCTACCACCTCTCCGGGCAGTCCATTCCATAGCCTAATCACCCTCTCCATGAAGAAATTCTTTCTAATATCTAACCTAAACCTCCCCTGGCACAACTTAAGACTGTGTCCTCTTGTCTTGTTGAAGGTCGTCTGTGAAAAGAGTCCAGTTCCCACCTCGCTACAGCCTCCTTTCAGGTAGTTGTAGACAGCAATGAGGTCTCCCCTGAGCCTCCTCTTCTTCAGGCTGAACAGCCCCAGCTCTCTCAGCCTCTCCTCATAGGGTCTGTGCTTGAGTCCCTTCACCAGCCTGGTTGCCCTCCTTTGGACCTGCTCCAGGACCTCTACATCCTTCTTAAACTGAGGGGCCCAGAACTGGACACAGTACTCGAGGTGTGGCCTAACCAGCGCTGAGTACAGGGGAAGAATCTGTGCAGTGTCCCTTATGTTCTTGCCCTGCAGCCCCCGGGGATCGCACACCCTGCCAGTCTGCTGGGCCTTGTGGGGGGTGGTGTGTGGGGTCACGAACACCTCAGTGGGGTTCACCTAGAAACCATCAGCTGCTGCTCTCCTCTGATGGTTCAGGGGAGGAGGTGAGTCAGGGTGCTTTCATAGAATCATAGAATCAGCCGGGTTGGAAAGGACCTCTGAGACCATCAAGTCCTTCCCTTAATCCACTACCACTGTGGTTCCCAAATCATGGCACTGAGTCCCACATCCATCTCTTCTTAAAAACCTCTAGGGACAGAGAATCCACCACCTCTCTGGGCAGCCCCTTCCAATGCCTGAATTACATCCTTAGCTTGGTGTGCAGTGATAGCATTGTTCTGATGGTTCTCGTCGGGTCTTTAAGTTCACAGTCACTAATCTTTAATCACACAATCTAATGCTAATTACATGCAAAAACCCCCTTGATCCTAGCACTGCAAGAGTTGAAATGAAAAAGTGGAGTGGGGAAGAAGTGTATTGCCTGGAGCTATTTCCTGAAGCATTTGTTTACCAGGCTGTGACCTTGCAGACCTTTGCTTTCATTGGTGATGTCTGATCTCATACAGCAACTGGAGTACACCTCCTTGCTTCAAGGGATCTGAAAATATAGATGGGAAAAAGACAGCTTAGCTCCATTAAGCTGTAGAGGGAGGCTGGCAACAGTGTTTGCTGGTGGTTATTGCAGATGGAGGAGTCAGCCTTCATGTATTGGAGCCCTAAAAGTTAAATTATTACAAGTACAGGAAAGCTGCTCTCTTCCAGGAAGAAAGTGGCTGTGTACTTGGCATCAAAGTAATTTTTTTTTTCCTTTAGCTGGGTTACTTAAAAAAGAAGGGAGGTAAGAGCTCTCAAGTGCCATTTTATGGGATATGACTATCACTACTCCATTTGCAGAAGCCTTCAAACCCAAGCTGTTCCTCTGTGGATATTCCCAGGAAAATGAGCTTATGCATAGTGGGCATAAAAATTATATCATAAACTCAGTGCTTGTTGTTTCCACACAGAAATATGAAATAATTGGCTAGTTACGTGTTTTGCCATACATATTTTATTATAATCTATATTGTCTGTCTGACTGGGACAATTTAGAGGAAAAAGGCTACAGAAGTTCTGATTTTAGAGATACTGCTTGTGAAGTGCTTAGCATGAATTGTAATTGCAAGTTATGTCTGGGGCTTGTGGCATACTGCAGTGTAGAAATTTTTTGCTTGCATACCACAGAATTTTCTTTAAACTGTGATTTTTAATATTTTTTTTTCCTTTCCCCTGAAAAATAATGTGTCCGGTTTTGGACATCCCAATAAAAAACCCACATCAGTAAAGTGGATCCAGTTCAGTGTTTGGCCATTGTAATGGTGTGGGCTGAAGCATTTGTCCTGTGAGAAGAGGTTGGGGGAGCTGGGTTTGCTCAGCCTGGAATGGAGAAGGTTTTGGGGTTGGGACAGGGACCTTACAGAACCCCCTGGTGCGTATGGGCAGATGATTGAGGAGATGAAGCAGGGCAGAAGGGTGACAGAATCATAGAATCGACTGGGTTGGAAGGGACCTCAGAGATCATCAAGTCCAACCCTTGATCCACTACCGTTGCACTTACCAGACTATGGCACTAAGTGCCACATCCAGTCTCTTTTTTTAAATATCTCCAGGGACGGAGAATCCACTACTTCCAGGGGCAGCCCATTCCGATGTCTGATCACCCTCTGCGTAAAGAAGTTCTTTCTAATGTCCAACCTAAACCTCCTCCGGCACAACTTGAGACTGTGCCCTCTTGTCTTGCTGAGAGTTGCCTGGGAAAAGAGACCAACCCCCCCCTTGCTACACCCTCCTTTCAGGTAGCTGTAGAGAGTGATGAGGTCTCCCCTGAGCCTCCTCTTCTCCAGGCTGAACAGCCCCAGCTCCCTCAGCCTCTCTTCATAGGATATGTGCTTAAGTCCCTTCATCAGCTTAGTTGCCCTCCTTTGGACCTGCTCCAGGACCTCGATATCCTTCCTAAACTGAGGGGCCCAGAACTGGACACAGTACTCGAGGTGTGGCCTCACCAGCACTGAGTACAGGGGCAGAATCACTTCCTTAGACCTGCTGGCGACGCTGTTCCTGATACAGGCCAGGATGCCATTGGCCTTCTTGGCCACCTGGGCACACTGCTGGCTCATGTTCAGCTTCCTGTCAATCCAAACTCCAAGGTCCCTTGCTGCCTGGCTGCTCTCAGCCACTCTGTGCCCAGCCTGGAGCTCCCCATGGGGTTGTTGTGGCCAAAGTGCAGGACCTGGCACTTGACCTTGTTAAACCTCATCCCATTGGAATCAGCCCATCTCTCCAGTCTGTCCAAGTCCCTCTGCAGAGCATAAGCTGAAGGAAAAGGGACTTAGCCTGGAACACGTTTTTCTCATGATGAGTCAAGCAGATTGCACAGAGAGGATGTCCAGCTGCCATCCTTGAATGATTTCAAGACTGGACTGAATGAAGCCCTTAGCAGTCTGATCTGACCTCAGAACTGACCTGCTGTGAGCAGGGAATTTGAGCAGAGACCTCTTAAGGTACCTTTCACCTTGAATTGTTCTCTGATTTCATGGTGGTCTGAGCTTTAAATCATGCTATTAGCCCATGTAATTAAACTATATCTTATTCCTTACTAAACAGTTCATGTTAGAAGAGCAATTTGTCTTAGATCAAGATATTAAGAGATTACCAGCCCAGCTAACTTGGATCAGGTCATACTGAACTACTGCATATTTATGTTAACAGCAGCTTAAAGAATGCTATTTAATTTCTCTATTATGCTTAGATAGTAATCACTAGTTAAACTTACTTTGTTTCAGATAAATGCAAGTGAAATTCAAAGGTTTTCAGATTTTCCATTGTCAAAGAAAACCCTAAAAGGTAAGTACAAAAGTTTTATCTGCAAATTATTTTAAGTAAAAATGAATGTATTATTTATCTGCATATTTTTTTTTTTTTTGCTTTAAATTAAGTTTTATGTAAATATTGGCCATTACAGTGTTCTGTAATCAGGTGAATACAGCTCTGGGCAAGACAAAAATAAAGATTTTCTTTTTTTCTTTCTTTCTTCTCCCACACTCCCCACTTTGCAAATACTAGGATTGCAGGAAGCTCAGTATCGTGTGGTAACGGAAATACAGAGGCAAACCATAGGTTTGGCTTTACAAGGTAAAGATGTACTTGGAGCAGCAAAGACTGGATCAGGCAAAACCTTGGCTTTTATTGTCCCAGTAAGTAATTTTCATCCTTCCATCTGTACTTAAAGTTATCTTGGAAGTTTTGGATATCGTGTGGCTTAGCTTAATAGATCCTAGGAGAAGGAACACTGGAAGGGAAGTATAACCCAAGAAAGCCAAGATACTAGTTCAATAAAGCTGCTTGAAATTCTGAAAGAATTAAATTCTTGACCCCATGAATTTTCTGACACTTAGAAATTCCATTAGTAGACCCTGAGTGATTCAGGAGATGCTTTGTTCTTCTCTAAGGAATCTGTTTTCTTGGCACAACTCTAATTATCTGATTCTTTTAGAATTTGAAAACTATATATTTTAGAATGAAGAAAGGGTGAAATACCTTTAGTTCCTTAAACCTTTTTTTTTTGAGATGCATGGTTTTCACCCCCTTAAAAATTTTAGTATTTGGACTCTATATAGCAAACATAAGATTATTGATGGTGGACTTCCACTAAGAACAGAATTAAAACTCCTGTCACGGATAATAGATGCTTGACTGTCTTACTCAAAATATCATGGTCTCCATTTCGTTTCTTCAAGTTTAAAGTATAACTGAGAAGTTTTCTTGAAGTGTATGTATAAGTGGAATAAAACCCCATCATATTATGATTAAATAAAGGGAAAAAGAAGTGTGAGTTTGAGTATGGAGGTGGTTTGGTTTTTTTTGGTTTAAACATGACTTGCATTTTGTGAGCATAAATTTCTTTGCAGCCTTTTCTGTCGGTAACTTTGGGAACAGTAATAGGTGTTTATATAGCCTCTCTTGTTCAGAGGATTTATGCTTTATGCTGTTTTTTAAAAAAATTTTTATTAGTAAGAAATAAAATTTAGATGGCTTCAAAAGCTAGAGAACTAGAAGTAAGATTGCTCAATTAGTTAATCTAGGAGTAGAAGTACTTCATTTTACAGACCTTATTTTAGAAAAGGTTTAGGGGAAAAAAGTGGTAAGACACAGGAGCTGAAGAGTGGAAAAAAAGTAATTTTACAAGGTTGTTTAACAACCTTCAGTATTTCAGAGTGCTCCAGGTAGTCATATGTAGGAAATTTTAGCATTAGGATTAGCTGAGACAGTGGTTTTGTGGTACAAATTCATAACAGGAGGAATAATCCTGGTCTGAGGCATATGGCAGCTTTAGTTGGAATGCTGTGTGTGTGTAGTGCATGTGGTTAGTACTGCTTCAAGTCTATAATCAGAACTAAAGCTGCAATAATTGACTTTTTTGTACTTGCACATTATGTTTCTTATTCCCACAAAACCTTATGAGCGGGGAAGTTTCTCATGTTTTTTCTACACTGATTAGTATTCTTGTATAAATGATAAAGGTTTAGTTTTCAGAATTAAGTAGAGTAGTATTAATTATGCAGTAAAATGTTTTATCATTTACCATCCATTACTCTGTGCTGTAGCTTGGTACTGGGAAACTTTGCTATAGCAAATATAGCATGTGAAATGTATACTGACGTTTCTTCAAGTAATTACTTTAAGTAGCATGCTTATTTTTTAATGACCCTTTTAATTACAAATTTGTTGTTACATATCTGAGATTTCTGTAATTTTTTCAGGCTCTGGAACTGCTGTATCGCCAGCAGTGGACTTCAGCTGATGGTCTGGGAGTTTTGATTATTTCACCCACTCGGGAACTGGCCTATCAAACCTTCAAGGTTCTGCGTAAAGTGGGAAAGAATCATGAATTCTCAGCTGGCCTTATCATTGGAGGGAAGGTGGGTCTCCTCTTGGTATTTGCCGTATGGAAGCATAAATGAGTGCTATATTAAGCACTAGTTTAGGAAGGAAACCATGGAAGTGAAAAGGGTAGAAAGTAAGTAGTTAATGAGAACCTATGAATGACCCACGCATTTTCCTGTTTCTGTACTCTGTCTTTTGAAGCTTTTGCATATCTACACTCTTTCCAAGTTACATGACTCGACCTTGCTACCAAGCCTTTCAGGACTATCCTGTTAATTTAGATTATTCTGAGGTATTTTTCACTCAAGCCACAAGTGTGAGCATGCTGATGAAATTGTGATATCCTTGTAGAAAGGGTAAAGGCTGATTCTTGACTGTTCTTTCTAAAAACTATCAGCAGGTTAAGCTTGCCTGACCTTTTCTGGTACTGGGCTTCTAGTGTGAACAACTAGAGCTAAAAGTGTGGAATTCCTTTTCAGGATCTGCAAGAAGAGTCTGAAAGAATCCACCACATAAATATGCTAATTTGCACTCCAGGACGGCTTCTGCAGCACATGGATGAAACCTCATATTTCTATGCCTCTGACCTGCAAATGTTGAGTAAGTTACTTAACTGTTTTCATATACTCAGAAATATTTTGTAAAATTGTATTATTGCATGGGCACTTCCTTGAGTAAAAAGTTCATCCTAGTCATGGTATATAGATAAAATGTCATTTAAGTTCACCCATGTACAAATTAAAAAAGAAAATAAAACCTGTTTCATGTGTATACTTTAGCTCAAACACTTCCTGAGCATGTCTTCCTTTGGAATGATAAGAACAAGTAATAAAACCCAAGTCTGAATCTAGTGCCCCATATAATCCTTTAGATCTGTCCAGGCTAATGCTGGCCTTTCCTTTCTGGCCATGGCTCCTGTGTTTTTCCTTACATGATAATTTGCTCATATGAAATATCCATTGCTTTGTGTGTCTTTTTGGCCAGTTTAAGAAAACGTTTCTTTGAATGCTAAGACAGATTGTTGATCCTTTCATTGTCTTGTTAGTATTGTTAATGTTTTTTATTTTGTTTTATTCTTCCTTCCAGCATTCAGTGTAATGAAATGGTTTGCCTGCACCTGAGAGCTGTGTAACTTTTAGGATAGATTGGGGAAATTAAAAGCAATTAAGAAGCTGATAAATGTGAAATTATGCTTGCTACATTTAGTAAAATTTGTGTCAGTAAGACAAGAATTGCATTAAATGTAGGCCCTGTCTTAAAGCTTTGTCTCTGTGCTGCTCTGTTTATACTCTGTGTTTCAAAGGTAAATTCAGCTTAGGTACAGGAAAGTCTTTTTAGCTGTGTCATGAATAATACAACTCTGTTTCATATTCCATGCTTCTGTTTCAGTAATAGGACAGGGAATTTGTAATTTGCATTCTGTTTGCAAATTGCTGAACTGTTTACTTGAAATGCAGATCTTTTATGGTTCAGCATGCGAAGCTGAGGACTGTGCTACATAGATTATGGGAAATGCTATTTCTTATATTGCAGTTTTTTTTAAACATATTTGATGAAGAACTAGAAAGAATAGTGTCAGATACATTAATTTCTGCAGTTTAGGTAGGCATGGATTTTTGTACTGTATGGTTTTGTTGTGATTTTTTTAAATGTATATAAATTAAGCTAAATCCTGATTTTCTCAAACTGTCTCTCTTTTCAGTTCTTGATGAAGCTGATAGAATTCTAGACATGGGCTTTGCTGATACGATGAATGCAATCATAGAAAATCTACCTAAGAAACGTCAGACCTTGCTCTTTTCTGCAACACAAACAAAATCTGTGAAGGATCTTGCTCGGCTGAGTCTGAAAGATCCAGAGTATGTTTGGGTTCATGAAAAAGCCAAATTCAGGTATGTTGGGATAATTTTTTTTTCCCTTTGTTGAGTTAAACAGATGGAGATTCTACTTAACCTCTTCTCTGGTTGTCAGTCCCCTGAATCAGAAGATGACATACTCCTATTGGGAAAGTGCAGAATGACAGTCTGGGTTTTGTACTGAATATTAGATGCCCAAAGAAAAGCATGTGACATTAGTCACATTAGTCCTTATTCAGTAAATCTTGTGGATACCTGATGTGCTGGCTTTATTGTGCATGTGAACTAAAGTTGTCGTGCCATACAGTTCAGATCAGAACAGGAGGACCTTGCAAGAAGTGCAGTATATGGTCTGCCAAGCTCAAAAATTGAACATGTCACTAAATGAAGAAAATATGCACATTGTTTTTTTAGCAGATTTTTTTTTTTAAATCTAAGTGGAGAATGTTAATACTTTGTGTTCCTGTAGGTTCTGTGATCCAAGTGTCATTATTTAAGAACATGTGTGACTTCTTTTTGCCTTTCTGTGAAGTATGTGTATATTGTAATGTGTATATGTCAGATGAGCAAATGTGAAATTATCAGCAAAGTGAACAACAGAAACAAGTTGAATCCAAAAGCAGTTTTAACTATTTGTTTTAATTATTACTGTACTGTACTGCAAATACTTTTCCTTAACCAGTTTTATTATCAAAACATCTTAAGCATGATTGACTGAAAAAATTGTGTGGTTAATGGCCTCTTAGCATAAGGGGATGTAGAAGTCTAGTATGTAGTCTTCATTTTGAGGACTGTCTATACACCTCTTTCACAGATCTCCCATTTTTTGTGAAGTCTGGTTTTAAATTACATTCTTTTAATATTTGGGAGGATGCAATTAGTTAGTAAACTGAATTTTAAAAAAAGGAAATTATTAATTACTACCTTAGTAGACAATAGGTTATTGACTTATGATAACAGTTTTCTCTGAAAGACTTAAAGGGGCTGTGGCATAATTGAAAGTAGCAGAATAAAAACTGGAGCAGTGTCTTGTGCCACCTAGGATGGTGAAATTTATAAAATAATTTTGAATACCCTTGGTCTATTTCTTGTGAAGCAGAGGAACTGTGAGGGATGAACATTTAGATGTATTTCAAGGACAAATATGCCAAAGAATTTTTAAAGTTGAGTTTTGTAAAGAATAGAAAGGTGAGCTGAGATGACGATTCAGACTTTTACGAAGTCTCTCTGCATGTCAGGGTGTATCATTGTAGTACATCAATGCTCTTTTTTTTTCAGGATTGGACTGTGCTTTGACATTGCCTTAAGCTCAAATGATACTTTAATAGGATTAATAGACAATATTGCATTTTAATTAAAGGCAGTTTGAATTTCACTTCTTAAACATGGAAATAATCTAGCTTGGTAGTAGTAAATGAATTTAGAAGTAATGTCAAAAGTCATCCCCTTCTCCCTGCTGGCTTTTTGCAAGAAAATTGGTTCATTTTTCAAGAGTAGCTTTCTAGTGGAGCTGTTAAGATTTATTCCCTAAAGTTGGAGAACTTTCCAGCCTGTATTTTTTTTTTTTTTTTTTTTTTTTTCCCCTCCTTTTCCTGGGTATTTGTTAAACACTCCTGACTTAAAGGAGAGGCCAGGTATCTCTGTATATATTGTATGCCTGCATAGTCTTTCTCTTCTCCTCTTTCTCATTTTAATATTATGAGAAATGGCAGTATCTAAATGTGGGGTTTTTTTCCTAGTACCCCAGCAACTTTGGATCAGAACTATGTTGTTTGTGAGCTTCATCAAAAAGTCAACATGCTATACTCTTTCCTGAGAAGTCACTTGAAAAAGAAGAGCATTGTGTTTTTTGCAAGCTGTAAAGAGGTATGGCTGTTCCCCTCTTCCCATAGCACTTTAAAATACTACAAATAAGATATTAATTTAAAACTCAAGGCACCAGAGAGGGGAGATTGTAGACTAGTTTGCAACAGGAAACTGGGGGAGGAACCATACAACACCTGCTACTGTAGGCATGTCATGCAGGGCTTGGCTGCTGGGAAGCTCAGCAACCCAGGCTCAATACAGAAAGGTCCTGAAGACTGGTGTACTCAGCCACTTTTGTGCTACGCTGCTAAAAAAGTACTAGATGCCCAGCTATTTCTATTTTGTGCAAGAGTTTACAGTATTTTTGTTGTTCTGTAGTTGGCTGGTGAGTACAGTGAGGTGATCAACTTAGTTGTGTGGAAATTCTCTGAGCTGCAGCTGTTAATGCAACATACACAGTTTCGGTAACTATTTTCATAAAAAATAGTTGCATGCTATAAAATAATGCTGGGTCATGATATTGTGTGTAAGATAAATAGACTGCTTTTATGAGAGAAGCTGTTGAACCTTGAAATAGTAAACTAAGACTATGTAGATTGCTTTGAGTTCAAACAAGGCAAGGCACTACACCTCTCCAGTATTGTCTGAAAGCAGTGCTTCTGGTGGACTTCTGTTATTTCAGTCCTTTGCATATAGTGTAACTAGTCATGTTCCAAGTCATTCTTGCTGTTACATTCTCTGGTTCCTTTTAGGAAATGCCAGTCTTGTGCCACATTTAATTTTTAGTTTTTAGTACCTGGGCATTTGACAAAGTCTCAAAATAGCATCTCTTGTCTATGATGTGGAGAAAAGTATTTTATTTGATGTACTAAGTCCTTTTCTGTGTACTGGAAGCAGTCTTAACAACTTTAATGTTGCAGTTAATTTCTTTCCCCCCCTCATTTGTTGGGTAGGTCCAGTATCTATTCAGAGTGTTCTGTAAACTTCAGCCTGGTCTTCCTGTAATGGCACTCCATGGCAAGCAACATCAGATGAAGAGAATGGAAGTCTACACTTGTTTTGTTCGGAAGAAGGCAGCAGTACTTTTTGCTACAGATATTGCAGCTCGTGGCCTGGGTAGGTACCCACAGAGGCAGGAGTTATTCACAACGTGATGCTCTAACCCTTGGGAGACATTATTAGTGGTTATATTCCTTGAAGACCAACCTGATTGATAAGAAATTAATCTGTAAATCACTTAAAAGCTCATTAGGGTAGCTCAGAAGTGATGTGCTTCTTAAGAGTTCAGCTGTTTATTTGCTGAAGTGGCCCACTTAATTTGTACTTACTTTTTCTTTCTGTCCCAGAAAGACCTATGTTGTCACTAGTTTTGTAATGGCATTTGTTATTGAAGTAGTCAGTAGAAGCTGTAATTTTTTTGTTTGTTCAAGTCTGTAGACAATCTAGTTTTTCCAGCCATACTTTATGACAAATATCTGGAACAAGAGAAAATAGAAATAGTGATTTATTTTCTTACTATGTGCTTTAAGCCAAGATCTCAGCAGTTTTGGGTATTTCTGATGAACCTGTATCCTATAGGTTATTCTGAAAGATAGGAAAAATTACTACCTACCAGTATGTGGAAATGAAAACCTGAAGAAATTTTGGTGTCTGAACTATGAATGATGTTATGGGACTTTATTCTTAAGGAGGCAGAAAAATAGTGGAGGGAAAAAGGAAGAATATTTATAGAACCTCTTTTGGTTTGAGTTTCTTTTCTTTGGTTGTTACCTGCTGATCAATGATGTACTTGTTTTTCCATGGATACTTGGGACTTTTTTTTTCCCTCCTCCTTCTTAGTACTTGGAGGCTTTTAAGTATGACACAGCTTCTTTCAGGTGTCTACTTGTTTTTTTGTTTCAGGCAGCAAGCTGTTGTCCAAATGAGTTGGGGTTGGAGTGTAGGTATAATTGTAGAATACAAGGTAGCTAGAGACTTATCAAGAAGTTACACTAATTTCAATGTAGAGCATGCTGCTGCCAGATGAAGTGCAGCAATTAGCAAATGCTTATTTAATAATATTAATTACATTCAATGCTAACTTTATTAGGCTAGGTCATCTGCTCCTGTCTGCAAGAGTGTGGTATTTCTGTATGTGGACAGCTGAAGTAATGCTGTCTCACCACAGTTAACTTCAAACCCCAGGGGAGTAGGTATTGATATTGTAGGTGAGAAGGGGGTCAGATATTGTTACTTAATTGTTGAATGTGGTGCTTTATTATCTGTGTGACACAAAGCATGCCTGCTCTTGTCAAGTGTGAAATTATGTTCCATTCAGTACACTGCTATAATTTAGGAACTGAGGACAACATTAATTATAGTTTTCTTTGATTGAGAGGATGATTGTTTATTAAATGCTAATACATGCAATTAATTTTATTTTCATTTTAGAGGTTGCACCCAGTGCCTGTAAATTGGTCTAAATTATGGTTCTTACAGGAACTAATGCCTTAAAATAATGTTGCACTTGAATAAGCAGATTTTGAGTACTGTGAGCTTAGGTTTTGACATTTTTTCTTTACACAGATTTTCCAGCAGTGAACTGGGTCGTTCAGTTTGATTGTCCAGAAGATGCAAATACATACATCCACAGAGTGGGAAGAACAGCCAGGTTTGTTATAATTTTCTTTTAATTTTTAAAATTAAATCATTAGAGGTACAGATAATTGGCTAAAGGCTCACTTGAAAAAAAAATCAAGATAAAAACTGAAAAGAAAGAAGGGCTGTTTTCACCAAGACATGTCTGATTACTTAAGCGTAATAATTTACCATAATAATTTATTATTTAGCTTCAGAGATCTTACAGAAAACAGAAAAAATATGCCCAGTTGTTTAATATGATGAGGGAAGATTAATAGTGAAGAAGCAAAGATCTTCCTTTGCACTTGGCAGAATTAACCTTAAAGGCTGAGTAGAGCATGCTTCTGGTGGACAAGCTTTTTTTTGCCACCACCATTTATAGATAAATAAGGCTTTAGACTGCATCCAATTTCTTTGTCCTGTTGAAAACTTCAAAACAATGGAAATATTTCTTCCTTATTTTAATTTGAAGGAAAATAAATAATAATTACAAGTTTAATTTTTTGTTTTTCCGAGTCTTCTGTAGAATTATATTCCTAGGGATAGTGTGACTAAACCTTTATGATGACAAGGAGTTACCAGATACACTGTTAAAAACTTGGTCCTTGACTGAGATAAGTTTTTAAGAGAAGCAGTTGTTTTTGCATGTAGTACAGTAGATTAAAAAACTGCATTCAGTTATCTGAAGGCAAAATGCAAGACCTGGCATTAGATTAATTTGTTAATTTGTTAATTTTTTTGCAATAAGATTTGCAATGTTCTGTCAGCCTAATGGCAGACCAATTTTTTAGGACATAACTTCAGCCCTCAGTGCTACAGAAGTTTGAAATCTGTCTTTATGGATCAAATGGCACTAATTTTTGGTGACAGTTACAGGAGTGTCTGCTTTAGCCCTCTTTCAGAATGTGGGAGTTCAACCCATGTTTTTGTTGCAGCTGGGAAGGTTTCTGCCCCATTCTTTCCCGCATTTTCCATTTTCTTATCTACATCTTACAATAGAAGGGAATAATTATTTTATAAGTGCTTTTGGAAAGAAACTATGCTGTACCTAAATAGGCAAAACATGTAGATATTTGGCTAAATTAAAATCTAAATGTTATCTCTTGCAACCCAGTTGAGAAGGAGCATATAGACTTACAATTTTTTTTTCTCTCCCTTATTTTCTAATCCTATATGGCTTCCACAGAAAGCTTGTAATTTTTTTTTTTTTAAGGCAGTCAGCATTGAAGGGAAAAAAATCTCTTCAATGCTGTTTATTTGGTTTCTGGAAGGCCTGTGGAGCTCTTCCCAAACTGTGCTGCCGAGGTAAAACACCTCTCTGGAGCTGTAATCCTCAGGACTTGTCTCAGTTCTCTTTTGGTGCTGAGAAGAGCCATTGTTAGTAGGTGTAGAGTGAGGAAGCAGCTACCTACAGACAAATAATTTTCCTTTATTATGATGCTTTTAATATAATGTTACTCTGACAAGGAATGTTGGCCTTGCAACCTTAAGGGTCATTCTTCAGCAGCCTCTTCAGTACAACCTTCTCTGATTACTTCAGTAAAAATTAAAGCAGTCCTTGAAATAGATCCATGCAGATCCATGAACTTAACAGCATGAAATAAATTTTAGAAAAACAAACAAGGGAGATGCCTACTCATTTTAAGTAGATCCTGTGTGCTGGGTAAATACTAGATGTGGGTAATTGAGAATGTACTTTTAAGTGTTGACTCGGAAACTTCACTTGGTTTCAGTAGCTACAGTTAGTAGAGAAGCTTGTTTTTCTTCTAGAGACTTGATAAAAATAAACAGAACTGCAGCTTAGTAGGCCTCATTAGTGAAGGCCTACTTCAATAATTACAAATTTTCATGGGTTATGAGGGTGTGTAATTGCATGGAATGAAAGCTAAGTTAAATAGCTACCTAAGAGACTGTTAAACTGCAATTAAAACTGGGAAGCCAAATACTGTTTACTTTTGAAATCAAATTATTTTGTGATACAAAAGTAAATATGAAAGTCAAGAGAGAAAGTATTTTGGGAATGGGGCTGAAAAGCCCTTGACTAACTGTTGTAGATATGTTCCCACAGCTATTTTACAGTTTTGCAAAACCTCATGTAAGATGAAAGATGATTGTTTTTTTTAAATGGGTAAGACCACTGTGTTTTCTAAGCAGCATTTCACTTGTGTTTCATCCCGCTGGGAAACATAAATCACACATCCTCCATTCTCGATTGGAGTAAAGTAAGATCAAGAAAGTCTGGATGTTGTCCAGTAATGCTTTTACTTTGTAGTAAAATTGGCATATCTTGTTTTTTAAAAAAATTGAAATTTATTTTATTTTTTTAAACTTCAGAGGTATGCTGTGATTGTAGTGATTGGAAGCTATTCCTTCCAATTGCATTTGGAAATATTTATTTAAAATCTTAACAAGTTCAGTAACAGAATTCCTAAAATACTGCCAATATCATGGCAATGGCCAGGACTTGTGGAAAACGACTCTAGAACTTGGGAAGTTACAGAGAGGGGTGTGTTTATTCAGCACTGGGCACACGAGGGGATAATTCCTCCAAAATCCGTGCGTGCCAATCCTGCAATTCGGCTTTTGTTACAAACACTGAAGTTTTACATATTCATGAGATTTCACAATACGGCCATACATATGCATCACCTACTCCCGCTTCATATTAAAATTAGTCCCAAGAGGTCATTTTCATAATCTCCTCTGTCCTGCCCTTGCGTAGTGTCTCCTGGTAGGGGTCGTGGGGGTTGTGGGGTTGAAGTAAAAATGAAGCAAAGGTTTTTCTCTGGGTAAACTTTTCACCTCTTGCCCTCCGGGCATGTGCATTCCTCCACTCTTCAGCCAAGCCCAGAACACATTCTGTTTCTTGTCTCAAGGTTGCTATAGTTAACAGTTCAGCACATGTATTTCCCTTAAAAGGTGGTGACTACCTAAACAATTTCTTACCTTCTGTTAAACAAGCATTCTGTTTTAGCTTCTGTCAGGTCAATGTGACCCCTAGACAATTACTAGCAGGCATTTTATATTAACCCTTGCATCAGCCATAAATATTTTTTTGTATATTTTTGTCACACAATCTCTTACCAAGTCTGTAATTTAAAATACTGCATCACAGTATTTTTCCATGGCTTTTGAATTCCAAAATTCTAAGCAAATAATATTCGTAGCAATTGTCTGCAAAATTAATTTATTCTGGCTTTTAATTTCTATTGATGCCTTCTGTTCTGTAGCCTATGAATCCCTGTGGTTGAAAATACTTGGTTAGTTTTGTGAAACAAGTTACAGTACCACTAGGGGACAGCAGAAGATAATAATTTTTGAAGCATACTGGTACACACTTTTTTTCTCAACTGTTTTTTAAACATAATTTGTAAGTTGGGAAAAGAAACATTTACAGGGATGTTTTTCTTTCAGTTGTGATTGCATTGATGAGTACATAGGATGCTGAGAATTCTATTCTACCTTGCTGTTGATGTGTAAATATCTTGGATTTTGGATGTGCCTGTATTTAATTGTTTTTTCCCTTCAGAGAGGACTATTAAAAATATTACTTAAGTTTAGTGATTTTTCTATCAGGAGTATTGTTTTAAAGAATGTTAAACAGAACAAGTCTGTTCTGCTCTTTGGTATGTCCAGAACTCCTATATAGGCTTTAGGTTTAACTCAGGCTCAGGCTTCTCATGGTAGTAAGGCACATTGAATAGGTTTGTTGGGTGCTTAAACTGATTTAGGAAAGTCACTAATTTTGTTGTTGACATTAAAGGTATCGTTCATACAGGCATGCATGTTCTGTCTAGCTAGCTGTACATTTGATTTTTTCCTTTTGGTAAATTATATGGTAAAAACAAACGGAATAATAGAAGTCCATCTGCCCAAACCTGGATGCTCTGTTGCCTACCATCTTTATACTGGCTAGTCTAATGATTAGAACCAGGAAGTACAAATGAAGACTTAATCTTTTTTTACACATTGTGAATACTGAACAATAGACACATCAAATTTTGGAAGGTGAAAGGAGTAGGTCCCATAATGATCATATTCTATTGTGAAGTACAGTGCTTTGAAGCATGCTCATTGAGGCTCTTCTTAAGTAGTTGTATATTATGTGTGTGAAAATGAGACAGATAAGCCTTTAGAGTAATCCTTGCAAGTGTCAATATAGTATTTAAAAATGTGAGTGACCTAATAGACCTTTTTTCCAATGGTGGAAGATAAATTTTTTTTTTAATTTTTTTTTTTTAATTGGGAAATACATCCTAGGGATACCTGTCTTGGGTCCTGAATAAACAGTACAGTCAGGCGCTTGGTTTTTTTTTTGGTTTTTTTTTTTTGCATTTAAGACCCATTGAAGCAGTTTTACTGATGTTTCTTTAAAAATAAATGCTGCATTTAGACCATCTCATATTAAATAGCAGTCAAGTCATCATCCTAACTCAAGTTAAGAATAGCTGCTAGTGGAGGTCACAAGGAATTGTTGGCACCACATATTTAACTTGTAACTCACATTATTCAGTTCTCTAAAATTTAACACTGTACCCTTGCTATGTTCCTGACAATATCCTGTGATGCTGCAGTTGTACTGACTGGCACTGTGTTACCTGTTAGAATTCTCTTCATAATGACATAGTATGTGTCTTCAGTGCACTGAAATATAAAGTGGTTAAGGTTGCTGGCTGCTGACATGAACCTACCCTGTAAGCTGTGATAAAAAATAAATAAGCATATTTATTTTAATGCAGCAGAGTGGATGCAGCTGCTATGGAAAATGAATTGCTTGCAGTCTAGGCTGGAGAACCTAACAACCTTCCAAGGCCTTTTGAATTCAATTTATTTTGACACTAGCATGATAAGGTTGGTGAGCTACTGCCTATTCTTGTCCATTATTTCTTGTGACTAAGTCTGTCTGGCAAACAAGGACACCTAGTCAGTATGACTGAATGAAGGGGATTATGGTTTTGTGGTATGAATAAACCCCAGTTGCATGGTTCTCAGAACTTGGCAATAGATATAAATGGGCTGCTGTCCAGGCAGGAGAAGGAAAGGGTATTGAGTGATCAGAGAGAAACCAAACCAAACAAACCCTAAAATCAACACACCCTGAAGCAATCTCTGATTATATAGTAATATTTACTGATAATTTTTTTAGGATACCAAACTAATATCTGTGCAGTGGAATAGGAATGAACAAAATGCTCTTTAAATGCTCTATGGGATAGTGAATTGCTCATAACCCATGGGAAAGAGCTCTTCTCCCTGGCTGCACCAAGGAACCAGCAGTGACCACGGTTGTCTGCAGCATTTGTTCAATGTGAATAGCAAGAACATTTTTTGTTCCATTGTAATTTTTGTTGGGCTGCTTTAGTATGACTTTCTGTAGGTGATACATCAGGGCTTCAGTTAGCAGTGCACACATATCACTTGTTAAAGATTTGTTCTAAAGAAAAATACCTACTATGAAAAGAGACCATTGATTATGTAGATGGGATAGAAATTCTGATATTCATGCATTTGTTTTCTGTGTGCATTTGTTATTTAAAAATAGAATAACAAATGACCATGTTATGAAAGGAAGCTAGCAATGTAGAGGATATGATAAACAGTAGATAAACCTCTTCCTGCTCCTGGGCCTGGAGAAATGATGTTTTCTTGATTTGAAGCTTAGGTTTTACCAGTCCTCATGTCAAAAGGCCCAATACGTAACGTAATTGGAATCGAAGTTTTGCCTGGACTGAGTCCAACATGAGAGACTTAAAGCTGTTACTTTGTTTCAGAAATATGTTTAAAAATAGTAGCTTATACAATAAGATTTAATAGTTAAATTAAAGGAAAAAAACAACACCGCAAACCAAACTGAATTATTATATTCATATTTCTGTGGAAAGTCTCTGGGGCAGATATGAATATTAGTTTAGTTGAAGGATGATGTGTGGGTGAACAGATTTACTCATATGGCTATCAGATTGAAATAGATCTTCTCAGAATGAAACTGACCATTTTGATATGCTTTGGAGATATTGATATTGATACTTTACATTGTTCTTTTACATAAAAAGAGTGGAACACAGGAAAACATCTGCATCAATGGAATGTTTTGTCCTTCACTACCCTGAATATTTTATCAATGAATTTTAAATAATTTCAAAATAAAATCTAAATTATATGCAAGAAGTAATAGAACTTGACTCATTTTAATTTTCTTTCTCATCCATATTATATTAAGCTTTATTGTTTGGGAAGATTGGGAAGTCACTGTTTGTAAACTTGCTTCCAAAAATGCACATCTCTATACTCAGATAATGATTCTCTCTTTTCAAATATCTCACAACAGAGAACTATGCCAATTTTTTTTTCCTCATCTTCAGTTCTCAATTGCAATAGTGTTTACATTAACAAATATGTACATAATTTCACTGGTGTACTCTTTCAGTCTTTACAGGGGTACATCTTTGCTTTAGAAGCAGGGATCTAATGCAGCTTTCTGAATTTTGCTTTCAAATTATTCCATATAATAGAATTGTCTTGTTCTGGATACTATATGGAAACTAAACTTGTATGCAAAGGTTGGGAGAACACTACTGGTGAAAAATCAAATGCTCCAGAATATTTGTGTTATGAGAAGAGTGGAAATGGTCTGCAGTGAATAAATGATTGCCTTACATGGTGGATGATTTGGTTTCACAGTGGAAGCAACTACTAAATTTTTTTCTACATATAGATTGTATGTATGTATCATGTATGATGAACAAAAGGTCCAGTGGAAAAAGTGAAAATGCCTAATTAGAGTGTATCCTAATACACATACAAATTTAGCAGGCTTGGTTGTGATGTTGTTCCAAACGTTTAACTTACTGACCATAGTGTTTTAAAGAGAAGAGTCTTTTGCTTGCTCTGGTAAGTCTCTAGCAAATTCAATCTGAGAAAAGAGCTGGTTCTGAAACTGGTCAGGTTTCCTTGATGCCCAGTTTGCTTTCTCTGGAGGGATCTGCTTTGGAGACTTTTCTGCAGTACTAATGTGTCTGAAGGTGCCTTGTTGCCTTGGAATGCAGAACTTTTGAACTCACAAGTTCTGCAGTGATACCTTGCTTCTTTCTGTGACTTTTGGTTAAGTTACAGATTAAAAAACCCCAGAAAACAGTGTTTTGGGTTTTATTTGTTAACATAGCAATAGAAGCATAAAAATTATATACTTACGGTTTTTTCAGGTTCATGTCTGGTAAATATCTTGCAACACATATAATCTTCTTTATATTGAGTTTTCTGTTATGGGAAATATTCCAGTTCAGGAAACTGCAGTGCAATATCTTTATATCTGCAACCTTCCTCACCCAGATTTTATTATTATCCCATCATTTCCATTTTCTTCTTTGCCAGTTTTTAAAATAGATTATTTTTTTCCTTGCCAGACAAAGCAGAAATAGTGCCCTTCACTCTCTTGAAATTTGGCATCAACTTGCATCTTCTGAAATGCAAATGTTAGGCAAATGCTGCAATACATCTGCTAAAGACAACCTGTAAAACATTTCATATAAGGTCTCAATATCCACACCAGGTGTCCTTGCAGTTCTCTTTCTATTGTTTTTGCATTTTTTTAATTTTTTTTTTTTTCTACTGGATATCTGCCCTCCAGCAGAACACTGGTGCCTGACCATCAATCAGATCATTCCCATTCCAATTTTATTCTGCTATCACTGTGACTCATATGCCACTGACAATTAAAATATGGTGCATTTCACCAACCTCTATGTTGTGATGGTCAGGGCAAGGGTGGTAAATTGAATGTAGTTAGAACAAGATCAATTATAGTTGCATGGCAAGGTGGAATTGCTTAATAACCACAGTATGGTTTCATCTGTTGCCATTGTGATAATGGTAATCTTGCTTGCTTTAATTGTATTGGCTAGGGATATATACAACCTTGGCTGGATCTGAACAAGGGTATGTTAAACCAGGTTAAGATTAGCAATAATTCAGTGTCTGTTTGGCCTGCACCAGAGGTTTTTTCTCATCCTCACTGAATTATTGCCATGCTATTAGTTCCTTCATGCTTGATACCAGCTGTTGGATCAGAGTGATTTTTATCAGAAGTTTAAGATGGATTCTGTCATGGAGAATAACCTGTCCTCTTGTTTTTAGTGTTTTATTTTATTTATTTTTTGGTATGACATAAATCTATTTGGCAACTCTTTCTGTTTCATTGCTAGGGAAATGATGCTTTTGACATTGAAAACAATTTTCCTCTACTTCTAATCAGCTAGTACCACATTGTTTTAAATAACATATCTCATTTCCTTCTTGTCCAGCCTTTGGTGCTTGCCCTTGATTGTAGGTATCCTCTTTTTCATCTGCAGTCAGTGTGAATCATAGAATATGCTGAGTTGGAGTATATTGTTCCTTCTTTTTGCTTTATAGTGCTAATGATGATTTGTCACAGCTTCCTAGCTTGTAAGTCAGGATTGAGTTACAAGAAGTTCCTTGCCTTTTTCATAAGTATTAAAGCTAACAAACTCTGTAAAGTAGGACTAGAAGTATGACTGGAAATAAGACTAGAACTAGAAGTATGAAAATTTCCCTGAAAGGTGTAATTTTCCATAGACCTGGAAAGAACTGTATTTGGTATCCTCAGAGGCTTTTAAAATGACAATGTGAAGATGAGTCCCTGCTCTGGTTTCTTGATTACCTTGAGGAGATGACAGGATAAGTAATACCATTAATTACTGCACAGTCCAAGGAAGTTTGATTACTTTGAGGTTTTTAATTTACTTTTCTCCAACACAGTCAAGGTGCATACTTTGTGAATAATAAATCACCAGAGTGAATTAGCCCTTTAGTACAGATGTTTGGCATTGAAGGCTGCATTCCACAAGAACAGGGAACATTTTTCCTCATGTTTTCTTACTTGCAGAAGTAGTCCTGCTGAAGAATTTCAGTAGCTGAGGTTGACCTTAAGTGCCTGTGAAGGTTTAAAGGTTTTATCTGTCTACTGAAAATGATTATAGAATTATTCTTTTGCTTACTTTGGTAGAGATTGTTATTCCCTTAGTATACTTCAGGACAGTATACCTGGGGATGGACTTTTCTCCCATGTTTTAGGCATTGTAATACAAACATATTTTGAGTCAAAGATATGTTACCTTTTTTTGTGGTTATAAGCCAGTGTTTAGGAGCTTGTGCTCTACATAAGTTTGCCATTATAAAGCATTTAGAGTGAAAGATACGGAGAAAACACTTTTGAAGACTTAAATTATCTTTAAAACCATAATTTTCTTATTGGCACATTGCTAAGTTGTTCTTTCAGGTTTGAAAAATGAGTCAATACTCTTGCTCAAGTTAAATGCCTTTTTTATGGGATTACATTTTACTCTCTCTTAACTAGCAACTATTGAGGACACTGAACAGATGCAAACCCCAGATGGTACTTAATACTGTTTTGTTTTCAACTTTTGCAGTTCTGAAATGACTTCATTTCAATGTTTAGCTATGAAGAACAGCATTAGTAATAAACTTTTAAAATTAATTAAATTATACTTAGAATATACAGTTGGGCAAAACCTGTTCCTCCTTAACTTTAAGTATGTTTTGAAATATTGGTGTATAAAAGAGTGAATGTTTTCAAAGAGGTAAGGAAAAAGATTATGCTGCATCAGTAATTACTGGATGTCTCTTAGAACCTTTGAATTTCTGAAGGCATCAGCAGAAGTATTTTTAATGTTGTGCTTTGTTTTCTTTCTTTTTTCTAATTTCCTTTCGTAATTGCCAAAAGATGAGAAAATATAGGTGTTTGGAAATCTGTTTCTTCTTTAATTTTTTTTTTTCCTTTGCTATGGTTCTATTTTTTCTTCATAAAGGCTTAACAAGACTTAATGTAAGCACTAAATTACCTGTTGTCCATAGATACCAGATTTAAAGATTGTTTTCTTTTTCTGAATGATCTGCGGAATGTGCCTTTAGAATTATATCTCCTGAATTTGTTTTTTCTGGTAAGGACAACTGACATGGCATATAATATGTTTAGCACTAATAACACAAGAACATCTTTCAAGGGTCAGACTGAAGGTTCATCTGATCCTGCATCTGGCTTTGAGAGTGACCTCGTGGTTACTGAGGAAAAGCAATAAAATCAAAACTAATGTAAAATGATGCTTCCTGTATTCTGTAACTCCAGCGTTGTGCCTTGCCAAGAGGATATCTGCACTCTGACCCTTGGTGGATATTTCCACAATGATTTGTATGGTTTTGGTCTTTAATGTTGTGTTGCACACTGAATAAAGTAACTGTGTTCTCCGCTCTTCAGGCTGCTTATAAGGGAGCACATATAAATTTTTGTAGGTAATTGAAAACACCATCAAAAAATAAAAGAAAAATTTAAGAATGCCAAGTAATACATTCTAGGATAAGAAATGTCAGAACCAACAAAACTATACAAATCTTTTTGTTTCTTGAGCTAGTTTAAGGAAACTGCAAAAATCATTATTCATAGGTGTTTATATAGTGGGATCAATATTTTTTTGTCTTTTTGACAAATGAGGAACATTCTTGTTGAGAGACTAAACAGACGTTCTTTCCAGATATTGGATCATTCTCATAGCTTTTTTTGGAATCCTTTCCTTTTGTAGCATCTGTTTTGAAGAAAAGAGCAGAGCTGTGTGTTATTCTGTACTCTAAATTGTGAGACTAGTATTGGCAGCAATATCATCTCTGTATTCCTGTCTGATGCAAACCTTGGGTAGATAAGAGTGAATTTTTCATCCTTCTTTCCAACAGTGGTCTGAGAGCTCAGGTTTATTTTATGAGTAATTAGCTATCTTGAAACTGTGATCATTACATTTTGCTATAAAATGCAAAGTCCTCTAAGGTTCAGTGGCTTTTAAGGATTTCATTGCTTATTCAAGCAGTGGCAGTGTCTGACATGCACCCTCCCTTGTGCCAATATCATCTTGAATTTGGATGGTTTAAAATATATATATATATATAGCTTTCCTATGTTAGACTTGGTCTATGTAAGCAAGTCATTCCCAATCTTAATTATTATATAAAGGGCATGAGCATCGATGGGATGTTTGGTCAACTATGACTTAAGTCCTCCTGTGCTGTTGGCAAAGATTATAAATTGCCTTAAACCAAAGTTTCTTTTGAACTCCTCAAGAAATATTCTACAAGCTGTCACATCTGCATTAAGAACATTTTAGGTCTGCTAATTAAATGGATTAAAATCAAGTTAGTATAGTTTTTGTACAGTATGGATTTCTCAACAACAACCCTAAAGGAGTATTTACATAGTATTGGTATGGGGCAAAGACTCCTCTATTTGTGTCAATTTGATTTCCATGTAAAATTTCAAAATCTAGAATTTAAACATAGACATCTCATGATGAAAATGTTTATTAAACACTTTACAATCATATTTATAAGTCAGTTCCCAAGCCCATCATGTATAGTGTTGAGGGGAAAAAAAAGGTATCTGAGAGCATTTGGTGTAATTTTTTCAAATGTATCAAATGAAAGCAGAAAGCTGTAATAAAAGCTGTCAGACTTAACTGCAGATTTTGTTGCTAGTTGCATTCTTAGTATGCTGTGACAGATAGTGTTTGTAGTTTTCAAACAGTTCTGCATTACTGTTTTTGCCAAGTGATAACTATTTACACTTTGAGAAATGTAGGCACCCTCTGTTCCATCTGAGTATCAGTTAATGGTATGAATCTTGTTTCATGTGCCTGAAAACATCCTTCTTGGCACACTTGCCTTCAATTTAAAGGCTCTCTTAAGCCAAAGAGTCTTGACTAATACTTCCCTAAATAGCACTTATGTCTTCTTACTGATGGATAAATACTGAGCTGGTGTTTTCTACTCTCATTGCTGAGATTGGCAAGGTGTGTGACCTACCCTGGCACAGTCTTGTACTCTGTTGACTCTGACCTAAAGACTAAAAACATCTCCTTTGTTTCTGCTGGTGGTTTATACCTTTTGTATAGTGTCCTTTCCTTGATGTTTCTCTGGATGGAGAAGTATTAATGCAATTGGAGTAAAGACCCAACAAGACAATGTGTGATGGAGTAACAGAAGCTGAAGATTTATGTAATGACAACAGGCTCAGTGGAATAAAGATAGCCAAAATGGTTAACTTGCCTTATAGAAAACAGAAAGGACAAATCAGATCTGCTTAATATGCATGAGAAGTTTTACCAGCATAGGAAAAAAAGGCAAATATGACTGCAGTAGGAACAAAGCCTGCTAACTAATTTGGTATAAAATGACACTTGAAAAACATTAGAATTAGTATTTTCTGTTCCAAATAAATGGAATATTTGTAGTCATGACATTGTGTTGATAAGCCTACAATCTGCTGCTGCTGCTGCCTCCTAAGGCTTTCCCTGGGAGTACCTTTTGGCAGCTAGAGCTCTATATAGTAACTTACTGCTCTTGTTTTGCTTTGTCCCAGATGTTGCTCTCATCAGTTTACTGTGAATTGGATTCTGTTCAATTTTGGCATATTTCTGAAATGTAGTTTGATTGGTGTGTTAATATAGTGCAATGTTTTCCTATCAAGCTGTACTCTTAAGAACTATTTGTAAAAGTAAATGAAGAAATAATATACATGTCATGTAGATACCAACTTGGATAATGCAGATAAGCTGAGTCACCGTTAGTACTTCATCAGTAGGTCTTAAGCCCGTTGTCTTGTTTGTTTACTACAATGTTGGGTAATTTTTCCTACATGAACATCTTCAACTTGTTAAATTTGTTAAAAGTAGCAACTGACATTTTCATGAAAAAGAAAGTGAACATGTTTTAATATGGAAGAATTCTCATTTCTTTGCCAACCATATGTCTTGAGACAGTGACATTTGATACAGTTCTTAAATGCATGGAAGAGTGATTACTAGTAGTGTTCTTGAGGGATCAGTTTGATTGTATTTCTTCTGCTGCTTCCATAAATGAACTAAATTTTGTTTTTATGCTTTTCTGTGACCTTTTAAAGAAGTAGCTTTTATTGAACATTGAAGTAGAAGTTGTTTGGGATCAAGGCATTTTTATTTTCCTAGACTTTACCTTCTTTTACTTGCAGGATGTGTGAAGGAGAATCAGTTGTTACTGGTGTTAAGGCTTGCCTGGTGGTAAGAATAAATGCAGGTAGCTAGATCTTCTAGTAAGTACTGTAAGCTTTCATCAAGTGCCATTTGCATTTTTACAGAAATATTTCTAATGTAGGGAAGAAAAGATCCATTGGTTTGAATTTATATTAGTGCTCTATAGTTTTGAAATCAGATCAAGTAGAGGTATTGGCAAGTCACTTAACTAGTTTACCTTTTCTCATTGTAAAGTAAGGATAAAGTAAGGATTTTTGGCTGCTCTTCAGGCTGCTTATAAGGAAGCAAATATAAATTTTTGTAGGTAATCGAAAACACCATCAAAAAGTTATATTTTTTTTGCATATTTGCTTGATGTCTCCCTTTTGTGGTTTTTTTCCCTGCCCAGATACAAAGAAGGTGGTGAAGCTTTGTTAGTATTGCTTCCCTCAGAAGAAAAAGGCATGGTGGAACAGCTGGCACAGAGGAAAGTACCTGTCAGTAAAATCAAGTAAGTGCCTAATAGCTTATCTGTTATTTCTATAAGAATAATGTATATGTCTGTGACAATCCTGATGGATTGAAGTGCTTGAATTGAAAGTATTGTAGAAGGAGAAGATCTTGAGGGGTTACCTATGTCAATGAATATCATTACAATTTCCCAAAGCGATCTCCTCTATACTCAGCAGTTCCTGCTATTAAGGTTTTTTTCTTTAAATGTCTGGTATGCCTTGTAAGTAATTTAAGTGAAATATTTCTTTTGTCCTGTGCCAAGAATATATGGAAAAAGATGTATTCTCTCTTTGAAACTGCGTTTTGTGTAATAGAACATTATCATGCCATCTCCTTCTTTTATGCTTGTGGATCACACAATTACACTTTTTTTAAATCTGTCCTTGTCTGTTTTTATACCTTTAAGCATTCTTCTTTCTCATACCTCTTTCTTTAGACTATTTCTTCAATTTTTTATGATCTTTCTGAGCCAGCTGAAGAACAGGAAATAAAAGATGTAGCTCAATGGTCACTACATGCTAGAAGGATTATACTGATGGACACATGGAATCTCTGCTGCCTGTACAAAAGAGAACTGACTCAAGTTGCAGAAGCATATAATGATTCCATGTAGAAATAAAAAGCACTTGCACTTCCACTTCCTATTAAATGTATAGCAATGGATATGTAGGAAAGAAAAAAACTTAACTGTAAAAATAACAGAAAAACCCCACACTACTAAAAAAGATTTTATTGTAATTTCTTAATTAGCATCTAGTAGGTAGGAAGGAGTCCATTGTTCTTTGACCCTGTCAGTCTAATGCTAAATCAAAAGAGGAAATGATGTGAAGGAAATACGGATGAATTCTAAGGAAGCCAGAAAATATTGTAGGAACCTGACTCCATTTTGAGTACCTAGATAGTTCAGGTTGCACCACGACAAAAATCTTGGAGTGGAACTAGAAGCAATTCAGAAAAGGATAAAAGGTAGAAAAGTTAATTGTGTAGAAGTAGGTAAGAGTAAGGCTGAGAACTTTCTGAAAAACTGTGGTTTGAAGATATCTAAACAAAGATGAGAATTAACAGTATGCAGAAAGTGTTTGTGGCATAATTGGTTTTGACAAGAAATCAAAGTAGTTTGAAACTTTAAATGGTTATTATGACCTTGTTGCTTAAGTATCCAAGTCTGCTAAAAATTAGCTATACTGTGTTCTTTGAATTCTAGTATAATGAAGGATAGTAAGAAGTTGCCACTACTTATATGGTCACCTGTTTTTTGTTATACTTTCCATATACATTTATGTCTGAGCTTCAGTTAAGAAATGAAGTGAACACAGACTTCCAGACTTACTATTAAAATCAACAACTTTTCACATCATCATATTTTTCTATTTTGAGTTCAATAATAGGATGCATTAAAGTAAGGGTTGATAGTGTTTTGGGGGTTTTTTTGTTGTTGTTTTTTTTTTTAAATGCCACCCCAAAAATTAATTTTTCTACCACACCACTAGGGCATATGTGTAATAATTACATTAAGGCATGGCTCTTAACTGGATTCATTACAAGCAAAGTTAGAGCTTTTGATAATATATTTTAACAGCCTGCTCTTGAGATCCAGTTTTTCAGTCAGCAAAGCATGCCTGATTAATATTTTAACATCTTAATCAAGGGGAATGCTTTTACTGATAATTTATCTACCTACTGTGGTTAAGGCTTAAATAGTTTGGCAGAGTACTTCTAAGAGGCTAAATAAAACCCCTAAAAATATTACTTTTGGATCGTAAACTGGTTTAATTCTAAAAAAAATTAACTCCATGTTTTCTAAGGTTGCTTACTTCTAGTCAGTTTTCTAAATCATAGAACTGTAGTGTGTTTTAGAAGTCAATAATTTGTTGAAGAAATTCACACATCAAGACACATCCACCCATGTGTCATGTTCTGATCTTCTGGTGTTTACACATATTTGCTTAATTATAGATTCTCAAGAGCTGATTTAACATGTGAGTTAGAAGGTAATGAGCATTGCTTGCTGCTAGCAGTTTAACTCTTCAAACTTGTGAAGTTAATTCCAAAAGCTACTTGTTTCTAAGACAGCACTGTCAGTTAAAGTATATGTTTTGATGTTAACCTGTCCTCTAAGGTAGGGATGGCAAGAACCGGTTTTCTGTCTTTGTTTTGTACTTTTCTGACTTGCAAACAGCATTTATTGTTTCGTTATTTCATTTAGACAATTTGAGAGAATTCAGGCATGGCAAAAACCTGCTCGGAAAGTAAAAAATGTACGTATTTATAAGAAGTCTGTCATTTAAAAGTTTCAGAGGCAAGCTGTAAACTGAAATATTTTTTGGTAATACCTTGAGACTACTTCGTGTCATCCAGTTTTGTTAAGTAACAAGATAAGAACTGCTTCCTCATGGCTTATCACAACAAAGTTTATTTTTAGAAAATTTCACCAAAGAAAACACAAGTATATAGATACCCATAATGTAATATTGCTTCTTCTAATACTATGATGGAAATGTGGTTCTTAGGAAGTGTTTTTTTCTGGCTGTGTAGATTACCTGGATATGTATTTCACACAACAGTAATATTAATACTTGGGAATCTGTTTAAAACTTGCTGCCTTATAATTACAATGCTTACTGTAGGACAGTTCATTGGTGTCCCTAACCAGCATGGTTATGCACCTCTACACGATCTGCTGGTATGAGGCTTGCAGCTCTGAGCAGCCTTTCTTAGGTCCCAGCCTTTCCTCCTCTCTCCAGCCTTCCAGGTCACCCACTGTAACCACAGGGAGCCACAGCCCTGGCTGAGAGCACAGGGCAAAACCTGCAGCTGCTTGGAGGCTGGAATATGGAAATTGTCTTGCTACATCAGTCTTTTTGGTGGTTGTTGAGTTTTTTTGTTTAAATTCTGCTCTGGAGTGCATGGGGTAGAGAGAGTATCTGATTGAAGCAGCAATGCTGAATCTTGGTGTTAAAAACAGGGGAAAGGGAACAAAAGCAGAGTGTGCATTGACCATGAAATTTGGAGAGTGCTGTCTGGTCAGTTGGTAAAATGAAGCAAGCTGGGTTCATATTTATATCAGTAATATAAATACATTATTTATATCAGTCAAGTGTGGCCATTTATTCAGCCGTTAGGCAAAAGAACACTTTCAAAAAGTTATATGGGTCCTTAAATGCAAAATTTGTACTCACAGAGTAAGAAAACAAGAAACAGCCTAGGTAAAATGACATTCTCATAAAATTCCCTTCCAGTCTTTACATAGTTGGTTCTAGCTCACTGGTTCTTAGCTGTTTATGCAAGCTTATAAATTATAGTAATTCGTGTATGGGTTTACATTTTAGAGTTCTATTTGTTTCCAAATAATCACATGTATATAATTATTTTAAAGAGTTTTATTTGTTTGAAAAGAAAACATGCAAACTCATTACAACCACAATCCAATTTAACAACAGCCAGCTTTCTTATTTTTGGAATCCCAGCATGAGACAAAGACAGCAGTGGAACAGTGGGCAGTTGTCATGATACACAGTTGGAAAACAGAGCATCTAATATTGTTACTCTCTTTTAATATTCAGTGTCACAATTCTAGTAATTCATTAACAAGCACATAACCTCAAAATATGTTTAGGCCACCAAATTATTGGTTGATATTGCTTAGATTTATGCCACATTATTTTGCCATGCTTCTATGTGTAATGTATCTTGTGCTTTATCTTTTACAAACCTCTTTTTTTTTCTTTGTAAATTTCAACGAAATTACTCAAGCTAAAATTTATTTGCAGACAAGAAAATATTACATCTTGTCTAAGATTATTGTCCATTATGATTGGAGTCCCAATGACATGTTATCTTCTATAAATAATTATTTATTCTAGGAATTAAATACCTACAATGATCAAGTCACAGAAAATAATGGGTAATAGCAGGCCCAGGTGAGACTTGGAACTTGGTATGTGTTTTAAGGTTGGCAGTGGCAACAGAAAGTAAACCATTTTACCCTAGATTATGAGAATATGCAACTCCCAGGTGCTTTTCTGAAATAAAATATGTCTGCTGTTTCATTCCTGTTCCTAAAGCCTTCTGATGCTTCTATTAAGGATAGTCAAATCAATTAGTCATGTTTTGCTTCTGACTAAGCTATGGTGACCATTGTGCGTTTGCTTATTTGTTTGCTTATTTTCTTTAGGTGCCTACAAATAATTTTTTTTGGTATTAAGAAGAAAGTTAATCACTGAAATTCTATTTTTTGCCCCCATTGAAGATGAGCACTGTGTTTTACCTGTGGTGTCTCATAGATTTTTTCTTTCTCAGATGAGTTCTTAAGAACAGATACAAATATGACTCAAAGTGCTTTGACTTTCACCCTAGCTGCAATGGAGGAAATTTCTTCTGACCCAGCTGATTTATCTAAGTACCTGTTACCCTGCCATGTGTGATTCTGGTGTCAGCTTGGACTCCTCTGTAGCTGTTATCTGTGTGATTGCAGCTGCAAGAAAGAAAGATGTTAAGTGGGGTCATCTCTAAATAGCTTTCCCTTAACTTAACAGCAGTCTGTTCTGGACTGTCTTAATACTGATACTCACGTTAATTTTCATTATGTTTTTTATTTATACCATCACTTCTTTACTTTTTGTATCTCTTTTTTGGTTTGAATTCTTGTTTTATTACACTATGTTTGTGCTGGTTTTATATTTGTCTTCAGTTCTACTTTAGACTTTCTTCTTGAGTTTCAGGTCACTGAAAACATGTTGATTTCACCTAGTCAGGCTTTTTATTCTTTCTTCTGTCTTTGCAGTGGGGTAGCAGACTTTGTGTTTGTGACTTCTAACACAGTTTGGTATTAAGCAAGCCACTGCTTTTATTTTGCTATTCTACCATTTTTCTTTTGTTAGGATCATGAATATGTTCATTGTCACCTTCTCAATCTTGTTTTATAGAATAAAATCTAGAAGAACCTTCTCTCTATTTACTTTTTCTATCTTTGTTATCTTGTGTGCATGCCATCTTGCATTGAATTTCAAAGACCTGTTGGTCAGTTTGTTCCCTGCTCAATTTTTCATGCCTCTTCTTTTCTTTCTTATGCCTTCACAGTTTCAAAGCAAATTATGCACTGGCTTGAAATTAGAACTTGACTTTTTGATCTTCACTAAAACTGTAGCTAAATAACTTTTGTGTGCACTACAGTTTTCTACTGGCTGTACCTGACAGAGATAAGAAATTGAAATGGTGAGGAAATAAAGCATGGTATCTTTATAAATTAAAGTATTAATCTGCAATACTCTCCAACTCATTCCTTAATTGCTCCTTTCATATTTAGTAATAATAGTGGATGATCATAATGCCTTATGTTACCAAAAATTATGATGAAATGTTTCTTGCCTCTGATTGTAATTAGTCCTGTTTTTAGACTTCCTACTGTGTGAGGAGGCATGATTTTGATGTTTATGTTTTTTTGTTTGATTGTTTTTCCCCTGACTTTCTTCAGCAATGTCAATGTTTTGATGTACAGTATGGAATGACATGGCACACAGAAGCAAGAAATCTGGTAGTTGTGCGTCTCTTTTTGACCTCCACTTTAGGGGCAACCTCCTGCCATGTTTGGTGGGTTGTATGATACAGTTGGGTGGCACTAGCAGATAAAACTAGAAGTGGATTAGAGAAGATCTGGGCAAGTAAACCTGGAATAGTGTAGGTATCACAGGAAAAAATGTAAAAATTTAGACCCTGTGAGACAGCTTGCATAACTTCTTACTAGGTTTAATGGTATTTTCTCTAATACAATTACTGTTCTTTATTCACTTTGTAAAATTAAATCTGTTTAATCTCCATGTCCTTTGTTTTTGCTCATCTTGCTGTTACAAAGAATGATTTGGATTTCAGTATTCCCAGGGCAATGGATCTTATTTAATCTTTAAAAAAATGCTGATAATTTTCTTACAGAGATTGCTATCTCTTTAAAGTAGTACTGTGCTTCATTATGCTTCTATTTATTTTCTGCATTTTTATAAATTCAGGGAGTTCTATATTGCAGATTTTGACTTTGCTTTGGAAGAAACTTCACCCATCCTCACTGAAAACTGTCTCGGGATGAAGTCTGAGCTCCGTTTGTCTTGTCTTTTCTGTATTATTTGTTTGAGGATTGTGTGCTTCATCCTTAATATGGTTCCGTTCTAAGCTATTTCAGACTGCTAATAACTTTATGCATATTAAAGCCATCCAAAAGACATGAAGGTACTCCTGAGAACTTTAATGTTTTGTTTTTTTTTTTGCATATTTTAATACACAGGACTGACTTTAACTTTTTTTTTTTTTTTTAAATTAGAATTAATCCTGAAAAACTTACAGACATCCAAAAGAGGATGCAGGCTTTCCTAGCTCAAGATCAGGAGTTAAAAGACAAAGCTCAAAGGGTAAGTAACTTGCTGCACTATAGTTCTTGAGGTGTGTTGGTAGAAATAGAACTGCTGTTGGAGTAACTGACCTGTTCACGTGTGCCCTAGCAGCAGTGTCTGGAAGTGCTAAAGTGTTGTGATTTTTAAGCTTTAAAACATAAGTAGAAACAAGATGCAGAGAAGCAAGTTAATTGGAAGAATAATAAAAAAATCTGGGTCATTTTTTTTGTACAAATAGGTCAGATTTAAAGAGCACTACCATATAAATATGAGGAAGAATTTTTTCACTGTGAGGGTGACAGAGCCCTGGCACAGGCTGCCCAGGGGTGTTGTGGAGTCTCCTTCCCTGGAGACATTCAGAGCCCATCTGAACACGTTCCTGTGTGACCTGCTGTAGGGAACCTGCTCTGGCAGGGAGGTTGGACTCCATCTTTCGAGGTCCCTTCCAACCCCTAACTTTCCGTGATTCCATGATAAAGGCTGGGTGGTCAGAAATGCAGAAATGCCGAAGACTGAGAAATACAAGATTGCAGAAATTCTGTATTAGTGTAACATCATTTGTCTGAGCTAATGTGGAGATTGGTGGCATCTGAAGATATTCTACTAAACCTGAGTGCTAGGGTCAAATGAAAAGAGGATCGTGGATGCCTTCCCTTTGCTGGAAATGAGGTGAAGTGAGCTAGTTTGCTTGAGCTCATTTATAGCTGACAGTGATGAATAGGCAGCTCAAGGATGGATCGTGACATAGGCACCTTAAAAACTCTCTGTAGGGGTGGATGCTGGCTTTTTCTTAGCACTGAAAAGGTAGCCTGTGTGATGGAGCCTGGCTTGGATGCCTGCAGTAGACACTGGGTCAGAGGTTTGTCATTCTTTCTTTCCTAAAGAAGGACTCTTTATCAAAGTGCCTGAGGAACTTGGTGAGAGTTTAGATATCCCAGGTTTTTGTAGTTCACAAAGTGTTACTTGAAGTGTGTGGAATATCAGGGTGAGCTTCATCCTAACGTTGCACAGGACAGATGTAGGAGTGACATGTTATGATCATCTGCAACTGCCACAGGAAGTTGCAATTGCACTAATTTGTATCAGAAGTGACAGAGCAGCTGGTTGGGGAGGAGGGGAGTAGGAGGAAGCCAGCATCATTTGAAATGAAAATACTAATATTCTTTTTCTGGCTTTGGCTTTTTAAGAAGCAAAGAAAGAGCATTCTGAGTTGGGCAAAATAAAATTATGATAAAGTTTCAAAATAGTACAAGAACAAAATCAAACATGGGCTGCCAGTCAGTGTTACAGATAAAAAATTAAATAAAATTTGAAATTGCCATTAAATTATCTTTTCAAGCCATTTTGTTGCTATATTTAATTTATGGATGCAGTGCAATGTCATCTTACAGACAGGCTGTATGTATTCAGTGGTTTAAGTCTTGAAGTATAGGCAGGTGGTTTATCAAAGAAGTGTCCCTCCTTGATAATATTTAAATATGAGTGTTCAGGCATATTATTCAGATGTGCCCCAGTAGTCTTATGTGTTAACTGGAATGAAATGATAAAAATAATGCAAGTGAAATCCTGACCTTAGGTCTTTATCTGGAATGCTGGATTTCTCAAAGGCATGGGTGTTTTGCTGTCTAGCTTGTCTGTTGCAAGCTGCCAAAGTCTTGACATTTATAAGAAAGAAATTCCTTTCCTGAATGGATCTGATAGCAGTGAAACAGCACAGCTGTGCACAGAAGTTCAGATAGGATAAGCTTATTTGTGTTGAAGGCATGAGGTCTAAGTGATTGCATTCTCTAAGCTTGTTGATTTATTTCAAGATGCTTTTTAAAAAAAAAATATAAAAAATTCTTGATCACTAAGTGCTTCAGCAAACTTCATGATAGGGAATGGTTCCTCTAATGTTGCTTGGAAAGAAAGAGCATGAATCATACTGGGGCTCCTTTGGAAACTTTGCAGTTCCTCTTACAGACCAATGCCTCCTTTTGGAATTTCCTTTTACTTTAATATTCAATATGTCAATTCATTGAGCTCTGAAAAACAGTTTAAAAAAGAATGTGGTTTTCTTCCTGGTTTGAATGTTACTGTGGTGGGGGGTTCTGGGGCACTGATGTCTGTCCATTAATTTTTCATCACCCCCACAGGGACCTGCAGGGTGTTATAGCCTGAGATTCCAGTTCAGCTCTGTTACTTGGAATTCTGTCAAAACAGCACTTAAATTGAATCGTGTGTGTTTTAATATTTGAAAACTCCAATCAAAAATACATCAATAAATCAAAATTTAAATTTAGCAAATTAATAGAGCATAGTACTTGTTGCCTTATGTATTATTAGTAGTTGTAAAATAATCTCAGATGGGTTTGGGGGCCTTCAGCTACTATTGTAATAGAGCTGTGGTATGTTTATGATGCCCAATCTTAACATTTTTCATAATGGTATTAAGTTAATTAATTAGTATTTTTGTAGTGTTTATTTCTTAAAAAAAAAACAAAACACCAAACAACCTTTAAAGTGGTATTGAAACACCAAAATGAGCAGTGGACAGCACCAATAGGTAAAAGCAGGAAAAAGGTGAATCTGACAAAACCTGTTCTGCCTGAGCTCTCCAGTCTGTGTGCAGTGGTCAGATCTTGGGAGAACTGAATAAAATTCAAAAGAAACTAAGTAATTTGCTCTTTCTGGACTTCTTTTCTCATCTTGCAAAGTATAGCAATTCTTCTATATTTTAACTAGCTTGTCTAGTTTGGGTGTAAGCTCTTGGAGTAGGGAATATCTTTTGCTGGAAGAATTCACAGTGCCTAAAATAATAGAATATGAGGTCAGCTGAAGAGTTTAATCATCATTATTTTACAGATGAATGATCTTTAAAGCCTTTTACCTTAATTAGATGCCCTTTTCTTTGAATATAGAGCAGTAACATCCTGCATACAGTTCATGACAAACTTGAAAAATTGTTTTAAGTCTCAGTGAGCTGAACCCTGTTGAGGGCTGCTAAATGTGAGTTAGAACATCTGGCATTTGCTTGCTTGTTCATTCTTAGTTGTTGTAGGGCTTGATACATGTGCAAAAGGTCTATCTTTCTGCTCCTTATTTATTAATTTATTAATATAATATATTCTGCCCCATTTATTAATTTCTAGACCATGTGTACTAAAGAGTTTCTAGTGTAAGTGGATGGCTTTATAGATGATGCAGCAGGCAGAATGAGCTTGCTGCCCTGTGGCATGTAGTGATTCATGTAGATCTTCAGATCTGCAGCCCTCAGAATCACAGAACAGATACTTCTTATTTAACCTGCTTTTTTCCATTTGTCCCTGTAGAGAAAAAACCAGGCTTTGTCATTTAGTTTTATTGCTGGTTGCTAGATAGCAATAGATTAATGAGATCTGTCAAATTTGAAGCCTTTTCCTAAAGGTTGTAGTTATCTTTGTGAAATGGTAATTCATTTAATGAGAGCGAACGTGTTTTATTTCACACCTCATTCTTGGAAGCATCTGAATGGCTTGTGCTATCACTTTGCACTGCTAAAGTTAATGGAAAGGCAGGAAACTTTACCCAGAAGTTAGCAAGTGAGAATTTACTTCCATAATGAAGTGCTGGACAGCTTGAAAAGTTTATCTTTTAGCTCGACAAATCTTACAATTAGTAGTTTTTATTTCATTTTGCCAAGGGGAAAACCATGGCTTTATGTCACTGCTTAACTTACTGTGTAATCTCTTTTTCACCTTTGGAAATGCTTTTTCTCTTATAAGCATTTAAAGAATTCCCATAAGAAATCAACGCTCTTAATGGTTGGGTCTTTTCCTCCTACATCTCAGGTTAACAAGAAATAGATTTTTTTTATTTCTTTTAAAATACTGCATGAATTATTAATACAATAATTTTCTCCTGATGCAGGCACCTATACACAGCACAACAGTGTGATTATAACAGATGAATTTGATTATAGTGTTCTTGAATAAAACCCTATGAGCTCAATTTGCTATTGATACTCATTTTTGCTGGTTTAAGCCTTGTGGTAGGAGTTCTGGCATGTGTTAGAAATCAGGTTATGAGCAACAAAAGCGAAGCACTTTTTCTGGTACGTAAGATATTTCAGTATTTATAATGCTGCTGCTAGGCAGGAATAGACCATTTAAAAGAAACATGAGAAAAATGTTTCCTTTTTGTTTCCTTTTGGGAAGGATGAAGGGAAAATGCAAGATGAAGATTTGTTATGCAGTTTTCTCAGTGACAGTCTGGGATTAATTAAAACTTCAGCCTTGGACTGGTCTTAGTAGATGTGTTCTAGTGAATTTGTGTTGGTCTTCTGAGTTGCATTCATTGACTTTCAGGCATGTAGTGACAAATGTGAAGTAAAACGAATTATCTTGGGCCACAGTGAAAGGCAGCTACATTGAGTTGAATCACTTTCTGTTAGTCTCTCATCTTAAATCAGGACACCTCAGATTGATAACACCACGCTGTTCCTGCTTCCACATAATTCAGGTAACAAAATAGCATAGCAACATTCAGAAAAGCTGGGAGAGAAAGATATTGAATCAGTGATGTTTCCTTCTGACTAATCTGTCATGCTTTTTTTTTTTTTCATAGGGAAAATAGCATGATATATCATTGGGAAATTCAGCCAATTAGTGTGCATTGTAGGACCTATTTGAATACTTGATACCTTGGTGTGTATTCTGTAAAAAAATTTCAGTCTGAAATCAATGTTAGACCACCATAGTGAAATCCTCTTTTGTGTTTAGAGCAACAATGTTAATTGCACATGTTGTCATTGAATTATTTTGTTTTGTTAAATATTTTTATTTTTCTTTCAGTGTTTTGTGTCCTACTTGCGTTCAGTTTACTTAATGAAGAACAAAGAAGTATTTGATGTTTTCAAATTGCCTCTGGCAGAATATGCCCTGTAAGTATAATCAACTTGCAAAGTGAAAACTGTGTAGCGAGGAATTTTGAAGCATATGATAGATTTAAGTACCTATGTTAGCACATAGAATTGAACAGTCTTATATTGTAGTTACAGTTTTATATTTATCTTGTGCTTTTGCATGTTTTCAAAGACATTCTAAATAGAAATAATGTGTAAAAACAATGGATCTCCACAGAGAGAAATAACTTGCAGCATTAGGATTGTGAGACAGAAGTTGCATATACAATAGAAGAAAAACTTGTGAAGTGAAAGGATAGAGAACAATGCATTTGTGTTAGGAGATTTTTTTGGATTTGCCCTTCAGCCTCATGACTCAGTATCAACCTGTAAAGTGAGTTATTTTAAAAGAAACAGCAGTATCTAATGATGATATATTGCAGTCTCATTTTGAGTGTGGTTGGGACATTGCTCCTTGGACATAAATTACTTCACAGAAGATTCAGTCTTCTTGGTAAAAGATGAAACATCTGCACTGGACTGAGTAATATCTATTTTACCACGTCTGTTTTTGTACATACCTATGAACCATTCCATATTTTGTATGGGAGGAAAATTAATTTTGACAGGTTGACTTTACAGATGACAACCATCTGAGATTGTTTTAAGACATGAAGTTTTTGAATGATCTCACGGGACATAGGATAGTCAGAAGGGAGTAGGAAGGTGTTCAAAGATGCATGGTAAATTAATTCTGTCTCTGTAATTTTATACAGAGGAGACTTAATTCTTCTAACTTGTCAGCACACGCATAATGAGCTAAAATGTGACAAATTACTGGACTGTAGAACACCTGGTCTTCTGTGCTCTGCTTCAATTAACATGATTGTTTTTTAAGGTACATAAGCCTATTACAAAAGATGCTTTCTTACTTTATGTACTGACGACTTTTTGAGAAGAACTAGCTGAAACTTGAAAAATTTCACTATATGTATTGTCTGCCCCTTCATCTGTGTGTTCTGGTAGCACCTCACCTTTAAAACTTTATTGTAGGCCTTGGTATGCTGAGTATAAGGAGTAGTGGCAGAAGGTGAGGACTAAGAGGGATGACCACACAAATTTAACCAGTGTGTTAAGAAAGCAACTGACAGATGATTCTAATGCTGAATTTTTGGAATCCCAGTGGCTCTTCCTGTATTTTAGCATGGTGTGACATCTAGTACCTGATAGTGATGTGAACAAGTAGGCTACAGTTCTGTTCTCAGGCCTCTGTGCCAGGCTTTTGTCCTTCATAGATGTCAATTCTAATCCCAGCTTTGTGAAGTTACTAATAAGTCATTCCCATATAAAAATGGTATAAAGCAGCTATTTGGAGAGAGCAGAAGAGGTTTAGTCAAGACTGTAAAATACATAGAAGCATAATCAAAAAGTCAGAAGATAATAAATCTGGGAGTTAATTTGGAGATTCTGTTCTAAATGAACAGTTTGTTGGCACTCTTTATCCCCACTCTCCAGACTGTTAGTCTACTTAAATACACCCCACAGTCCCCTGGCTTTGAATTCAGTGCACATCACTGATACAGTGGATTAGTCAGCTTAATTTATGTGAAAGGCCCTCAAAGTCTGCAATGTTTGAATTCTGCATTCAGAAGCAACCTTGGTTTATGTTCTGTGTGCAAAATCATGGCAAACCTAGAATGAGAATCTTTGCTTCCTTTTATCTTGTGTGCATTCTCCAAAAGTATTCAGCCATTCTGTGGAGATTTACTGCTAGCATGATAGGTGTTACTCCACTAAAACTCCTGCAGAGAAAATAAGCTGCTTAATGTCCCTGTCAGGTTTGCATTTTGTTCTCTCAGGCTGTTGCCCACTTTCCCCATTGGTCTCTTGCCTGGCATGTCTGTGTACTGAAGATTCTTTCTGTTGATTGAGTCTGCAGAAAATCTGTAGCCTTTTTTATTTTTATATATTATAAAAAATTCTTTCTATGTTATATAAAATTATTTTATATCCAGAAAATATATATAAATTAAAAGTGTCTGTATGTGGGTTTATGCACATGTGTGCTGGAGACTGATCACTTTTAAGCTATGGTAGGTCAGTATTCTCTCCATTATTCTGTCATTGCAAATTGCTATCAAGAATAATTTGCTGGACAAAGACTTGCACAGACTTTGTATTAACGTTGTCAGCCTTTTAAGTTTGGTGAAGGACAACCTCAATTCTTGCATAAAAGAGAAATTTATCTTTTCATTACAAGGGACAGCTTTGAACACGTAAGAAAGCAAAAACAAACAACAGAGTGGAAAGGAATAATTAGTTAGGCTACCCTTCTAAAAGATTGACAAGGTAAAGAAGAGACAGGTGTCTAAAATACTTTTACTTCTCAGGCACTTTATTTTGGTGAATGCTAACATACATATATCATTCTCCAGAGACAGATCTTAACAGGCAAGTGCACTGGAAGGACATGGTAATCACAGATTAGTCTTCCTGTGTGACTTCTGTCATGTCTTCAGAGGCAATGCAGCTTATTTTTTCTCTGTATAGCCGTGTACTGATACACTGGGAATAAATAAAGCAAGTTGAAGTCAAGTTATTTGGGAAGTGTCTCATATACACAACTTAGTACCCAGCTAATTTTGCATGTGTTGCTTTCGGATCAGTGTTATAAAGGAACAGGCAGCAAGAGATGCTGTCAGGTCTGAAGTGGATGATGCCAGGATACATGATCTATCTGTCCACATCTGTCTATCCTCTCCCTGACCAGGGAAAGCAGCCACTGCACTCTTATCTCAGATCCCTGGCTGTGGATCTAGACCTGATCCTTACTGTGTGGTTAGGGCAGAGAGTTGAATTTGTTATCTTGCTTCAGATGCCGATGAGCAAGTGCAAGGCTGCCTGCCACATCCCCCAGGCAGTGCCCATCACAGGCTTTGCACATCTTGTCATCCCTCTGGTGGTTCTTCACCCTTCTTGCTGCCCTTGTACTTCCTTTTGTAGACCCCAGTATCATTCCAACTAGAAGGCCTCCTCCTCATTACTTTTTTCCAGTTGTTTCTAGTCTTCATCTACCTGTAACCAGACCTAGTATTTCTCATGCTTTTACCTAGTTAATCTCAGCCTTGTATGATGTTATTTATGCAGGCCTCATAATTCTCTTTGTTCTATAGAGTTTGAGCATTTCTCATGCATCTCCCCCTGAACCACCTGGAGCTCCAGCTGTCCCTCTCTAAGCCTGCTACTTTAAGCTTCTGAGCTTTGTGATCCTGCCATACAGATCTCTGAACAGGCTTCAGTCTCTTCTCTAGGAGTCATCATTTGCTTAGTCATCATCTTCATTTCTTCTAGGATCCTGCACTGCCTTTTCTCCTTCTGCAGCCAAGCCTGCTACTGATCTTCAGTCACCTTAGAACTAAATGTCCTACTTGCATATGCATGAGTAGCAGTTCCAATAGAGTGCCTCTCAGAGCTGAATAATCCTCCAGCTGACTTGGAGAAATGGTCTTTAATGCACTTTTGAAATCTCTGTTGCTTGTGCTCTGCTGTGTTGCTCTTTGAGCAGGAATCAAGACGGGTCACGTACCCTTAACACCAAGGCCTGCAACTGCAGTATGCATGCTCCTATTACTTTTGTAAATGAAGCCTACGTTTTGTCTTCTAAGTGAGTGGATTCTAATGACACCTTCTTTGG
Source organism: Calypte anna (assembly GCF_003957555.1). Classification (NCBI taxonomy): domain Eukaryota; kingdom Metazoa; phylum Chordata; class Aves; order Apodiformes; family Trochilidae; genus Calypte; species Calypte anna. The sequence continues at coordinate 181,815,857 of NC_044244.1, read as the reverse complement.
CCTTCTCTTTGATCCTAACCCATAAACTCTTGACTAGCTTGGCCCTCATTGTTTTTAGTAGAGTACCATGCAGTACTTCAGCTTCTTCATTTAGAAGGACAAAGATGGCTAGTAAAATAAATAACACATCAAAACCAGTTTCTCTGTTCATTTAAGTTATTAGTTGGACCATCTGGAAAGCCTGTCACTTCAATTAATTTGATTTCTCCTGTTTTCAAATTGTTGCTCATTCTGTCTTCAGAAAACATGTTAAATGTAGGTGTAGCATATATTGCAAGGCAAACAATATGCATTTCTTCTTGGAATAGCTTCTGGGAGTATTTAACCTTTATCAGATTATTTTAGATCTTTGTCTGAACCTGTTCTACAGTAAAAGAAATCACTGTGCTGTGTTATAATGTTGGAGATAGATAATTTTGGAGAAGTTGCTAAATATATCTTATAATCAGTAAATATAGTAACTTAATAGCAGAATAAAGCACTAACTTGTGTAAAATTGTTGTGCAGAATTCTGTTTTGCAGAAGTGTCCTCAGATTCTTTACAGGTGGCTCATATTTCAAAAAGGAATGGAAAATTTCTAACTGTAAATTAGCAGCTCCTGTGGCACTTAAAATACTGTTCTTGTCTTGAATGTTTAATTTGTTTTGTGCAAAGTGTTTAAGATTCTGTCTCTTCAAAGAGTTGAGAGATGCCCAGCTTTTCAACCAATTCATAGTGAAAATACTGTGTTAATGTAAACATACTCTATATCTAAAGACGTAATAAAGATCTTTCTTTAGTATAATTAGTGAACCTCAGAAAAGGTAGTATTGTAAGTCTGTTATGCCATTGATTTGAATTACTTTAAAAATACTTACTAATGATTGATCTTCCTTGTTCAAGAGCAAAGAAAAGTGGTATTCTTCATAAAGCCTTATGGTGTTATTTGTCTGGAGTTTTACTCTTTCAACTTAGTTCCTGAAAATCTTTGTCAGCTTGCTTTGAATTCAAGGAGGTACCTTTTGTAAAACAAAGTAGGTACTTGTTGTAGGTGTTCTGTTCAGTTAGTTCTGCACATTCCCTGTGCAGTGTTAGGGAAAATGGATGTCTGGCTGCCTGAGTTTCTGTTGATGAATCAAACTTTTATCTCTACTTTCACTTATAGTAGCAAAATAAGTCACTGGTTTCAGTATTGCCTTTAGAAACTAATTTAAAATGTCTTTCTATTTGCTTCCAAGAAGTCATTGCATTTGACACCAAAATATGGAAGAGGATTGGTGTTTTTTGTCAGTGGAACTTGGGTTGCCGTTTAAAGGCTATTGAAGTCTGAGAATTACACTGTGGTGTTAGCATGTTTTTAGTGTTCTGTGCTAGAATTTATGAAATCTTACTAAATAAATTATCTGCTTTTTGTCTGTATGGAAAAAGCTTGCACATTTCTTATTCCATTAGAGTGCATGAAATACGAGCTCTAAAATGAAAGAGTAGCTGTAACTTCAATCAGAGTAGGATTGTGTTCTGAGTGGCATCTAATGAATTAATGAAAACTAATGTTACCCTTTCTAGTTGAGAGAAAGGAACACTGGCTCCTATATTCAGTTTTCTTAATAGAATCATAGAATTGCTTAGGCTGGAAAAGACCTTCAGGATCATTGAGTCGAGCCTTGTCCTAACCCTATTACCCTATTCTTGCTGACCCACTACTAAGCCATGTCCCCAGGCACCACATCCAGGTGATTTTTAAACATATTCAGGGATGGAGACTCAACCACCTCCCTGGGGAGACTGTTCCAGTGATTAACAACCCTTTCTGTAAAGAAGTTTCTCCTGATATCCACCCCAAATCTCCCCGTGTGCAACTTGAAGTCCTTTCCCCTTGTCCTGGCATCTGCCACCAGGGAGAAGAAACCAACCCCACTGTCACTACAACCTCCTCTCAGGTGTTGGTAAAGAGTGATAAGGTCTCCCCACAGCCTCCCTTTCCCCAGACTATACAGCCCCAACACCCTCAGTCGCTCCTCGTAGGGGATGTTTTCCAAACCCTTCATGAGCTTTGTCTGGACTTGCTCCAACACCTCAATGTCCTTTTTGTGTTGAGGTGCCCAAAACTGGACACAGTACTCAAGGTGTGGCCTCACCAATGCTGGGTGCAGGGTCAGGATCACTTCCCTGGTCCTGCTGGTCACACAATTTCTGACACAAGCCAGGATGCCACTGGGCTTCTTGGCCACCTGGGCACGGTGCTGGCTCATATTTTAGTATGACTGAATGCTAGATTTGCCAAATGAATAAGAAATAAATTTTAATGAAACTGTCGGATCTAACAATGTGAGGAAACCTTTGCAGTTGTAGAATGTATTGGTCCCAAATTGTTCTCTGTTTGGAATATACTATGGGAAAGATGAGGAGCAGCCAAAATATTACACATCTTTGAGAAGTTAGGTAATGAAGTGTTTGGCAGTTGTTTGCGCACAACTTTATTTAAGCTTATCTATTGTTACTTTCATACCAAATTTGACCTTGATATCTGCTGTCTCCCTCAAGTCTGAGGGCTGTATCACAGAATCATAGAATTGTTTTTATGCAAGCACAGCCATTAATGTAGCTCTGCCACATCCACTACTAAACCATGTTCCCAGGCACCACACCTATACATCTTCTAAATACATCTAGGGATGGTGACTCAACCACTTTCTTGGTCGGTCTGTTCCAGTGCCTGACAACCCATACAGTAAAGAAATTCTTCCTGTTATCCAATTTAAACTTCCTCTGGTGTAACTTGAGGCTGTTTTTTCCTAGCTTTTGTTAGTTAAGAGACTGACTCCCACCTCAGTGCAACTTCCTGTCAGGTAGTAACTGGGAGAGATAAAGCTCCCTCTCAGACCTCCCTTTTGCCAGACTATACAATCCCTGTTCCTTCAGCCTCTCCTCACACGACTTGCTCTCCAGAGCCTTCACCAGCTTTATTGCTGCTTTGGACATGCTCCAGAACCTTGGTGTCATTGTAATCAGGGGCCCAAAACTTGTTGCAGATGTCATTTGAATTCTGATAGCACTGCTCTGTTTTGGTAGAGCTGTTCAGCAATGTAGAAAAATTGTCAAATGCTAACTAATTCTTACTTTAATAATTGAATAAAATTAAGTCACCAGTGCAGAACTGCAATCTGGCAGGTGAGATTTCATGTTTGAATGAGAAAAGCTGTGGTTAAGTCTCTTCCACATCATAGGCAGCTCTTTCTGATGCATTTTTTTAACTTTTCCTGTAGACAGAAACCCTTGATACTAGCTCTGGAGACATAGAAAGGAAGCTGTGATAAAATCAGGGTTTGCAACCCTGTGTACTTGGTGTCTGTCTGCATGAGAAAGAACACAGACTGTGCAGTTGCAACATTTGACAGCAAATACTATGTAGAATAATGTTATCCAATGTGAAAAGGCAAAAAAGTGTTACTCTTGCAAATTATTTTTTTTTCTACTTCAGTCCCCTTGCCAGAAATTGCACATCCATTGACACTGCAGCAATCTAGATGTGTTTTACAGTGCCTGGTGTCAAGGCCCAATTACAGTTTGAATCTCCTCCAGCTGCTACGGTGAAGTGTTACATCTGCTTTGTTTGTTATTTTCTTTTCAGTTAGTCAATAGGCCAAACTTTAACACATAGCTTCATTACAGAGGTAATTAGTGTTACCTGTCAGAGACTAAAACAAGTTTAAGATTGCTTGTTCCTTCAATTTCAGTTTCCAAATTTGTTTTGTTATCCTCTCAGGAGTGCACTGTCAATAAGTGAGCAAGATACAGTGGATAAAAACATCCTTTGGGCTTTTGTTTTTTTTTTTCATAAAATTGTGGCTTGTCTTCTCAGCAAGTTTGCTGATGACACAAAGCTGGGAAGAGTGGCTGACACCCCAGAAGGTTGTGCTACCATTCTGAGGGACCTAGCCAGGCTGGAGAGTTGGGCAGGGAGATATTTAATGAATTACAACAAGGGAAAAGTGTTGAGTCTTGCATATGGTAAAGAACAACCTCAGGTACCAGTACAGGCTGGGGACTGAGCTGTTGGAGAGCAAAGAATGAGGGACATGGGGGTGGTACTGGGTGAAAAAAGGACCATGAGCCAGCAATGTGCCCTTGTGGCCAAGAAGGCCAATGGCATCCTGGGGGTGCATTAGAAGGGGGGGGTGGTTGGTAGGTTGAGAGAGGTTCTCCTGCCCCTCTACTCTGCCCTGGTGAGGCCACATCTGGAATATTGTGTCCAGTTCTGGGCCCCTTAGTTCAAGAAGGACAGGGAACTGCTTGAAAGAGTCCAGTGCAGAGCCTCACAGATGATTAAGGGAAAATCTATTTCGAGGAAAGTCTGAAGGAGTTGGGTCTCTTCACAAGAGGGAAGAATGAGGGGTGACCTCATTAAAGTTTATAAACATGTAAAAGGTGAGTGTCAGGGGGATGGAGCCAGGCTCTTCTCAGTAATGTCCAATGATGGGACAAGGGGCAACAGGTACAAGCTGGAGCATAGGAGGTTCACATAAATAAAAGGACAGACTTTTTCACTGAGAGCACTGGAACAGGAATCTCCTTCTCTGGAGATGTTCAAAACCTACCTGGTTCCTATGTGACCTCCTGTAGGTGATCCTGCTCTGGCAGGGGGGGGGGGTTGGACTCTGATCCTTCATGTTCCCTTCTAGCCCCTAACTTTCTGTGGTTTCTGTCATTTATTATTGCTGCTAATTGCCAGTAGAAGAACAGTAATTAATTTGGTGAAATACTTAACTCTTTCATTAAGTGTACATACAAGCCTGGGGTATTACGAACTACAGTATCTAATTCTGCATTTTGTGTTTTTAAATGTTTCTGTGGTCTCTGTGTATTCCTTGCACAATACAGATGTTCCCCAATTTTTTTTCATGAATAAGCAGGTTCATGAGCTCAAAAAGAAACTTAAATAACTTTTTTAATTCGGATTTGACAGGGTCAGGTAGAATAATAGCAGAAAATTACAAAGTTTACTGAAGTCAAACAATCTGGTGGAGACGGTATCCTTTCTCACGCAGTTCTTTCCAGTGTTGCTATACAGTATATTTGCTTTTTGGCTATTTTTTTTCCCTTCACATTTAGAGTATTAGTGTAACTTTGAATTGTCCTGAATAACTGGGTAAAATAATCGTATTGTTGGCACTACTGGTTTCATATGCCAAGAAGCTAAAGCCTTGCTGTAGACAGATGCAGGTGGGTGAGATTTCCTTTGAGGGAGAAATATTTCCCTTAGCTTTTTCTGCAATTCATAATTTATCCATACTGTTTTTGTTCTTTTAATCTCTCCATCACTATGAGAGGGTGGGGGTAATGTTCTGGGTGGACTTTTAGTAGTGAAGGACTCTGACAGGGAGATCAGTGCTGTCTCAGTCCTTGTCATGACATCCATGTGTCTTCAATACTGAATTACATTGGTGTTTGTTTCAACATGTTTTACTGTGAGTCACAGATAATTTGCTCTTGTCTACAGCTTTTCAGGTTCTTTTTTTGCTTTCTTTCCGGGGAGGATTTTGAAGTCTTCTTGAGAGTTTTTGTTTATTCTGTGTTCTTTCCTCTCCCAATGTTCACTTGCATTTTTCAAGCTAATGTGTCCTGTTGTAGGCCAAGTACTGTTTTACAAATACATAAGTCAGAATGAATTAATATGAATTTCCATAAGTAAAACTGAATCACTTCAGCAACTGATGAGAGCTTCTAACTTAGTAAAATTTGTGTATCTGCTTTTCAGATGAATTGATGTTTTTAATTCCATGCTTTAGGTCACTCGGTCTTGCAATGGCACCTCGTGTGAGATTTCTTCAAAAGGTTCAGAGAAAGCAATGTGTGAATGAGGCAGCTGGTGGGACAGATCTCTTGAAGGCAGAGCAAAACGAGAATACCCTCTCCTTGATGAAAAAGGAGAAATGCAGAACTGATGTCAGTGGAAAGGTGTCTGTTAACGACAAAACAAAAGTGAAGGAGACTGAGAACTGTTCAGCTTCCAGTGAAGGTGCTGAAGAGAGTGATAATTCTGAAGATGAATCAGAAGAGGTATCTGAGGAGGAGGAAGAAAAAGAAGTTCCAGCAACAAGCAGGGTGCCAGACCCAAACTCCGGACAGTTCTTTGAAGATGATGATGATGATGATGATGATGATACTAAAGATCTTGATTTGCTGACAGTGAAACGTCGGAATGTTTTTGGTGTGGAAGCTGAAGATAATCCTGCACCGGTAAGTGCTCTTTAGAGTAAGGCTCATGAATCTTAATGGTTTTGTATTGGACATACTAACAAGTAAGAAGAAGAAAAAAGAAAGTTTCTGCTCTTAGCAGAATACTTGCTCAAGGTCAGATGGGTTGTCCATATATATCAGAGCTCAGAATTGCTCCCAAAAGATAAGTGGTATTACTTATGCTTTTATCAATTTATGTTATTAACATAAAATAATTTTATTTGTATAACAAATATCCTTGTAGGTGCTTTAACTTTTGAATAACAAATACCTGGGAAATTCTGATAGTTTTAATTTTATAGATCGCTGGTTTGCTTCTAGATCCCTAAATAACTGCTGCTTTCAGTCAGAATTTTGATGCTGTACCACACCTTATGGTCCTAGGAACCAAATTGCAATACATGATAAGATTCCTGATACAAATTGTAACAAAGGATCTTTACAATAACATAACCATCAAACCATGATTTTTACTTTCAGCAGACTATTTACTTTGCTACTAGGAACTGAGGCAGTATCTGAGAGAGAGTGTGTGCTTGTTTTAAAGCATGGTTATAAAGGCTTATTGAAAGTATTCATGTAGATCTTTAATTTCCTTGGTGACAAGATTAATAATCCAGGATTTCTCTGTGCTTAGTGTTCTGCAAAATGTGGCTTCCATTTAATCTTTAAATAGTGTTGTAGTAAGGGTGGTTTTGTGGCTTTTAAGAAGTATTTCTATAAAGCACATTTGGTATGTAGGAATTGTGAATTTTTTGTGTATCCTTTGCTATCTAGCAGCTCTGTTGCTGTAGTAAAGTGATCCAAGTGAAATAGCCATCTGGTTCAGCAACATGTTTTTCTGAACTTAGATGTCTGTAAGGGGAGCTTACTGTTAAGCAAAGCATTTCATTTTACAACTGGTATTTTAAATCTTTCTTTTTTTGTGCTGTTATTTAACAGTACAGGGCACTTTGCATGTACTTATGCTAATCAGCCCACTAGTTGCATTTATAAGCAGTATCTTTCCTTCAGTACTTGGTGAAGTGCAGATTTATCTCCCTGTGTGGAGGATAAGCAGTTGCACAGTAACCTGGGCACTGCCTGCTCTCTCCTTTGCTATGAGGATGCTGCTGCAGGTTGCCATCTCGTCTGAGAACCATGGGTTCTGCCAGCTGTCCTGCCCCAGCTCAGCCACTCTCTGCCAGTAGCTTATATTTATTAATAATTTCTAGTTTCATGTAGAAATGAAATCTATGTTTTACAAATAAAGTGATATAAAACATTTCTGCTTCAGTTAAAGACTTATGTTCCTACAGCTTTCATATTGCTCCCACAATTTTCTGTGCTGAAATACACAGGCAATTTCATATTGTTTTTGTATGTTGGAAAACTTTGTCCAGGAAATGGTAAACAGAGGATCTTTGACATAAAAGAATGAACAAGAGAAATTTTATTAAAAGTGAGAGGGATTTATACAGTAATTTGTAACCTGACCTTTTAACAGTTTTCTAGCATGTACATCTATTTTATGCTCAGGTAAGTCAGATGTTATTTTCTGTGGTTCAGTGTTGATAAACTGCAGTAAGTGATTTGAACTTGGATTTTTAGCTGGTGATATAACTCTTGGGAGAGTGTTCTGATGCATAAAAAGGAGGTCATCTATATGCACAGAGCCATTAGCAGCTAAGCAGTATTTAGCTGTTGTGTTAACATTGTTGTCTGGTTTTTTTATACTTGAATTTTAGTCATCTTGTCAGACATATTGTCTGACACTGTTAGACTTACTTTCTTCTATTGAATTTTCTGGTTTAGGGAAGAGAATATTAAACTAAAGAATTCTTATCATTCCTGTGACTCGACTCTCTCCTCCTTGTCTTCTATGGACTCCTAAAAATTTTTGAGCAGACTATTTAGTGCCTGCTTGGAACACTGTAGTAAGCATAAGTGTACAAAGGGCTGCCTTAGATAGTATTTGCATGGTAATTGGAGTTAGTCTGGACTCTTAAAGAGGCTGTGGTTTGAATAATGTGGCTATGGAGGGAAATTTTCTATGTAATGATTCTGTCTCAGCTAGCTAGCTTGCCTTGAAATCCAATAATACTAAATACAATGAAATTTTCTGACACTTCTCAGATAAATATCCAGACAAGGATTTGTACATGTTTATAAAACCAGGAAATAATGGACAAGAATAAATGTCTCTAACTAGAAATGATGGGTGACTCTATACAAGAAGCACAGAGATAGCTGGTTATAATGTGGACTTTGCACACAAAATGGATTAAGAAAACATCATTTCACATGTACCAAGACAAGGACATAGTTCTCCAGAATTTTCTTTTGTGATGTTGAGAAGAAAGCCTGATACTCTGCACGAAAATACAAATTAATTTTCAGAGATGTGATAAGTCTTGATTTTATTGCTTATATTGGCTTTTCCTTCTGAATGAGATTTCTCTCTTGTTCTATGTAATGAGAGAGATTTTTGCCAGTCTTGTGCTTATATACTGCTTTTTCTGTGTGAAATATTTTCTAATTTCTTTTACCAGCTCTGACAATCTCTTTTTATGCTTTCATATTAGTTAATTTTAAATGGGTGACTTTGTCTTGTTGGTGCTTTTCAGGGGATGTCAAGATAGAAAATAGTCAGAGGAGGGAAGAAGCAAAGGAGCAAGGGATCTGACTCTGGTAGTGGCTGATTTTTCACTTAGTGTCAGCTTTCTCTGCTTCTGCTGTAGCAGTGTGTTGTGGATAAGAGAAGAAAGCTGCTGCAGATAGCCCACTAGCTGTAAAAGGAGCATTATTCTTTGGAGACATGTGACATAACTAGTGTTCTGGCCCAGAAAATATAGAAGTTATTTATTTTTAAATTAAATAGTAGTTAATACTGTGATGCATTATATACCATAGATTCTCCTTCCTACAGAATGCAAGTGCCCTAGGTTCTCAGCTGAGTATAACAGTATGCTTATGTATTTCTAGTTGAATTAACAGCAAGTAATGATTTATATGAAGTACAAAATATTTGCATACAAGTGAAGTAGGCCTATGTTTGGATATTAGCCAAAGTTCTTAAAGAATCCAGGCTTGTGAAAAAATATGAAAAAATGTATTGTATCAGCTGTAAGTGGAAATAAAACCTGTCACTGCTGGACAGTGACATCAACTTCTTGTGTGCACTGCAACCAACACAGAATGCATTCCACAGAGTGGATGGGAAATTTTGAACCAATAATTTTCTCTTTCCATGCAATTTCAGCAAATTGATTCTAACAAAACCCTGTTTTTTGACAATGCCTGTGATGTCCAGTTATGTATTCTGTGTAATTTTAAAAAATCTTCTTGTTCTGTAACCTATGCAGACACAGCAAAAACATTTCTTTGTGTTATCAGGCAAATTTTGCTCCCCAGTTTTGCAGGAATGTTCTTTCCCTGGCTTTATTATTTTTATGTGGAACATTCATGGCTTGTAACAATGGCTTTTCAGACAGTCCTTTGTGAAAACACATGAACTAGGGTAAACTCAGTGTCTGTAGATCATTTACTGTTTTAATCTTTCTTCATTCCTCTTTCAGGTTAGGTGCTTTAGCACCCTTCTGTTTGCTCCACATCCAGCTTTAGATTAATTAATTTTTTAGCAACTTACTGAGAACTTGTGTGGTTTATGAAAAATTTACTGTAAGTATTTAGGTTTCTTAGACTTTTAAGGCAGTCTTCCAGATATTTTTGCCAATCCCTGTGATGTTTGGGAAATTTTGAAAATCTATGGGATTAGGAGTCTGAGCTAGTGGTAAGATATATATTTCAAATAAATGGCTGCTACCTATCTCTTAAAGTATGTGTGCAGCATGAAATTGTCATCCTAAATATTTTTAATCATGTTTAAAATCTGGATATAAAGTGTTAAATCAGGAATTTTACGTGAGTATATGCCATTACTGCAGATCTTAGCTTCCTGGGTCATAAGCTGTGGAGTACATAATTCTGATGTGCTGGGCTTTGCTTCTGTGGAAAATTTTACATATCTAAGTGCTTTTGAACCATTGTGAACTGTGGTACTTTTGATGCTCACAGTCTATCATCTGGACCTTTGTTGCCTTTGTAAATAAGAACCTGCATAGAAAGATGTCAGATATGTAGATCACATACTTGGAACACTAAAAAGTCCTTAAATCCATGTGCCATGTGAAGCAGCCGCACGAGTTGTCTTCACTCTGCTGAGGGTGCTGAAGCATCAGATGGTTTGCTGTCCTAAGGAGAGGAAGCTGTTTTGCAAAGTGTGTCTGTGGCTGTAGTAATATTCACTCAGGTATTTTGAAACTTGTCTTCAATGATGTAAGGTTTGAACATGTTCTTTAGTGAAGGTCTTTATGGTTTTGATTGATTGTGCAGAGCAGAGTAATGAGAGCAGGGTAGGCTATTTCTTACTGGTGTCAGCATCTGGTGCAAATCCATGTTGCAATGAGACATTCTTTGTCTTGTGATTGAATAGATTCAAAGTGGCTGAGACATGTGTGGTCTTGAGTCTTAAGAAATATTAGGGCACTGTATGATTTAAAAATTATTCACTGAACTATAATTTGTTAAATACTTCTAGTAGGTAATTCAAGCCTGCAGTAATACCTTCAGTTTTAATTGTGCTTAATCACTGATTTATAGCCTTCTTTAATATATTGCTGCAGTTTCATAGATTAGAGTGAGTGAGCCAAATACTCTGCATTAAAACTGATTAGCTGTAATCAATATTCTCCGGATCCATAGGATTTGTAAATTCTAAAATGCCACTGTTTCCTTTGAAATCATTAATTTCTGAATGCTTGCTTAGTGATGGCCTTAGAAGTATTAATAACTATGATGTAGTTTTTGGATAAGTGATTTTCTAGAAGCTGAGTGCTAAAATTGTGAAATGCTACTAGTAATTATACATCTCCAATTTTAAAAAGAAATCCTGCTTTCTAAAATAATAATAAAAGCAGATCAGAGTCTCCTGATTAATGTCAGCACAGGGTGTATGTAGTTAGAATTACAAGAATTGTTCTTCACCGTGAAGGTGAATGTTTTCTCTGGTACAGACAACTGCTACTGTAAGTATTGCTAGCAAACTACCTATGTACATTTTAAACAATATTTTTGGTCAGATTTCTGAATTTGTATCTGAGATGTGTAATTTTTAGCTGGAATTATTTAGAAGTTATGGAAAAAAATTGTTTTGATGATGATTCATCATCTATTAGCCAAAATGAGTCCTGTGTAATTTGTTACAGTATCACTAACATACAGATTGCAATTTAAAGACTACTTAAAAAAGGAAAAATGTCTGTAGTGCACTGTTTTCAAATAGTGATCTGCTGCTGACTGGCCAGGAGCCACCTGGAGCTGATGCTTCTTGTTTCCATGACACTTTGATTTGTCCCAGCTGTGAAGAGTTGTAGTGTTGGCAGATAGAGCCGGGAGGGAGCCTTACCTTCTGCAGGATGGACTTGCTGCTCTCCAGCTTGGATAAACAAAAACCTCCTGCCTCTGGGGATAAAAGTCTCTGAAAGCTTTGCTTTGAATGAGTGAAAGTAAATTAAAACAATTAAGGCCACAGCTGCTATTACTTCAGTCAAAAATAAATGAAGTATAAATCTCTTTGGGCCAGCCTGGTGGGGGTCTTAGGTCTTTCCATCCTTCTTTACCTTCACCATGCTGTTCCTGTGGGAGCTTATCCACTTGTTCCAGTTGCACGGAGGTTCCTCTCCTTTGCCTGAGCTACGGATGTGCTTGTTCCCCATGCAGGAAGTCTTGAGCCAGCTGATGCTGACCAGATCAAGACAGTCTGCTTTGCCTGCTCCTTACCTCCCTAGATGTTCTGTATACTGTGAAGTGATACTGTTGTGCTTGAGAAGTGAGATGTCTGGTAAACATGCCTGAACAAAATAAGGTTGCATTAGTAAATCTCTCAGAAAAGGGTACAGATGGGAAGAAGTGTTGATGTCCTTGAGCGGAGGTAGCACAAAGGGAAACAAATGACACAGGTAACTTTTTCAGGAGTTAAATGGCAATATAATACCTCTAAAATCTGTCCTGTATATGACCAAGACCATAAAGCATTGTTTAAAATTTTGCTTCATGGTATTTTTCTGTGGCAGTCTTGAATGTGCTTCTTGCTGGGAGACTGTGCAGGTAGGCAGCTGGAGAAGAAGTCAGCCTTGCTGGTACTGTGACTTTAAAATTGGTTTTATCCACTAGTGGTGTGGAAGAAAAGGAGCATGTCTGAGGTACTCATGCCATGATGATTATGTTATGAGCACACTGAGAAGGAAATACAGATCAATATCTATTGGAAATAATAGCTAGTACTGCCAGTGTCCATTTTAAACCAGAGTTGAACTTTGCTTAAGTGTATCTTTCAAAAAGCATCCAGTCTGGGTCTGTAGACTTGAAGAGCTTAAAAATACACCACTTCTAGTAACTTCTTCCTGTGGTTTAACTCATTTGTTAGTGTTGCATTCAAGAGGTGGGTATGGCATTGAAGAATAAAGACAGTAGAGGACATACTAAGAGGACAGCAGCTGGGAATAAAGATATTCTAACAAATATTCCTTTGACCTGCAAGAGAAACTTTATTTTTGCACACAGAAGAATGTGAGAAGATGCAGTACTGTTAAGGAGGAGGTGAATGATATGATACAAATTGAAAATGCAATGTGCAAATGCAAATTAAGGCAATATTTAGCTTAGAGACACTTTGTTACTTAATGTTAGCATATGTGCAAGTGATTTGGAAGGCATCCCTTAGGTCTGGAAAAGATGGTGTGGGAGTTGAAGGGTCAGTAGTTTGACTGACTGAACTTGAGTGAAATTTCTGTCCCTTGCTGTTGATTTGCCCAGCAAGGCAAGCCTTAAAAGAGAAGAATTTTAGATACTCTGTCTGCAGGTCATTTTTTTTTCTCTTGTGGCTTCAAGATGAGCACTTACTCCAAGCCAAGGAAATATTATATTTGTTTCTTGTGGCTCTACCTTCACAACCCATTTTAATGTGTGAAAGTAAAAGCATAAATGACTTATCTTAATTTTCAAAAATTATTTTTTTCTTTTTAGTATAGATAATTTTTTCAGTGGTCATTGACACCAATCAATCTTGAAATTTCTCAGTTACTGCTGATATTTTATGCTTGGGAAAATAGCATCTTCATATTTTGTTTTACCTTTGGACACTTTTTAAGCACTGATGAGAAATAATATTCCTCTAAAACATTTCCTGATACAGAACAGCTGCTAACGATTAAAGTTAAGCCCTCTATAATGGAGTATTTTCTGGGTAAATTGAGAAGAGACTAACAAGTAAATAGGAGTTTGTTAAATTCTTCTAATGGGAAACTATTGGAGAATTGAAATATAATTTTAGGTTGAATCTATCAAGTGTGAGCATCTCATAGAAACAGTGTTAGCATAACATAAAGTACTGTTGGCATGTTGTTTTCAATTTTTTCTTTAGTTATTGGAATAATAGTTAAAAGGAATCTCAAATGATGCTGATGTTACTTACCTTACAGTAGCATAAGTTCTTTGGTCTCTGAAATGGGAAGATCTGTCCTGGCATCCACGCTGTGGAAGTGTTCAGGTAGTAACTATTGTAGTCCAGGGCCAATCTCACATGTTCTTGTTTTTCTGTAGATCTTCAGCTAGGTGAATTTCTTGCTTTCATGGTTGTACATGCATCTCTGATTTCCTTTACCTAGAAGCATATTCTCTTGTATTAGAGCCAGGCAATGCCTTAGATATTTTCTGGAAAAAAAGATGTAGGGTAAATCAGAGCAGATCTTATTTTGCCTTATCATTTTGTGCCTGTCTGAAGGTTTGGATAGAATCTAGAAAAGGGCACATTCTCTGCTGGTGCAAGATATTGGCTACCAGGTTGATATAGGAACTGATTTAGCAGTTAGATAACAAGAATCTTGAAGAAGATAGTATCCCCTTATGGTTAAGGAGAAGGAACTTGAGGGTGCTTTATTTTTACTGACGTGAGGCAGGTGACTGGAAACCATTTTTGTTTTTCCAGTTGCTGGTCTTTGTATGGATGAGGTTGTGGCTCTGTCCCCATGAGAGGACAGGAGCAGGATGGGCTTCCAGGATCTGTGATGTTCTGGCTGCAGGATGCTGCTTCTGTGAGAGGCACCTGTGGGCAGGGCTGGGGCTTCCTTAAACAAACCACAGGGCCCCAGGTAGGAGCATTGAAACTGCCCTCTGTGGCTAAAGGGTTTGACTGCCCTGGCAGGAGACATGTGTGCTTCCTTGTGTCTCACCTTGCTCTGCTGCTTTAGGTTTTTTTTGAGGAATAGAATGCTGTAACATTTCCCCCTCTCCTGAAGAAATGACTTTGCTTTGTTCCTGGTGGGTTATGTGGTTATTCTGAAGATACTCAAGCAATTAGATAAAAAAGGGGAATGACTGGTTAGGAGTTTAGAGTTAAAACTGGAGAGTAGGTAGTTGTACTGCTGCTTCTAGCTCTCAAGTCTTCATAGAAGGAGGAAGCTATATAAAATGCACAAAAATCAGTAAAAGCAACTTTTATGTATATATAGGTAAAGCTAAAAAAAAAAAACGTTTAAATAAAGATTATACAGTAAAAACTCAGTTATTCAGTACAGAAATGCAGTGCTTCTGAAAGACATCAACTAAATTAGTTCTCACTTTTTGCAGCAGGAAGGTTCAAATCTACATTGAAGTGTTTTTATAAAAGCATTAAATATAAATTCAGACAGAAGTTCTAAAGAGGTACAAATTCAGCAGGTTAATCTTTATATCAAAACTTTTAAATCTGGATTACTAAGCAAAGTGTTCTTTTCCTTGAATGCATTTCAAATAGTCTTCAGCACTACTTGCATGGAGTTTCAGAAGACTTAGGTTGTATTGGAGTGTAGGAAAGAGTTCGGTACCTGGGTAGAAGAACTGCTGGAAACTGTGTCTCGGGTTGGCTTTCAAGAAGTGGCTTGGGTGATGCCCAAAGGAGGAAGTGAGTAAAATTCCGGTTTGGGGTGGTATAAGGGGGAATGAAAATTGTAAGCTAGTTTAATAATGTTGCCACAAAACCGGTGAAATATGAGTATTTAATTTCCAAATGCCACATAAACTAAATTTGTTTCAAGACTAAACCTAAGCTATCATTTTTTAAATTCTGCTGAGTACTTTTAATCAATTTCTTTAAAATTTCATCCTCCTTGAAGTATGGTGGGCATCTGTGATTCACAGAAAGAGCACCATATGTTGCTGGGATGTATTTGCAAAGAAGTGTGAATCTCATAAACTCAGAAATATGTTTACAGAGGGCAGTGACCAGGTTGTACCTTGGTAATTTTTAATGATGTGGCTCAGCAAAATAACAAATCAGTTGTTTAGATACAGGTGACATGAAGTTTTCCACAGGTATAGATATGTGTTTGAGTCTAATGACTTTAATGCAGGGTGTCTTAAGTTCTTCATTCATGACAGATTACATGGTGTTTAAGGAAATTTAAGGTGATGGAAGATACTAGGTTATTATTTTTAGCTGACAACCTGTAGTGGGTTTCTTTTCCTACATTTGACTTGCTTACTTTGAGGAAATGCAATGAGGTAATCTTCTGTGCTGTGTAAAAATATTTTTTTTGCTACATACAGGCTGCTTGAAATTCATTTGGCAATTCTGTGTGCATTAAGGTCTGGTGTTTGTGTACTGGGTGTGTGTAGTCCCTGTTCCTTGCTTTTGCAAAATGATGGAAGATTGAAGGTCAAGGCTGATGTCTCATGATAACCTCTACTGTGAGTATAAACAGTGCATTGTGGCTTTTTAAAGATGTCCTTTCCCTTTTTCTGTATTCTTTGTGTATCTTAACAAGGAAGAGCTTTAGCTTTTATCTTTGGAGCACTCTGAAAATGGGACTTCCTAGCCTGCTTAGATTGGTGAGTTATAATTGAGTATTAGTGTCTTGAGACAAAGTCTTGCCATCCTCTTCCCTTTAGCCAAAGGGCTGAAATCTGTCACTGAGTGCAGTTTAGGACTATCTAGCATCTGACTTTTCAAACTGTCCTTGATGTCCTGCTGGAGGGTATATAGCTACTGAACTTGCTGTGTTCACAGCCTGAAAGGACTTGGTACAAAACAGAAATTCAGTGCTTTGTGCTGTGAGACCTGGGGCATCTGAATGTCAAACTCTTATCTGATGAAAATGTGTTCTTCTACTTTAATAATATGGCAAGGGCAGTATAGTTTAAATTTATAGTTGTCATAAGGATAAGGTCAGCAAGTAGATCAGAGATGAATTGGAGTTGACCCTGGTTTTTTTCCACTTCAATTAATTTACTGACTTACTAGGCTACCAGATGCTCAGGTTACAGTGCATGACTAAGTTGTGTGACAGGTTGAGTGTTAATTTTAAAAAAATAAAATATGACTTGTGTACATAAAATATTTAACTCTTATTTGCTTTATATACACAAAATATGTATATAATATATAAAAGTATTATTTATATACATTTCATATATGTAAAATCCACGTACATATAGAGGTATGTGAATATTTATGAAAAAGATGCTACCCAAATACTTCTATCTTCCATGACTTTTCTAAAAGACCTCACTGTTGAGTGAACTAAGTATGTTTTATATGGGGTCAGTTTTTCTAATGTAGGTGGCAAGAGTCTGATGATTAGCAGTTTATTTTTTGTAGTATTTCTTACAGGAACTTTTCAGAGATTTGTGATCATCTGGAAGATGCCCTGTTTTAGACAGCAGTTGGTAGAAGCTTGCAGAGAAGCAGGATATACCCATCTCAGGCAATTTTGGTATTGAAGATATTTCATATAATGGTTCTAGGGTAAACTTAATTTTGTACAGGAGCTATCCCTTGCTTCATATTCCTTTCTTTCTTAGTTCCTCTATATTGTTATTCCTTCTATTAGTGCTGACTCCATAAAAAATGCAAGAGTTATCTGACTCACCAATCAGTTTTCCTTGTGCTGAAAGATAAATCTGCCAACTCTGTAGTGAGACAGGACCAGGTGCCCTGAGTTATTGATGAGTGGGTGTGGGTTCACCTGTGTCTGGCCTCCCTCCTGAGCATGTGCAGGAGCAGGGGGCCAATAAGAGAGCAGCTGACACCCACGGAGAGAGCTCTCACTCTTCAGTGAGGATGGAGAAGCCCACAGCTCAAGGAGCCCCAGGAGCAGGCAAGAAGGGGTAGATCCCGGAGCCCCAGGAACAGCCCTAGGACATCGTCCAGGAATGGGCTAAGCCCCGAGGCCTCAGGATCAGCCCTAGGAGCAAGAAGGGCTCTTCCCGCTACACAACTCTTCCAGCCTTGTATTTATTCTGACATACTGGTCATTAGATTTTCAGGAAAGAGAATGAATTGATACCATCTCAGCCTCATTTTTGTATGTAATCAAGGCCAGATGACAAAATCTGCCGTTCATTTGCTGTTCAGGTTGAGATACTGGAGGAAAAGGTTTATGCTATGTCTGTGCATGGTAATGAGCGGCTAGATTCCTTTTGCATTATTCAACACACATGATTTCTTTCAGTGTATGTGGTCATGTTTCAGAAGTTAAACTTTGGTTGAATGCCCTCTGTGTGTCAGGAGTGGCAAAAGTAGTCACTTATTGCTTAGTGTTAGCTCTGCTTAGAGGGAGGGAATTGATTTGAGTTTTTGGTTTCTTTTGTTGTAGGCAAATTTCACAGAGGTTATTGCTCAACCAAAAGGCATAAACAATAACAATGTAAGTAAATAAGGAGAGGTAGATTTTAGAAGAGAATGCAGAAAGTCACTGATACCTAAACATGAATGCAAATTTACTAGTGGCAATTAGGAATTCTAGTTCTTCTGGGACAGGAGTTAATTTAAAATGTATGAATTATTAGTATTTCACCTCTTTATTTTATTCCTTATTTTGCATTGGGTATGCTAATAGCATTTACACCAGTGAAACCCAGTTCTGTTTCATCAGAAAGCTGCTGCAGCAGATATTATTTTGTGAACATCTGTCACTTTTAATATTGGGTTGGCAACCCCCCAAATTGTTAATGAATAAATGAATTCTAAGATCTGAGCAGGCTGTGCTTGTATCAGAAAGCTTTGGTGGCTAGCTGCATACACAACAGGCAGCACTTTTAAATACTGGGTCTCAACTAATTAAGTTACTCTAATATATGGGGCTTTTTAAAAGTTGAAAGAATCTTAAACAATAATAATAAAAAATCCAACAACGAAAAGCCTACCCAAGAAGCCCCTCTTGAGATTCAAATTGAGAAGTATTGCTAATCCCAGCTGTGTAGTCAGTAATGTGCCAGCTGCCCCCACACCTGGGTTTGACAGCTGACTGATGCAGGCAGAATGACAAGTGGTAGATAACAGGAGAGAGTATTTTTCATATGGTCTAAGGGGTGATGGGACACCACATCAAATACTTCTTTCTTTATTTTTTTTTTAATGGTCTCCCAGCACATTATGAGAGAGCACTTGAGGCAGCAGTAGCAGCATCTCTTCCTTTCCACATAGGCATTGCCAAGCAGAGTGCAGCAAAGTGCTGCCTTGAAGGTTTTCTGCAGATGAATTATTCTGTTTTTGAAATGATGAAATAGGGTATTTTTTTTTCAGTGATTTTTGTGGCGTTGAGATACATGGTTTAAGATGGATGAAGTTTTCTGGGTGAACTCAGACAGTGAGAAGAAATAACTGCTTACTTCAGAAGGAGAGAAAGAAAGTTTACTTTAGGAAATGTTACAGACCTTTCTGCATGGCCTGGGACAGGTCACCCAATCTTTCTGTCCCTTTGGCAAAGCATTTAACTTGAGTGCCTAAGCTTATATGGGTGTTCCTCCAAGTGCACTCACAGATGTACAGGTGCCCATGTGTAAATTATTTGTACTCAACCTGTGTAAAGGGGACAGTATATTTTTGAGAGGGTAAATAATTTGCTTTTTTGAGTGCTCAGGTGATTACAGTGATGGAAACCATGTAAGTTCTGGCAAAAATCTCGTCAGGTAGGACCTCTGCTGGCTGCATTACTTTTGGTGGCAACTGCCACAGGTTTCAGAGCTGGGTGGCTTCACTGGACACCTTTAAAACTAATACTTCTTGTTGACAAAATTTCAGCACATCAATGTTTTTGTTTTGTTTTATTTTTAACAACTAAAATCCACCAAAACCCAGCAACTGATAATATTCTTATTTTGGACACTTCTTTCCTCTGCACTTGTGATATGAAAGAAGCCACTCAAAATTTGAAAAAAATATTTTGCTAAAAAATAACAGTCTGATTTCATGAGGACTCCAGAGCATTAAACTTTATCTTTATTTGTCAGAAATAAGAGTGAAAGAGACTGAACAAATGCCTTTTGCAGACTTCTGTTAGGAGGTATTATTTTATCCAGATACCCTGTAGCTCTGTAAAGTGTAATGCATTTTTGATCTAGTCAGATTCTTGGTATCTTTTACAACCTGTGCATGAGTTTCACAATCTAATTACAGACAACATGAAAAAGAATTTCCTGCCTTCTAGTTCAGCTGTGACTTTTTGGTTTTGTATAATCTCTGGTTCTTGTATTATGAAGCAGAGTTCATCTTTACATTTAGTGTATGCATTTTAATTTTTTAATGTATTTTTTCATTTTAAGGGCAAAAATTTAATAATGTTTTTATTTTCTCAGTGTATAAAAGTTATTATAAATGTTTAACACCTTTCCAGTGTCTCTTTTGTGAACTTCCTATAATTGTTTTTCAATAGAAACAAAAAAATTAATCAAGAAATCAAAATAGAATTGTTACAAAATAGAAGCCTTAAAGCATGACTTTCTGGGAGCATTGTAGCTTGGTGAGAGAATTACATTATTGGTTTCAGCAGGGTAATAATTTGTTCTGGTAGTATTAATGCTCTTTTCTTTTTGATAAAAAAATTATTGAAGTTTGTATTGCAGAAACCATAAAGCTATTGGCCTTAGCAGTGTTCTTGTGCTGAAACTGTATGGTCAGAGGCATCCATCAAACAAACCACAGTGGAAAAAATCTCCTGCCTTCCAGAGCAGGATTATGGTTAAAAATTAAGTACTAGGAGTTTTGGGGAATATACATAAAACGAGTAGCAGTACAGAAGCCAACATCACCCTGGCTTCTCTCAGAAATATCCAGCAGGAGCAGGGAAGTGATTGTTGCCCTGGGCAGCCTGGAGAGGCTGCACCTGGAGTACTGGGTTCGGTTCTGGGCCCCTCACTACAAGGACAGGGAGGTGCTGGGTGGGGCCTGTGCAAAGAAGGACAACAAAGGAGGGGAAGGATCTGGAGAGGAAATCCTGTGGGGAGCAGCTGAGGGAATAGGAATTGTTTAGTCTGGGGGAGACTTTATCACTCAGTCATCTACCTGACAGAAGGCTGTAGTGAGGTGGATGTTGATCTCCCAAATAACAATCAATAGAACTAGACAAAGTGGCCTCAAGTTGCACCAGGGGAGGTTAGGTTGGATATTAAGAAAAATTTCTTCACCAATTTTAAAAGCACAGGACACCATTCAGATAAGCTGAAAAAGGTTAAGACTCAAGTTCATGCAACTGGAATAAAAACTAAAATAAACAGAGCAGTTTCCTAAAAGAAAGGCTCGTGTATGCATTTTATAAGGGTAAATTTAGGCAGTAGTCCTTCCAGTATCAGACTGAAATGCATATAGGTAGAAGTTCATATTTTCAGCCTTGAGTTTTTTCTCCTGGGAAATTCTGTAGATAACATGCCGATTTATTTCCTACTTTAAATTGCCAGGACAAGTTTGTCTAGGGTTCTAGTAGATCTCTCTAATATATTTTAATCTAGATTTTGCTTTACTAAAAGGTATTTTTACATTCTGAATACACGTGGATATATACTGAACTATAAATGGAAAGAGATCCAGAAGACTTTAATGGAAACTAAGGAGAAGATACCTTGTAAGAATATTCACTTATTAGTGATGCTTGAGAACATTCTTCGTACACAGGAGAAGCAGCATTACTCTAGACTTCAATGTGTAAAATCATAAAACCATTTAGATTAAAAAAGACCTTTAAGATCACCAAATCCAAGCATTAAACTTGGCAGTGCTAAGTCCAGCACTAAACGATGTCACTATGAGTACATCTTTTAAATACCTCCCTGGGCAGCCTGTCCCAATACTTGATAAAGAAATGTTAGTGCTTATATCTGCAACAGAGAAGTAAAGTAACATACAACGTGCATCTATATAAACAAATGTGATGACTCTTATCTCAGAAATGCTTCTCAATAGCTGTGGCAGCAGCCAGCTTGCAGTAGCTATGGTTGCTACTGTGTGTTTCCCTGTGTCTTAAGATGTACTTCAAATAACCCAATAGTTTAAAAGGACTTTGCTTGTGCAGGTTGTTGTCAAATAATTGAATTTGTAATTTTGTAGTTCACTAAGACTCCATGAGTATACCTGTCTTGCCAGTATGTCCCAAGAGATGCTTTTATTATTTCTTGAATGACAGTCAAAGTCCTGTACTCAACCATCCTAATAAGTGGGCTGAGCATACAACTGGGGAAAGGAGCTGTTGCTGACAGGATGCTCCCTTTAGATTTGGTTGGGGCAGTAAATAAAAGATACATAATTTGCATAAGCCTATTAAGTGCTATTCTCAAGAGGAATAGTAGTAATTTCCAGTGCTGCTTTCTGTGCTGATCCATTTACAAATTAGATATTGGAAAGGGTTCCAATGAAAGGATAAGGTGGACTGGCTTGTGGCTGTTACAGAGCAGTGTCAGGAGATACAGAAAGTGTAAGTCCTCCTGTAGGCAGGGAGTGCCTTATCTCATTAACTGTCTGGAGTGAATGGAAGAAGCCATACCAGTACTGTTGTTTGAAGAGTAAGGGAATTTCAAAGATATGAGTGTAAAGAGATTAATGAGCACAGTATAAATTACATGTGGATATATGTTTCAACATGAGAGTATACACATTTGGTTTTATGTGTAAGATAAGTCAAAATGAATGACAATTAGATAAGTTATTTGCACTTGCTTGTTTAAATCTGTTTCACAACAAACATTTATTTGATCCCCTCAAATTTGTGTGGAGAAAAAAATCTAGGATGTTTTATGGTCGTTTTTTTAGTGGCAGATTGAAAATGTTCATCATCCTCATTAAGTAGAAAGCTTCTGTGTGCCATCTCTAAAAAGGAGCTCATAGAGTAACTTCAGTTGGTAAAAGTCCATGAAAACACAGAAGTAAACTTTCCTTTAAGTCTTTGTATCATTGTTCCCAGTGTCTCATTTAGGTGTCCCCTGCAAGAGGCCTCCAATTATATCACTTTATCATTTGAGAATGGTGAAGTTGGCCAAAATTTGTGTGTGAATGTTTCTCCCAGAAATAAAAATGATTTGTTGATAAGCACAGTTATGAAATAACTATATGATAATCCCCTTTCTGTATTCAGAGATGGAAAATTAGCCTAGGCTGAATTGTTTGAATGACAATATGTGCTCAAAATAGTTTTAACATTTCTCTAAGACATCTTGGAAGCAAATGTTTGGATTTTCTAGTCTTTTACCAGAAATGTACAAATAGGTTTAAAAAATGTTGACCGATATAGAAAAATGAGCTCTAGAGACAAAAAGGGAAAAGATTTGGACTGGTTTAAAACCTTTCATTACTAAAAAAAATATTTGCCATAGCTTAAAAAGCAGATTTTAATTTGCAGTGTAGCCAAAATGTTATTCAAAGTCAACAGAAGATTGTGTTCCTAGGGTTTGAAATTATGTTTTTATTAATACTGTGTAATTAAAATGACAAGTGGAAAATTAGGACTCAACATTTGGGAATAGTTTTATTGATATATTCCATGATGTATTTTGTGTGTTTATGCAGTCTGCAAGTGTGCCTAACTTCTTAGACTTTAGGCCATTTGTTGAAACTTAAATTAATGAAAGCCTTTTCAAAAGATATTACAGAGTAGTAGATATTGACTTTGTGATAATGACTCAAACTATAATTATTTCTAGCCACACTGTGATTATTTGCATAGGTGTCACAGAAATGTTTTAACAAATGTAATTCATATTTGTTGAATGCTTCCTCATTTGCAAATGTGATGCATTTATGCTCAGAATTGGTGCCTCAGATTATTGTTGCAGCAGTTTTCAGTTATGTGCTGGTAAAACAGGCAGCTTTGGTTATCTGTTGTAGTGCAGTCATCAGCATTGGAGTTTGTCAGGTGGAACTGCCTTGGTTTCAGCATGGAATTACTTGCAGCAGAAGGAGCTTCTGACTGCCGGCTCCCCTGCATAGCTCAGGTTTGCCTGCTGGTCTGTGTCTGAAAGGGCAGGATCCTAGGATAAAGGCAGTTGTTCTTTTAAACATCCGTTTGATCTCTAGTGCAATTCTCAGAGCTGCACAGTATCAAGATAAAATATTTTTTAAAATGGGTGTTTTTAGAACAGTTTGGAGAACAGTCAGTCACTGGAAAAACTTCTAAGAACATGTTATAGTCCCTGCTGCTGAAAGTTGTCAAGATGTCACTGGACAGAGTGCTTGATAATCTGATCAAGGCTCCCTTTCCTGTGGAAGGTTGGACCAGGTGATCTTTTGAGATCTTTCTGTGATTTTATTTTAATGTGGTTATGTGACAGATTGGTAATATACCTAGTGAACAGTTATGTAAACTGAGGAGTTTTGGGAGCATCCCAAAGTATAGTCAGGGCTCCCAAGCTTCAGCTGTTCAGTGTGATGTACCTTGCAGCACAGTCAGCACTTCTGAATGCCTGACATTCAGTAGTCAGCTCTTGCACCTACCTCTTCTGGTATGGCACAGCAGGGTGCCAGACAAAATCCTTATGTTTATACTCTGTAAGAATTCCAGAGCTGGTGGTTGAACAGCTTTATACATTACTGTGATGTGAATGTGTCAGGCAGCACAGTCAACCTTAACTTGTCCTAAGATGACCCACCACTGTCCCCAGTCATTAGGGTCTGATATGAAGATATAAACAAGTCTGACACCCAGACTTGCTCTAGGGGTTGCTTAATCCTTCTTTTCCCCTACTGCAATGAGTCAGGCAAAATGCAAATTATTGCTGCTGATTTCAGAAGAGTTCTGGGCTGGGTTCTGTTTACTGCATTGCTCCCTTTTTCTTGGCTCTGTGGGTTTCAAGTGGAAATTGAATCGGATGCAGGAAACTGCACACTGGTTTAGATACAGGTGCAAATGCTGGAGTTGAGCTTGTAAATTTTAAAGTTGAGGACCAGAATTTTGCTTTTTCAGGTTACCGTTTTTCCTGTATGGCTTGATACTGTGCTGCCTCCTGGAGATTTGTGTGTCTGTTTATTTAAAACCAAAACAACAAACCAAACTTATTCAGATAACTTGAGAATTATAGGACTGCCCCTAAACTAGCGTTCAAAGTGTTCCATTCTTCTAGTGCATTTCATTATGAAAGCACCAACAGAACTCCCTTCTGCTCTTTGAAAGATGTTAAGGAATGAGAGAATTAGCTTAGTTTCAGAATAGTTTTGAAGTTGGCTAAGTAAAGGATCTGTTACCACTTCAGTATAGAGAGTCTTCATCCCTGCACATTTTTTTAAAAAGGATTTTCTTTGGATTTCCTGATATTGTATAGATTTCAGCACTAAGCTGGAACGATTTTCTAGTTCTGTACAGGACATACACTCCCTAGTGTCATATGTGGCTCTACAGAAGGATGATTGAGAAAACATAAAAGTACTCATTATGAACTCTGAGGTTAATTTTGCTGACTCATTTACTTGAAGGAATGTTTTATAAGTACATTATGCAGCTGAATACATTTTTCACTCTACCCATGGTGAATCCTTTCCTTTCCTGTGTTGGTTTTAAACAGCTTAGCTTACTGTGCCTCACTGTGCTGTATTCCTGGTAACACAATAAAATACT
Organism: Calypte anna; assembly: GCF_003957555.1. Lineage (NCBI taxonomy): Eukaryota > Metazoa > Chordata > Aves > Apodiformes > Trochilidae > Calypte > Calypte anna. The sequence continues at coordinate 181,790,747 of NC_044244.1, read as the reverse complement.
TGGCTAGGTAAGTGTTGAATTCCAGATGAGTGTTGCATTGATTCAGCAGAGTAGTCAGAGTTCAACTTGCCATTGACTTACCTGTCTCCATGTTGAGCCAACAAGCTGAGAAAAAAGTAAAGGGCTTTGTATACTCTGCTTAACTTTAAAGGCAAATTTTACTTTATAAGTACTGCTATACTTGTTCTAAGGAGTTTTTCAAGTAGTACTTCAGTGTTTTAGAGGGATACTTAGAGCTACTACACAGGATCACAGGCTTGATTTTATTTTTAAAGCATCCAGTACAATCTGAGTTGCTTTAAATGATGCCTTTATTATTATAGAGTCTAAATGACAGAGCCAGAGTGGGTCTTAGAAAAATAAAGACAACAGACAGAGAGCTGCCCTGTTAAAATGATATTCTGGTTTTTAAACTTTCTTCCTTCCCCAGTAATAAGCCTCCTGATGTAGATGAGACAGTTTATTTCAATTGCTTTTAGCTGTATATGTTCAAGAAGAAACAGAATAACCTTTTGTGTAAATGAAAGGAAATAGTAGCTAGCATCCCCTGTGCCAGTGTTACTGTAAGCAAGTTGCTGCCTGAGTAGTATAATACATACTTAATTCAGGGCCTTTTTCATCCATCAATAGTGATTATTTACTTGGTTTTACAATAAGTGGTTGGAAGTTTATATAAAACTAAACTGAAAACTCTAAAACTCTAGTGATGTTTTTTCTTTATTTAATGAAAAATGTGATGGCTTAATGAGAATGGTTTTGAACAGAAAAACTATGGACTTTCTGGTATATATTCTTGGTGTGCCCTCTTCAGTCTGGAGCTTTTAATGTGCGTTAAAAAACAGAGGTTCTTGGTCTTTTTCTTGTTGATTTTGGGTTTCCATTTATTTATTTACTTACTTATATTCAAGGAAATGATTTGTACTGATGAAGGCTTACATTATGACAGTTAAGGGATTGTTTTGTTGGTCAAGACCTGATGGCATAGCTCCAAATGTTTTACTCAGTCTGCAGGCTGGCTGTGTATTTTGTTTTGCTTTTGTGTAGAACCAACAGCAGAAAACATGTCATTCTTATTCTGAATCATCTCATTCATTATTCTGTGATTGTGCTTTTGGCTTAACAAGGGAATTGAACGTTGGCTTCAGTGTTGAACTGGCAAAGTCACCCACATCTTGCACATGGAGTGAGGCTGATCTGGCTGGTTTCCACCACATCTTTCTCTGCAGCTAAAGCTTGCATGCCTTCTGCACGGGTGCTCCAGATACTTTGTAGGTCACCCCATCACTGTGTGCATGACAAGCCCCTTGGGATGGAGAGAGAGGGTGTGGTGTAACCCCACAGCTCTGGGGGAGCTGGTGGGAGGTCAGCTCAGCCCTCACCAAGTGCTGTGGCCTCTTGTGTGTCCCTTGTGCAAGAAGCATCAGTTGTTGTTGCATATATTGTTGGCTTTGTTCACTGAGAAGGAAGGCTGCTGAGAGGCCTGAAGCAGTGTCTTCAGTGTTAAATGGTGCCAAGTATTTTCTCTGACAGGGACACATTTTTCAATCTCTGCAAGGTTATGAAGTTATGTTATGTATTTTTTAATCTTTAACAGATGTTTAATGTGTAGGATAGTGAGACACTGATTGTAGAAGCATATTCTAGAGGCAGGTACTTACCTGGCTGTTTCCCATTAAGGGGTGCTCATGTGTAATCAGATCAAGCTTTAGAATACTAAATTTGAATTAATTTTTATGATTGGCTATATGACATGTTTTATATAGACAAAACATAAATGAAAGAGTAGGATTCTGACAAGGGCACACTGCACCCATGGAAAGCTTACCAGGAGTTTTAATAAGCTGAAATACTCTTCTCTTCTTGCATTAAGAAAATGGACACGTTTAAGCATCTAATCCCTAGAATATTTTGGAGCATTCATGCTTGTCCTTTACCTGTTCCAGCAGTGCTTTATTTTCTTGCAAATTATTTACAATGTCAGGAACCTGCTTAACTGAGACTTAATGAGAACATGTTCTAGCATAGTTTGTTTAATTGCACATATATCATCACCCTTCCTGGCAGAGTACCCCAGTAACAGATGTGTCTCATTCATGGAGGAATAAATTTCATCTCTAACATATTACCTTTATCTAAAATTATCTGATCCTGTTTTCTTTAGTGCCCACTATTTGTTGAGCAGGACAAATTCTTGTACAGAGGGTGAATTTTTTGATGAGGCGACTGGTTGTGGATTAGTTTCATGGGAACTAACATTGCAGTAAGAAGAAACCTTGTCAGCAGGTTGCAAGGGTTTTTTGATGTGAACATATATTTAGCTCCCAATTACTGTGTGATGCTGTCAGTCGTCTCTAGCCCTTAAATGATTAGTCCTTAGTTTTTGAGGCTACTTCAAACAGTGGGACATAGTAACTTCTGAACATATTTTTCTCTCTTGCAAGGTCAGCGTCTTTTCACGGTGTGTTTATGCAGTTCATAGTGTGGCTCCCATTTTTAGTATTGAGATGTTACTGTAATGTAGCCTCTGATTTAAAGAAGACCAAGATCTATGATTGTTTGCTGTAATTTAACTATTAGCTGATTTTTATTATTTGTTTTTCTCACATGGATCCCTATTTCTGCTCCTTTTAGGCTTCCCATCAAGTTGTTTTCTTATGGTTTTATCTATATATATTTATACACACACACACACACACACACACACATAATTTGTAATTCCTGTTTTATTCAGGAAACTTCTTAATCCTACAGGTTTGGTTTTGCGTAGATATAAATTCTTAAGAATTTTGCACTTGTTGACAAACCCTCTTTCTTAATGAAGGTGATCAGTCCTCCCATGGGTCTCTAGTTGTTTCTCAGCCTGCCCTTTCATGGCTTTAATTTTTCAGGCTCAGAGTATCCAAAGCAGTACGTGCCAGGCACTGATATTCCACGTCTGGGAAGCATAGGTGAAGAGAGACTGGTTCCTTTGAGATAATGAAATGTCACCTTCACAGAATCACAGAATTGTGCTCATAGGAAAAGACCTTTAAGATCACTGAGTCCAGTGCTAAAACCATATTCCTAAGCACTGGATCTGCACACCTCTTAAACACCTCCTTGGGCAGGATGTTCCAGTGCCTGAAAACCCTTTCAATGAAGGAATTTCTTCTGATGTCCAGTCTAAACCTCCCCTGGTGCAACTTGAAGCTGTTTCCTCTTGTCCTGTTGCTTGTTACTAGGGAGAAGGGACCAACCCCCCCCTCACTTCAGCGTCTTTTTAGATAGTTTTAGCATGTGATAAAGTCCCCCCTCAGCCTCCTTTTCTCCAGACTGGAGAATCCCAGTTCCCTTAGCTGCTCCCTTTAAGACTTGTGCTCCAGACCCTTCACCATCAGTCCTTCTTTTGACTCCATCAGTCTTCAGGGACTTCAGACCAAATTTGACTTGGTGAGTAGCAATTGCAGTTTCCCAAAGAGCTTCTTTCTTAAAATGCAAACTGATAGTCTTTAATTCTTCTGTTAATTCTGTCTTATTCTTTAGCATGTAATAACAGAAATATGCACTGCTTTTTCCATCAGCTTTCTGTAGTGCTTGGAGGAAATGAGATTTCTTAATGTCAGTTTTGTATCAGACTTTATTGACCACTAGTGGCCAAGCATGGCAATAAAAACCCCCACAACCTGAGCAAAGGACATTCAGTAGGAAAGTTATGGTCTGTTAGTTCTCAAATAAATTAAACTTTATTTCTTATTGCCACCAAATAGCATAATACACTTCATCCCAAACTGTAGGAATTGTGGTCTGTTTGAATTATTGAAAAGTTTTTGATGTCGAATCCCTGATTGCTGTCCTTAAATTTTACTTTTCTGTCCTGAAAATACTTCTTTTTATTAGTTTAATAACGACAAACTGTATTTGGTTAAAAGACATGCTAAATAATCTCCTCTTAATTTTTTTTTAACCATAGCTTTCCTTCTTTTTAAAATATTTGTTAATGTATATTTTTAGGGGCATTACTTCTAAATGATGGATAGTTATATCAAAATGGTTCTAAATTGTAAGCTTTTCTCAGATTTATCCAAATGAAACCACATAAAAGTGATCATGGTAGTTGCTATAATCAAGCAAACATTATTGTCATTGGCTTAACACAGAGACAAATATTAAAATCTGCTTTATACAGATTGTGAATCTTTGTGTTACCAGTTTCTGTAGAAATTTTCAATTTTCAGTTTATGTCCACTGGAGTGTCACCATATACTCAGTGTATTCCTGTCCCTACTGATGTGCCTTTTACCTTTTTCTGTTCCTCTGGAGGGCTCACTTGTCTGCCTTTAGCCCAGCATTTCCTTTATAAATTTCACGTATATAATACCAGACAATCTTTCAGTAAAAACTGATTTACATTTTAGCTTTGTAGTACAAAGCATGTTGTTCTCTCAAAATGTTTTGGTATTTTTTTTGTTCCCCCAGTTTTTTTTATTGCCAGGTTTGCTGACTTTAGAAGTTGATTTGGTCTGTAATGAGCTAATGCTGTTTATCAGAACACAGCTCTGCTGCTCTGTGATGCTCCATATTGACTTTGTTCCCTTTCTGTTTGGACCATACTGTTGAATCTTTTTTCCTTTCTTTTTCACCTCTCCTTTCACTTTGTATCTTTTCCCACTTTCACTGGAATAAACTCTTGTTTAAGAAAATAAAATCTGATGCATGAGGAAAAAAAACGCAATATAAGTAGCACATGTATCAGAAGTAAAGCAATAAATGCATGAAATGATTTGTGGTAAACTGATCTTTGGAGAATGAAAAGAAATTTCAGAAGGTACTTATTAGAATTAATGCTTTTTGTTTGGTTGTTTTTTTCCCCAGCTTTTATTCTCACAGCTTGCTATTTGTCTTCAGTGCTTTTTATTTACTGTGTTATGTAACCTCTGTTTGCTGAAATTTGCATTTCTGCCTTCATGAATACATGGCTTTTCAGAAACATTTTGGTTTGATTCAAGTCTTTAGTGAAATTTCTATTTATTTCATAAATACATATCTGGAGGCTCCTACAGAAACAATATCTTACAGTGTTTAAGCTTTGGTATTTCTGAATACTTATTGCTTTAAGAAGAATTCACAGAAAAGGAGAATAGTGGGATATTAAATTTGCAATCAGAATAAAAATTGCTTTATGGATATAATTCGAAAGAAATCTAATGTATTAGAGTAAATAGCCCCCTTATCACTACCTCCATTAAATGATGCACAGGCAAAGACAGTAATGGATTTTTAAGCATAAAGCTTGCCTCAGAATTTAAGAGTTTGCATTTGGGAAGAAGAAAAGACCTGTATGAAGACTTAACACATGCAATTTCCTTTTTAACTGCTTATTAAAACAACTAATCAAATGCTTTCTATCAACATTTATTGCTTGCTTTCGTCCTGTCTTAGCCATGTATTTCACTAATGTGGTGTGATATTTTAGCTGAGTGATTTGATAATGGCTTAGCAATAATACAACATCTGATCTGGGCATAAAAGTTCTGCATTTGATGTTGCATTTTCTTACATAGTGCTGCATCCAGGACACAGCTAATGAGGACTTGTAAACTTGAAAGGAGAAGGCTGGGACACAAAGGAGATGTGCTGTTTCTCAGTTGTGCTCACCTGATGGCACAGTAAATGAGAGTTTCCTTTGCAGACTGCAACTTCAGACAATCAACACTGGAGAAGCTGTGGGAAACGTGCACTTTCTGCAATCACAGTACTGACAATGGGGAACAGGATAAAAACAAGCACTTCTCATTTCACTGTGCCTTCCATGACTGTGGCAATGGAGATTTTTTTATGCTTTGGGAGCAATGGGAACCTTGTCTGGGGACGCGCTGGGCTGAGTCCAGTAGAATCTTGTGAAGCATTTCAGCTTCAAAATGCATCTTAGTTGCTGGTTCTAGTCTGTGGACCAACACTAATCCTTGAGGTTTATAGAATGAGGCAAGCTGAACATTACACAGCATTGAAGGAGGCAGAGAGGCAAGATAGTAAAAAGAAGAGTGTCTGGCTTGAATTCTGAAAATTAACTGTTCCTCTTCTACAATGTAATGTAAACATCTTGCATTTGAAGATGAGAGAACACTACAAATCTGTTTCCTTTTCTAACTAAATAAAAAAGTACAACACATGATTTGTGGATGTCATTAATGGGCATTTTAAATAATCAATGCACAATCCTCACTAAATAAATGCAATCCTGACTATGGTAAATGCAGTTTCTATTTTGTTTAGCATAAAGTATAAAATATCTAAAGGCTGGGACTTCTTTGCATTAGGCACATAAAATACTACATATGTGCTGTGGCAGGCTTGCCAGGTTAAGGTAAAAAACCAGGTGGAGACAGAAGACAGATGGGGAAATGTAATTGAGACAATGACAAGTGTTTTCATAAGCTGTTGTTGCAGTGTACCATCTGCTGAGCTATGGAGAGAAATTTTGTAATATTGCTTCTTTTACTGTATCATACTATTTTCTCATTCTGTCTGAAGGGTGTAGCAATGTGTATTTGTATTTCATTATATGCTTGAGCAGTTTGTTGGTAAAGTATATTATGGCAGCAGAGTTCTTCCCCATCTCTCAGCTGTGTTCATCACCCAGGTTTGGGGGAGTCTGGTCTTGCTTACTGGAATGACAGTAGGGAGGTATCAGTGAATTATCTTTTAATAATAATATAACATATTTTTTTCCAGTCTTAAAATGAAGTATTCTCTTGGTGCATTACTGTTTTGACTAGATTTGATTGAACTTTTAATGATTTTTACCCTGACTAGGCAGCTAAGAGTAATAATTTTTCATACAGTGCAAAAGTACTAGGGAAATAAATGGAAAGACTTCTGTCTTATATGTGGTGCTTCCCAGTTTTGCCTGGGTTGGAGTATCCACATGAATTTTTTCAAGCATACTCAGTGCTAAGCTTCTCTTGCCAGTTCATCCCTCAAGCCCTGATGGGCCAGCTCAGCTGAATTCCCCTAAGTGATAATATGTTGGGTTTCTGCAGCATCTGCCCCAGGAGACTAAGAAAGTAATGGAACTGTTATGTCACTGTTTCCTCAAAAACCTCTTCCTGTCAGATCTGGAAACCTGCTGACCAATTTGATACAAGGTTTGGGGTCAAGCTGACTGGTGACTAATGCAGCTGGATATATAGTAGGATGTATTTTAAGGAAAGTGATGGGTGGAGAAACTGCAGTTAAGGAACTGTTAGTGTGATTTGGGAAGACAGGTGAAGTTTATTTTGCATGGAGAAAATGTGAAGACAGATTGTAGGTGGTGTTTCAGTAGAAAACACTGTTTGACACAGCTGTTGCCTAGTGATTTCCTTGACTTTTTTTTTTTTTTTTTTCTTCTCTATTGTAGAAGTTGCACCAGGGGAGGTTCAGATTATATATTAGGAAAAATTTCTCCACTGAAAGAGTGGTGAAGCATTGAACCAGGCTGCTCAGGGAGGTGATGGAGTTGCCATCCCTGGAGGTATCAAAACAACGGGTAGACGTGGTGTTTCAGGAGATGATTTAGGACTGATGGTTGAACTTAATGGTCTCGAAGGTTTTCTCCAACCATGATGACTCTATGATTCTTTATCTGATCCCTGTCAGCATATCTCTGCCATCTGCAGCCTTTACATAGAAAGTCAGTAAAGGGAGATAATAAATACTGGTATTGGTTTCTTGCAGCTCAGTCTAACTTCTGTCTGCTAAGCTGTAAGAAGTCAGAATGTCCTATAAATGTTTATGTGGGGAACTTTAACCTGAAGCAAAATTTCTCTACACAAATTCAGTGGGAAAACATTAATGAGATGGGTCTGTGGAGGAGGGGAAGCGTAATACAGTGTGGGGAGAGTCTGAAAGGTAGTTCTGGAAAGTGCAAAAGTACTAAGGAATCAAGATACTTGTGTAGAAATACTTAATGGTAACTTGTGCTATTTGAAATACAACTGATGCTGTGGTCCAGTACCATGCCACCATTTTGTGGTGGGAATGCAGTAACAAGAGGGCATGTAAAGTGTATGAAGGTTTCTAGGGAAGAGAATATTTAGCAGGGAGCTAGAACATTTGGCTGTGGTCCATGTGAAGATGGCTACAGCACACCTTGAAGGATGGATAGGGGAGACCATAAGCATAATCACAAATTTCTGCTGGGTAGGCCAGTTATCCAAGGTTTTTCCTGTAGTGAAGGGAGGTAATGAGCCCCACATGTTTGCCTGTTGTTCGGAATCCCACCATCACCCTTTGTGTGCAGAGGCAGCCAAGAGAGAGTAGTTTCTCTTTGCTTACTTGTATGCTTCTCTGCTTTTCTCATTTGCTTTGTCCTCACTTGGTTTGAGTCTCATATTCTGCACTTCAAGCACGAAAAGCATGAAGTCTGTAAAACACAATACTGCTCTCTCCAGAATGTCTGCTTTCTCTGTGTAATACTTGGAAGGAATAAAGAAATCTACATAAGGTATCTGTGCTGTACACAGTTGATTTGTGTTGCATTACAAACTGTGCCTGTCTTTTGTATAAAAATAGCTACTCTATATCTGAAAAAGCCCTATCAAATGTTGACTGTCTGCTGGGTTATTTCGAGTGAACAGGTTAACACATTACCAAATGTTTGCTGCATTGTAGTTAAAACTCTTTAGCCAAAATGGCTGGTGAAGCATTGTACCTTTAAATGCTCAAGTGACATCACTGCAGTTTTTTACAGGATGTGATGTGAAATCTCATGTTAATGCTTTCAAGTAAAATGACTTTACAATAATAATTCAGATGGCAGAGCTTTTAATTATCATGTAGGTACCTGGTCAGTAAACTGGTATGGGTTTGTTTTATGTTGGGAAGCATTGCTGATGGCCAGAGGTGCAGAGTGCCCTGAAGCTTGGACATAGTAATGTGGCAGTGGTTTTTTAGATTCTGTATTCTGAAATTGTAAGTAGTTTTTTTGTTTTCGTGGTTTTTTAGGTCACCTTTAAAAGAAAAATATAATTAAATTAATTAATTTAATAAACTTAATTCATTTATTTAATTTAATTAATTTTATTTCCCCCTATTTCTTATCTTTATAGAAATGTAGTAATTTTCCAGATAAGATTTTCAGAAGGTTCAAAAGGAGGCTCATGTCTGATTCTCTTTATAATTGAGTTAATTTCTCTAACCACCCAACCGAGAAGCATGCTAACTGTCCAGAGATTTGATGTCCTTATGATGATTTTGAAAAATCCCATACCAACAAGATAATGCTAACTCCTTTGAAAGACCAAGTGTTATAATTTTGTAAGTGAAGGATTTAATGGCCCCCAATCTCAAAAAAATATAAATAATTTAGTCTTATCTGAACCTCAGTCCTTCCACATGACCATCCTATGAAACTGAACAATAAAACCTGACTGAACAAGTGTTCATGAAAGGGAATTAATTGCTCCCGTGGGAAGTGTGCTCACACTTTCAATCTGAATATTCAAAGTCAGGATTTTTTTCTTGGGAAATACCTGCTGCCACTCAGCATTTTTTTTCCCCTTAAATGAAGAGAAATATGGCCCGCCCTGTTAAGGTGTGAGGTTTTTTGATTTTTTTGGTTTTTTTAATATGTTTGTTTCACTGGTTGAATTTTTTGTTTTTAAAGTAAAAGTATGCCTTCCCATACATTTTATTTTAAGCAGTGAGAATGAGGCTTACCAAAAGACAAATATTAATAAAGCGTTGTAAATAAGTGAGCAGATGGATTCTGAAGTTAATAATCTGTTGTGCATAAGGTTCTATTAAAGGTAAGTATAAAATATATTAAGAAGAAATATTTACTGGTGGACTGGCTCAGTGTAATATATAGTTTGGATTATTGTACATTCCAGTTTTATCCTAGCTAAAATATTGATCTCTTTGCATGGGTGGCCTGTAGCTGCCTCGTTATGTTTCCCATAGCTATACTAAATACTGAAACCCACTGATGCTCTAAACAGAGAAGTAGATAAATAAGATAATAAATTATGACAGTTATCTTCTGGGAACTGCTAAATGGGCAGAAAACGTATTATGGTTATGTCCTTGGAAAAAGGTGCTTGTGCAACATAGTGTGAACTTTCTATCATGCTTCTTGTCAAGTCCTTGTTATTGGCCACTTAATACCCCGAGCTGCTTTTTCCATTTAAAAACAAATCAGTCAAATTGCCTTACTTTAAAAGTAAGTTTTTTAAAAAGTAAGTGAAAGGTAAGTTTCGTGTTCAACAAAGCGTGAGAGTTGCACACTAGACAGAAATGAAAGATTTCCTTTTATTTATGATATCTCAAATTCTACTTGTCCACGTTAGCCTAAACTTGGATATGCCTTTTATGTTTTTTCCTCAGAACAGTTGAAAACCATAGGTAAAAAGAATCTTACCCACATTTCTGTAAATGGCTACAAGAATAAAATAATTGAATCAATGATAAAAAGTCACTGCACCATACAAAGCTGTACTGTGCAAGCATGGAAGCACTATAAAAAATTCTTTAAAAAAACATTTCAGAATTTTTTTCCCTACTCTACCTAGTAGGAGTAAGTTATAATATTTTCTCCCTTTTGAGACAAATAAAAATAAAAAATCTATGCGACAATACAGAGGAATAACCTTAGTTTCTGTAGATGCAGCAGGAAAATTACTTTAAGTTTTCTTCCTGTTATATATATTCTTTTTGTGTTTCTGGGAAAAAAATGTATGTATGAAATGCTGTAAGCATTATCTCAAAGTAATATGCTTTGTGGCTTGAAAGTCAGCAGCTTGTGCAGAAGGTCAAATTGGCTCTTCTTAAAATCTGGTCTCTTTGCTACAGCTCTGTCTGGCTGCAATATCACAGTTGCAGAATGTGAGAAAATACTTTGAAGAAGAGGGATTTAAATTACTCTATCTCAAGTGGTTCCATCTTGAACTAATTTTTTGAATAGAAAAACATCAGTGACAATGCCGAGAACATGGGGGTCTTCCTGCTCAGCAGCATTTCCTATGTGGGATCTTTAAAGAAATAATTTTTCTGCTGAAAAATGTTAAGATTTTGTTTAATCTAGAACACGATGTGTCAGTGTGGATACACGGGTTTAAATCTGTTTTCCTTTAGCAGTCGGTCTGTCATTGTTCCCATTGTTCCTGATTTTCTTGCTTTTCCTGATTTTATTTTATTTTTTTCCTTCTGTTAAAACTATTCAGCTGTCTTTACATTCTGGCATTGTACATGTTCTGAGTAAAGGGCATTTAGGATTCTTCCAGCTTTGATCAATGAGTGGCTGCTGGCACAATGTGAAAACACTTGCAATCAAAATGGGAAACATTTCTCACCATCCTAGAAATTTTGGCATCCAGACAAATTATTCCTAGCTGAAAAAATGTCATCTGTCATACGTGACCCTTGCTTTTTCTGCAATTGCTTCCCAAACATTTTTTTTTAAGAGGGTAGTATTTCTCTTATCATTTACCTATCTAGATTTATTTTTGTTTTGTTTTGTTTTTAAATGGAGCTCTCTAGTGAGATAGCAATAGGACCGATATTTTATCCCATAGAGACTACCTACAAGGAGCAATCCTGCTAGCAAAACTTTTTTTGTGATAACAGATTCCTGTTAATAAACCTCAAGTACTTTCTCAAACTCCTAATTTTCACTACACCTTGCTAGGTGAGCTTTCCTATTTCTGGAGAAAGAACGAGCATGGGGCAAGCTAGGATGTGTGTGACATGATTGGGTTGCAGTGGCCTGGTTGAACTAAAACAAGCTCCTCTCTCCCAATTATATTATCAGCTCCAGACTGGTTTTGGTGTGCCTGGTGGCTCGAGCTTCACTGGAGCAATTTGTGTGTGTGTCCAGGAGCTTCTCTAAGGTTCAGATGGGAAAAATTTTTTAGTGGTATGGAAGTGCATTTAAGTCCAGCCAAGTGATGTCTGTCCAGAGAGGATTTCTTAATTTAGGAAAATTTCTCAGGAGGCCACATTCCTTGAATTCCAAGGATGGGAATTAAGCCTGAAAATGGACAACTGGCAGCTTTTTTCGCAATACTTACACAAATGCTCCCCAAATGGGAAAGTGTTAGTTAATTTGTGTTGCTTAAATTGGTATGGTCCAGCTATTGACCTGGGTACCCAATGTGTCCTGCAGCAGACTTGACAACAGTGTGCTGCACTTCCACTGGAAAGACTGGAGATGTGTCTTTGGATAGCAGAAGTGTCTTTCATAGAATCATAGAATTGGCTGGGTTGAAAGGGACCTCAGGGATCATCGAGTCCAACCCTTGAACCACCGTTGCAGTTGCTAGACCATGGCACTGAGTGCCACATCCAGTCTCTTTTTAAATATCTCCAGGGACGGAGAATCCACTACTTCCCAGGGCAGCCCATTCCAATGCCGGATCACACTCTCCGTAAAGAAATTCTTTCTAATATCCAACCTAAACTTCCTTCGGCACAGCTTAAAACCATGCCCTTTTGTCTTGCTGAGAGTTGCCAGGGAAAAAAGACCGACGCCTACCTGGCTACACCCTCCTTTCAGGTAGTTGTAGAGAGCGATGAGGTCTCCCCTGAGCCGCCTCTTCTCTAGACTGAACAGCCCCAGCTCCCTCAGCCTCTCCTCATAGGGTCTGTGCTTGAGTCCCTTCACCAGCCTGGTTGCCCTCCTTTGGACCTGCTCCAGGACCTCTACATCCTTCCTAAACTGAGGGGCCCAGAACTGGACACAGGACTCGAGGTGTGGCCTCACCAGCGCTGAGTACAGGGGTAGAATCTCTTCCTTGGACCTGCTGGCGACGCTGTTCCGGATACAGGCCAGGATGCCACTGGCCTTCTTGGTCACCTGGGCACACTGCTGGCTCATGTTCAGCTTCCTGTCCATCCAGACTCCCAGGTCCCTTTCTGCCTGGCTGCTCTCCAACCACTCTGTCCCCAGCCTGTAGCACTGCATGGGGTTGTTGTGGCCTTGCAAATGATGTGGCATGTAGAGCTCAAGTGGTAGCACCCCTCCTATCTCCTTCATGTGTCTTCATGTAACCTGGCTTCAACATTGGCCTTGGTGTGGCACTGGGGGAGAGATGGGAATGACAGATCAGTGCCGTGTGTCTTCCTTGGCCTGACTTGGAGAATTCTTTGCTGAATTAGTGATGCATTTCCATCAGCTCTGGTTTGTGAAGCTTCGTAGTTAAATTTTAAGGGTTTTCAGTAAGCCCAAGAAGTATCTAGCTCTAAGTTGTACTTTTTGATATAAATTCCAGTATGTTCCTCTAGAACTAATTGTAGTTTGATTTCAGCTTGACTTTCATATCTTTAAAATGTATGTAGTGTGGCTCTGATAACCAGAACGTCAGTTTTCCCAGAGAGAGGATCAGAATTGTAAAAGCTCAGGAGGAGAGATTTTGTGTTGGAATGCAATTTAATTGCCTGCCATAAATTTTAAGACAATTAGTACTGTGGATGACAGATATTTTTTCCACTTTGAAAACAACTCATAAATGAATATGTACTTCTATAAGTACCTACAGGCTTGGAAAAATGCTATTGTCTCACATGCAGTTTTAGCTTTAAATATAATAAGGCATTGATTTGCTTAAACATCTGCTCTACTAGAAGATTTTACTATTTGTAGAATAGAATAGAATCATAGGATCACCTGTGTTGGAAGAGACCTTAAAGCTCATCTCATTCCAACCCCTCTGCATGTGCAGGGACACCTCCCACCAGACCAGGTTGCTCAAGGCCCCATCCAACCTGGCCTTCAACACTTCCAGGGAGGGGGCAGCCACAACTTCCTTGGGCAACCTGTGCCAATGTCTCACCACCCTCTAATTAAAGAATGTCTTCCTAATGTCTAACCTAAATCTCCCTTCTTCAAGTTTGAAACCATTTCCCCTTGTCCTCTGACTACACACCCATGTAAGAAGCCCTACCCCAGCTTTCTTGTAGATTCCCTTCAGATACAAGAGGGTTGTTATAAGGTCACCTCAGAGCCTGCTCTTCTCCAGGCTGAACAATCCTAATTTCCTTAGCCTGTCTTCACAGGGGAGGTGCTCCAGCCCTCTGATCGTTTTAGTGTCTCTCCTCTGGACATGTTCCAGGATCTCTGTGTCCTTCTTATACTGGGGACTCCAGAACGGGACACAGTACTCCGGGTGGGATCTCAGGAGAGCAGAGCAGAGGGGGAGAATCACCTCCCTTGACCAGCTGTCAGTGCTTCTTTTCATGCAGCCCAGGATCCAATTGGTATTCTGAGTTGCAAGTGCACTTTGATGGCTTATGTTAAGCTTCTGGTCCACCACCACTCCCAGTTGTAGTTGCTGATATTTTACATGAATATGTAATAAAAGTGTGAATTCAGTAGGATGAGAGGTATTGCATGCTCTACTTATGAAAGACTTGCTCAAACAATTTTCTTCTGTGGAAGGTCATTTTAACAGGTGGAATGTATATTAGATGTTTTTACATTTTGATGGTGTTTTGTATACTTTTGAAAAATAAGAGTGCCTTCAGACATGGAGCAGATTATACGCTAAGGATTTGTGTTCCATTTCAAATTGTTCAGAGGTAAAGTGGGAAAGCATTGCCTATACTTTGTGGCTTCTCAAGCTACAAGAATTTGATAGATGAAAAGATAGTTAATTCAGCACTAGCTTGATGTAAAACCTCATGTATGGGCATTATTTCATGTACACTCATGTACATGCATATATGTATATGCATGTAATTTTTAGTGGAACAGTTCTGTAAAAATTTGTGGAACCAAACCTCAGAGCAGACTTAAAAAAAATGATCTGTTCTTTAAAGGTCATTACATGTCATCATCTTGCCCCATGTGACACAAAAGACAAAGTTCCTCCTAGTATAAAAGTGGAAGTGGTTTGAAGGGGAGAGGAGATAGTGGTCCATTTTGGTTCTTCTCTGATACCAGCTATTGCATCCACTTTGGGTTGTGCTTTTCTATTTGATGCTTTTAAAGTTCAACACTTCTTTGAAATACGAAGCTCTAATGTTTCTGGAAGCGGAAGTTTTGTTAAGTAATCAACTCCTGAAGTTATTTATGAGTCGTGTTTGGTCCTAAGGCTTATAAATTTTTGTAGATACATTGGCTCTACCTCTGGCCCCGTCAATATAGACTGGAAATATAATTTTCCTGATTTCTGTCTTTTTAATGTTAGTATCCACCAAAGTCTGCTTTTCAACTTCTTTCTGAGTAGTTGTCCAAGTACTGAATATGTGTGTAATAACATGTTTTTTAAGAAGGCAACTTTTGAGATGGCTTGGAATGCAAACTTTAAAGTAAGGCACTTTAGAATTAAAATTTGAGGGACATGCTTTACTAATATTTAATTTTTAGATTTTATTTAATTTTATTGTTTTCCAAGTGAAAGCTGCCAATACCAAATCGTAATTTTGTGCAATAAGATACTGCACAAAATAATTGTATTGAGTTCCAAAGCAAGATAATTAGTATCTTCCTGTAAAATCAGTGATTTCAATAATTCATAGAAATGTTTCCTAAAAACCTGAAATAAGTGATTTTGTTACAATGTAAGGAATATAAACACTCTTGTGGAAGACAAACATACTTTCTAATCCTTGCAGATTAAGATTTGTTCTCTTAAGTACTTTTCTGATAGTTCTCTTTTGTCTGTTTATCACTAATAAACTTTAAAAATAATTTTAATACTGTGGAGCTTTGTGTGTGCTTTTATCAAACACTGGAGAGATAATTTTATTGTGAAGCCAGTTAAAAAATTATATCAGAGCTACTCTATGAAACAAGAATATTAAAATGTAGTGGACCACTTTATTTTTTTTGTTTACTTTGAAGACAGCTGAAAAGACTGACCCTATTCAATGATTTTAAACTAAAATGTAATGATTTTAAACTAAAATCTATTTGCATTTACTAAAGTTTCTGAAGATTTTTCACATGTTCAAATAGAGATTAAAGAATTTTTTCATTTCTTAATTATATTCTGTTGCAGCATTTGCTGTCGTTTTTATTTACTAGTTGAGTCTTGGTCCATTCAAGGTCTAATGCTCTGATTAGGTTGAACCTAGTCCCTGGGTTCAACAGAAAGATGTATCAAACATATCTGCCCCTCTTAAAATTATTTCATCTATTTATACAAAAGGTTATGATGATTTTCCTTTTTTATTCCTATTTGCAAGAGCTGTTTTTGAGATTATTCTCTATCCTGGTTTATTTTCCAAAACATATTTTCATGGTGAATTTATATTTGTTTATTGCTGTTCAAAAACTGTTCTTAAGCTTAAATATTTTTTTCACTGTCTCCCGTGTTTATCCCAGATATGTATACAAGACAGCTGCTCTATATTCTTTCTGATGCTTTATTTGGCTCTTTTCATTTCCTCTCAGAAGATGGGTTTTTCATCCGAGTAACTCTTCTCTGCTTGTGGTCCATCTGAAGTCATCCTGATCTGGTCTGAGTAGCCAGAAGTATTCACACCACTGCCTTCTGTACTCACAGTAATCTTTGCTGGCTTTTACTGGCATCAACTTGCACAGGAGATCTTGGGGTTTGTATTTGTCTCTTCCATGGCTGTGTGAACAGTGGGGCTCACAGTCATCCTGTGACAGAAAGTGCCCAGCTGCTTTTCTCATTCTTTCTGCAGTTTGAGCTCTCACTTAAAATTTACAGTTCTGAGTAGCCATTGTACTTTGTGTGATTGAGTTTAATCTGATTTTAATGTGTCTTATTTTCAAGGCTGTCTCATTCTTCTGAGTAACCTCTTGCTCATTCTCTTGAGCTGGCAGCAGCTCCCAGCTTTGTACCACGGGGACATTGCATCTCTTGTTCCACTGGGCAAATTTGGGACCATGGGACTGACTGGGGAGACTTGCTAGTGCCCTGGTAGTTTATCTCACACCACAGATAATTGTAGTCACCATTTGTAGCTATTCTAATCCTTGACTATTTTTTTTTTCTTCAGCTGGTATTTTTAAAGGAGGTACTATGTTAAATATTCCAATGAAATTTAATATTAATTAGTCCCATTATATTGGCTCTGTCTAAAGACTAAAGAAAACATTTTTATTGCAAATTTGTCTTTGACATTGCTGTGGAATAACATATTTCTTATTCCAATTCCCATTCAATTTTTGTAATCCATCATTCCTCTAAAACTGCCTTTTCTGCATTGCATCCTGTTGAGGTCATACTGAGGGCTTGTAATGGTCTGGGATAGCCTGGGTGATATTTCCTCTCTCTTTGCCATTTTAATCAATATTGGTATTTCCAGTTCTAATCTGCCACTTCCACTAAGAAAGATTTATTTGAAAATTAAAAAACCTACAAGTTTCATGACTTAATGTGATAGGAGTTCCCCTTTTTCTTCTATCTACTCCAGTGGTCCTCTTCTCTATAGTGAAAAATCTAAATCCTTCCTGAATGGACATCTGTGCTGAATTAATGCAATTTTTACACCTAATTGCTGTGCTTTTAAGAGGAAAGAAAGAAAATTACAATAAACTGATCAGGCTTATTTAAACTGCACATCTAATTCCAATTGTGTGAGGTGATAAAGGAATTTCCACCTTTTCTGCTGCTTTAGAAGTAACAGAGAAAACCTTAGTGTACTTCAGCATATCAGCCTACTACACTTTGATCTTTGTATCCTGGCAACTGAAAGTATTTTTAAATTAATGTTTTGGGTTTTTTCATCAGTCTGAAAATGTAAAAGTGAGAACTTTTGACAAACCACCAGAGAATCTGGAGGATTGAGAAAAATAGTAATATTTATTTTAAATGAAGCAACATCACCTTCATGAACATTTTCTTCTAGCTGTATCCTCTTGCACATAAGCCATTCAGGACTGAATTGAGTGAAAACTACTGAAGGCATAAGCTCTGAGGAGAGGTGTTTGGGAGAAGCTGACTGAGGCCGTACAGTGTGTCCCTCACTTGCAAATTTGCTCTGAGCCATCCCTTTTGTCTTAACAGATTCTTCACTCTCTCTCATAATTAAGCTCTGGGAGTTAGGCAGTGCTTGAATATATATTGCTCAAACAACTGAAAATTTTAATTGCTTCTGCTGGACCCAGATGTGTATATTTTTAAAATAATCTTAAAACAAAACATGTTAAAGTATTAATTATGCAAGCACCTATATAAAGTCGACTTGTTAAGAATTGATTCCTGCAAAGAAAAGGTGTGGAGGCTTTCAGCTCAGATGCAAAGTGTTTCAAAAGGCAAGGGAAGGTGGTTTTAAACTGCAGACAATTTTGGAGCCCTGTGACAAGTAGGTGTTAGTGCTGTGAGATTTAGTACCTGTTCATACAGATGGCTGTGCTCACAGCTACCAAACTCTTTCATGCAACTTCAGGTGGGCAGCGTTTTTGTCAGAGATTTAGCCTGGAGCATTTCTCTAGTGGAACAAAAGCAGAAGCCAAGCAGACTAATTCAGTCATGTTGGCTGTGCTGGTTCCAAAGGATGCTGGACCCTAGGGTATTTTTTTCCATCATGATGCTTTGGAGAGCAGTGTTGCACCATGTGCTTTGTGGACTTGTAATGGCAGTGACACCAGGCACGTGTCTGTGTTTCCTAAACAGGAATCCTGAGAGCAGATGCACTTTTCCTCATGTTTATCAGTGCTTGAGGTTCTCATTGTGTACCTTAAGATCTCAGAGTAAGTTTTGTTACTTTTCTTGCCTGAATTCTTGAATGTATTTAAGGTGTATTTCCACCTGGCAGCATGGCTGAGATGCTGGCTGCCTGTTACTGAAAGGGCTCCTGTCTCCACCTCACCAGCTCAGCTCCCTTCCACGAGCCCTCAGAAGTGCTTGTCTGACCCTGGGAGCAAACATAATGGGATATAATTTTCAGCCATTTTAGAGTTAGATTTCTGTCAGTTTTAAATCCCTGAAGCAGTTTTTCTGAGGACTGGGAAAGGACCTGTGCTAGCAAAAGGCATCAGTGAGAGTATTTGAAGGAGCAACACACAGAAACTAGAATGTTACTTCTGGCAGCATTTTTAGCATTGAATGCATGGGGGAAGGAGTAAAAAACCTCAAGCATTTATAAAGAAGAAAAATAATAAAAATGAAATGTTTTTGTTTGGATTTTTTTAAAAAAAATTCTTTTTTTATGGTTTTAATAATTGTGGCTTCTCCATCAGCCATTAGTTGTGAAGAAACTGTCTTTCCAGATGAACCTTGATTGATGGTTGGAAGAAGCAATGTTCTTATTGGGGCTCTTGCTGATGATGAGCAGCTCACTCCATTGACCTCTCTTTTTTTCTTTTCTCTTGAGGTTTGTTTTTGTCGTTTTTGCTGTGCCACTGCCTTTACCCCAGCTGGGTCTCCCCTGCCCCAGCTGTTTGTTTGGTGTGTGGGCTTGTGGAGGAGGCCCTGGTGTGGTTCTGAGATAGGCTGTGACTCCCCTGTTTGGGACCCAAATTCAAACAAGCCCATTCTTCAAAAGTAAACCCTCAGAGGCAGCCACCAGCTTCTTTCTCTTTTAAGTGGCCTTAGCAGTGCTGTGCCTAGGTGGAGACCAGCTGAATGCTTTTATACTTGTGTTGGCTCTTGTGTGTTGAAATGTGTTTAGTGGCCTCTAAAGGGGAAGGAGTATGTGCTATGTCAATTGAAAGATGAAATAAAACTCTCTAAAAATAATGTTTGTTATTAGGCTAATGATTACTGCCAACCTTCCACTGCTCAAATGAACAATACGCAGTTTGGGATTCAATATTTCTTAAAAAAATATGCAGCCTCTGCTGTTTGCAGTTGCTGCATGTGAAACATGGCATTGTGGTCTGGTAATTAAATGGGCATGGTTTTAGGTTTTAGCATATGCAAAAGGAGGAAGAGAGAGAAATACATTCATTCTTTGTAATGTTTTTGTTACTTTCTCATGGTTGATCAGGAGAATGTAATGGACAAAATGTTTAAGAAGCTTCAGCCCTGGCTGCTGTGTTCCTGGGGCCCTGTGTTGTGCTTTTGACAGAGTGAAAGTGTGATCTTATCTCACATTCTGACGTGAGATTCCTCTGTAAAGTATTTTTAAGCTATAATTTTAGTGATGTTATGGCATTTATTTAGAGCTTAACCTTAATGATTGTGTAATATTTTTTTTAGCAGTAGTGTTTCTTACTACTAGAAAATACGCTTGCATTTAAAAAAAGGATCTTTACTTTCTAACTAAAAAAGACCCAAATTTCAGTTCAGTATTGTCTTCTTGCTGTAACATTCAGTGATTACATTTCTCTGAATATTTCAATTTAACTGTTGTACACTAAGATAATATGAGCAGCCTGTGAGAGACGGAGCAATTCTAGTCCTTCTGGAGAGTGAAAATCTACAAGTTTCAGAAAATAGCAGTTTCTCAGCTCAGCTGAAGGGCTTAAGGGTCCTTTTCATACTAAAACAAGGCAACAAACCCTCCTGTTCCCACTTATCTCCCCTGACCCCCATATTGACTGTGGGCCTTGCTTCATGTTGGATATTAGGGGTGAAGAGTGGGCAGGATCTTCCACTTGCTGGAAAGCGAGATCTCCACGTTGTCATTGTTTGAGTTCTGTAATAAAACCAAAGTTGCAAAGCAGGTGAAGGTTTTCTCAACTCCACGTTAATGTGTTATGTATTTTGGGTTGCTGCTGGTTGAGTCTTCTTGTTTGGTTGGTTTGCATTTTTTTGGAAGTGACAGACAAAAGATGGCTACATCTGAAGCAATTTTGTTCAACATCGAAGACATATTCATGCTCTTATTTCTTATTTGCCATGTTTTGCTGGAAATATTACCTTCAAGATGGCCTTTTCTGGCTTAGAGAAATGGAAGTCCTGGCATAGGGAGGATGAATAGCAGTCAACAAAATTATGTTTCCTGTTAATTGGTGTTTTATAAAGAACACAGCAGTTACCAGGAGCACAAATCATTATTGTTTACTTGTATATTTTCTGTCTGAGGCAGTCGTTGAGTTCTTAGGAAGGATATTTTCACTTGTATATGTTTCTTTGAAATACATTTTTCTACCAACCTTAACTCCGGGAATAGATGAAAGCTGTGTTAATGTTTGGTTTTTAATTACAGTCTTCTGAAATGTCTTTATCTTCACTTGGTCAGGAATACTCAATTATAACTAAATGTCTTTTTGCCTAGAAATGTGTAAAGCTGTTCACCTGTCCTTTAAATAAACTGCATGAAAAGTCATGGTCTTGTGTTGCTAAAGGCCTAATGCTTTAGAAAATAATAATGTTGCTGCTTATACTCACAGGCAATAAATATTTTCAGGCTAATGTAATAGCTGTACTGAAAAGTTCTGTGGTCCATCACATTAAATAGAGAAGTCTTTCAGAGTGAGATATTATCTAGTTACTGTAACTCACACATTTCTTAAATAGTGGTTTTGTCCATATTAGATCTCATAACGATTAACTTGGCTTTTTTCCCCCCCTCCCTTATTTCTTATATAATATTCTAATACTAAAGTATTTGGAAAATGAGGTGAGTGGTTTTGCAGATAAATGATGAAAACCTTTTCTTGGTATGAAGTTACTAGAGTTGTGAGTTGTGTGTACAATTACATAACATAGAGTAGTAAAATCAAATGGGGTTTTTGTGGGCTGGGGAGCTTGTCTCCTCACTAAATCATTCCTTAATATCTTCCTGTTCTCTGGAGGAGCCAGAGATATATTTTTAAAAAAAGAAAACAGTAAAAAGGGAAGGAATGGGAAGACAAAAAAAAATTTAAAAAAAGAAAGTAAAGAGGAAAATAGCAAGGAGAAAATACATGTGAAATTGGGTTGAACAGTGCTGTTCATTCATAATTCCTCCTAGGATTTTATACAAGTAAAATTATTTCCTAAAAAAAATGGGTGTTTTTTAAATACAAGGAATTGTAATACCTGCCCAGAAATAGAACAGATCTCATAATGTAAAAATATTGCAGTTGATTCTAGTTGTTTTAGCAATTTCTAAGTTGTCAAGTTTTTTATTCCTAATTTCTACAATTTCTATTAAATAATAAGTTTTTAATTTTAAATTTAGGTCATGTCAACTTTCATGGCTTAGTTTATTTGTTTTATAGAAAGTAATAGAATGTTGTTCATTAAGACATCCTCTTTAACCAAACTCTTGCACCCAAACATAAAACTGATTGAATTCAGGTTCAGGTATAGTCTTTTGTCCTAATGGTAAATCAAAAGCAAAAGCAAGCATTGTCTGAGCCTGTGGTTCCTACTGTAAGGGTGTTTGCTGTGGTTTCATATATCTGTTGCTGTTTCTTTGATCTGAAGGGCAATTTAAATGAAGTGATGTCTTGAACTGCTGGTCTTGTGGTCTTTGCCCATAATGGTTAGTCGAAGAGTGGTTATTAGAAGCTTTTCTTATTTCCTTTACTTTTCCCCCCTCCTATTGATTTTTAATGGTTTCATATCTATGCTATCCTGTATGCTAAGAGTTACGGAGTTTTTTTAAATACAAACCTTGACTTATCCTTACCTTCACAGCTGCTGCTGTAACAGGCATGTTCGGTTCTTCATGTTGGTTGTTCTACCCCAGAAAATGGTCTTTCAAAATGAACATTTTTTCAGTAGATTCAGAAAGTAAATAATGCATAGATGCTGCCCATAGTTTTTTTGTTTAAACTATAATACTAAGGAAATGCCAATCAATAATTTTGACTTAGTGCTTTTTCAGTATCTTGGTTGAAATCTTGCGTTATAGTAAAACTACAGCCACATCCTGAAGAAAAAAACCACCCAAACCAATATAACCCCATCAATCCACCCTTTTAATTTAAGCTATCGCTTGAAAAATCCAGGATCATGTTGGTCTTGATACTTGACTGATGTGCTTTAGAAGTTCATAGAGAAGCAAACTGGCCATGTAAGGAATGCTGGGTTTGTCTGTTGTGTACCAACCTGCCTATTTCTGTATGTTTAACAATTGTCATGATAAAACCTGGTTTTGGTAACATACAAAGATGCTATGCAAATATTTTTCATTGTGTCTTTAAATTTAAGGTTCCTAATTTTTAGCATTTAATTAGAGAAGAAAAAGGTTAAAATACTTCACCAAGGCAAAATTAGCCTTACTTTGTACATTAGAAAAAAACCCAAGGCATGTTAACAGAAGATGTTATAGATGTTATAGTTGTTTTCCTAGGAAAGGTCGGGGGAGTTGTGTTTTAGAAATGGAAGGATGGTTTGAAGACCTTTGCACTGCTGCTTCTCTGTGACTTTGGCTTGTTCTTGGGTTCACAAAAGTACAGAGTGGTCTGTGGCTTGTAAGCAGTCAGCAGAAATTGGAAAGGACTAAAATAGCTTTTATTGCAAGAGAAATGGGCTGGAAATCAGAGACCACCTAGCTGCCATGATCATGAAGAGAAGAAGCATCCATACATCTCATTGTGGGCATGCCATGTCCTAGGATTTTTGCTTCTCTGGTCCTTTACACTCACGGGAAGACAGACCAAGTAGTGATTACTTTTGTAGATGCTTGAAATAATATGGTCTAGATTTCAAAGTCTGGTTATTTTGTTTCTCTTGATGTTTTCTTTCTTATTTTCTATGATTATGTGTGATGTGCAGTTTGTATATCAGTGCTGCATCTGTGGTTAGATACTTGTTGGGAGGAGTGAAAATTTCTCTCTCCTCTAACCGTATCTCCATTGTAGGTAACTAAAGACTCGTACTCTCAGTTTGAGATGTCTGGGTTTGAGAGGAAATGCTTTGTCATTAAGCTGCTTTAGACTAGTGGTTAGAGCATAATCTTCTGAAAGGTTTGTAGTACTTGCCAGATGAAACCCTGCTCTCCATGGCATGAAGAGAAGTATGGCCATTCTCTTTGTCTAAGGTTAGGTAGCTTCAACTTGCCAAGCCTGTGTTGTCTTCTCTGGGGAATGACTTAGGTCAGAACTCTGCATCCAGTTGGCGGCCAGTCGCTAGTGGTGTCCCCCAGGGATCAGTATTGGGCCCAGTTCTGTTCAATATCTTTATCGACGACCTAGACGAAGGGATTGAGTCCATCATCAGCAAATTCGCAGATGACACCAAGCTGGGAGGAAGTGTGGACCAACTCGAAGGCAGGAGGGCTCTGCAGAGGGACCTGGACAGACTAGAGAGCTGGGCCGATTCCAACGGGATGAGGTTCAACAAGGCCAAGTGCCGGGTCCTGCACTTTGGCCACAACAACCCCATGCAGTGCTACAGGCTGGGCACAGAGTGGCTGGAGAGCAGCCAGGCAGAAAGGGACCTGGGAGTCTGCATTGACAAGAAACTGAACATGAGCCAGCAGTGTGCCCAGGTGACCAAGAAGGCCAATGGCATCCTGGCCTGTATCAAAAACAGCGTCACCAGCAGGTCCAGGGAGGTGATTCTTCCCCTGTACTCAGTGCTGGTTAGGCCACACCTCGAGTACTGTGTCCAGTTCTGGGCCCCTCAGTTTAAGAAGGATGTAGAGGTCCTGGAACAGGTCCAAAGGAGGGCAACCAGGCTGGTGAAGGGACTCGAGCACAGGCCCTATGAGGAGAGGCTGAGAGAGCTGGGGCTGTTCAGCCTGAAGAAGAGGAGGCTCAGGGGAGACCTCATTGCTGTCTACAACTACCTGAAAGGAGGCTGTAGCGAGGTGGGAACTGGACTCTTTTCACAGACGACCTTCAACAAGACAAGAGGACACAGTCTTAAGTTGTGCCAGGGGAGGTTTAGGTTAGATATTAGAAAGAATTTGTTCACGGAGAGGGTGATTAGGCTATGGAATGGACTGCCCGGAGAGGTGGTAGATTCTCCGTCCCTGGAGACATTTAAAAAAAGACTGGATGTGGCACTCAGTGCCATGGTCTAGCAACTGCTCCGGTGGGTCAAGGGTTGGACTAGATGATCTCTGAGGTCCCTTCCAACCCGGCTAATTCTATGATTCTATGATTCTATGACATGCTTGGTGTTAATACAAATGGGGTAATACTTGCTCCTGTTGTGGGCAGTTTCTTGAGGAAATATGAAAAAAGTTTATGAAATTGAGTACAGCATCGATTTTTGTTTCTCAAGAGGCTGTTGCTGTTGAATTCTGGGTAAAGTAGTTAATTTGGGGAGAGACTGAAAAATATTTTTGGGTCCAACACCATTCTTCCTAAGAACTGTATGATATAAGATGGGAGGAGGAAGAAAAATAGTCCACAAAACCCCTAGAAAAGCAGTAATACTTAGTACAGCTAATGTGACTGAAAAATTGGTAACATGTTTTTAAAGATATTTTACCCTGCCACATTAATGTAGTCCTGTCTTTAGTTAGCTTCTGTAGTGAAAACACTCTACTTGCTTTCACAGGCTAGTTAAATTGAAATTTAAAAGGATATCATAGTTAGAAGCAAAGAAACTTTACATTTCATGATTTGTAACACTCCAAAGATCAAAGCAAATGCATTTGTCTTAGTTATGGTAGGAGACTGTACGTGCTTTGAAATTGAGTAACTGAGGATTACATACTCAATCGTAACTATTGACTTAAGAAACTGTATTAAGAAGAAAAATTATTCCATAATAGAATAGCAAAGTTTAGTGACATTTGTGTTTCTGATACCCTGTTTTTTTCAGAAAAAAATTAATTGAAAAGTATTTAATTTTGTGTCTTTAACTTGTCAGTATCTTCATGCAGGAAACCCTTGTCATGCATTCAGCTAAGAATATCAGATCCCTTAAGCCAGAAAACAAAATCCTGCTCCTTCTTTAGAAAAACAGAAAAGAGCTTGCCTATTGGCTGTATTGTTTCTGATTATATAAAAAAAATGTTTGCATTTTCTCTGCTTCTAAAAGCTAGTTTCTGTTCTAACTTGTTAAATAATCCAACAAGCCATCTGGCATGTGTAAATGGAAGAAGAAATTTAGGCTTTTGCTTAGTAGCAATAGAAAATCCCCCAGCCCTGCAGCTCAGCCTACATTTTATGAAATTTTTATAAACTCACATGACTCTTAACTGCTAATGCTTAGCTGTTATATACAGCTATAATTTTAAAGAGATTGATTACCACTCTGATCTCGTTTAATCAGATTAACTATTGCCACATCCTCAAAGAAGAAAAATGGAGACTTGAGGGCTGGTTTTGTTGGGCATAGGACAAAGGTTACCTGCTGGTGAGCAGCAGGAGCCTGTTTCTCATTGACAGGGGAGTGCTTTGTTCCAACTGATGACTTATTTGATGGTGTAATTCAGGTTTAGAACATTACTGAGGTAGATATTAAGCAGGTTTTGATAGATGGTGTTTGCCGAGTCAGGCGGTCAGCGTGGGAGCTTCTTGTGCCCTCAGGCAGCTCGAGATGCCCAGGCCCATGTCTCTCTCTCTGGTGTTAGGGGCAAAGTTGTCAGCAGAAACCCTCGGGTCACCCGTGTCTGCTGATGTGTCAGTGTTTCTGCCTGCAAAACCTGTGACCTGATTGCAGCTGTTGCTCCTGCCATGGTTTTATTCTTTGCACCACTGGAGGAGATATTTCAGCAGCCTTCTGCAGCTGGTGTGGTGAACTGATTGTGAAGAGAGGAAGCCATGGAGAATGTGGGTTAAATGCCAAGCTGCTGCTTGTAAATTGTCAGGGTTCTTCTAGTAGGAAAGGTGAAAATGAGAACTGAGTAAGTAGAATGGCTTGAAAGTGCAGGGAAGCAAGTGTTGGCACTGAAGATTAAAGCCTGAGGTCTGCTATTATACCTCTTAGAGTGGCTCATCTCCCTGCTTGGTGAGGAACTGATGTTTCAAAGTAATCCTTCAGCTGGGGGATCAAAGATATGTGGTGGAGTTAGAAATTTGGGTGAGGGCATTAGGTATTAGGGTTAGGGGATCACAGGGGTAGCATGGGTGGTGGAGGAGGCTATGAGCTGAGACAAATGTTAGTAGCCCATCCTCTGTCAAGACTGCAACCAGGTGTATTCAAGGTAGAGCAGCAGCTGCTAGAACAGGAGATATGGGGGGAGGCTCTTGAGATGTGAGGAACAGATGCTCTGAAAGAGACAGCACAGGAGACATGGAAGGAGATGTGACAGAACAAGGAGACTTTAGGACTATATAGGGACTACTGAACAGTGTAACAGAGGTCCTCAGGAGAGGACCAAAGCAGAACTTACGGGGACCCCATATATATATATATATATACACACACACTATGGCTGACCTGCCTTGTGAGGAACCACTGCACTAACCCACTCAACATCCCTCCTGGGCTGCACCTCTGCTGATGAACAGTGAAGTCATGTACTTTGTAAAACTCTGCCCCCATCTGCGATTAACATGGTTTGGTATCTGTGCCTGTTTGGTCTCCATGCTGTCAGTCTGTGACACTTGGGAGATGGTGTCTGAAGTTCAGTGAGCCTTGGAGCTGTTGTCTTTGAAGTGTTTTCAGCTTCTTAAAGCAAGGAAAATATCTTAATAAAAATCAGTTAAAGTAGCTATGGGATACGTAGAGTTTTATACCAATGTTCTTTCCTCTATGTTTTTCTTAAATTCTGATCTCTTACCTTTCCTTAATGCTGCACACTATAAATCTGCCTAATTCATACACTGTCCTTATACTATGCTTTTTTAGGTGTATAGTGAAGGAATTTAGTTTCCCATTTGTTTCATCCTTCTCTTTGTTTGGAAATGTTGTCCTATCCTATTTTTTTCCATACTACTTTGCACTATCAAAATACTTTTACTTCTCAAAAACAAAATAGGAAGGAGAGTGAATGGTGTACAACTTGAAATTAAGTCTGTGTATGCAGGGAGAGACAGTCCATTGGATTATTTTTTTTTTAAACCAAGAAATGTGAACAGCTGAGATGTGCAATTAGATATGGTTTTACAAAATGTTGATGTACCAAATTTAAACTTTGTTACCAGTTTTATACTTCAGTGAATTATGCAGGTACCAGTAATACTGGCAGTGCAGAAATGGAAAGCTAAAAAAACCAAAACCAAAAACTAAACAAACAGAAACCCAAAACCCCAAGGCAAATGGTAAGGGAAAATGATGTGATAGTGACAAGTGTCATCCTACCATCTTGAAATACACCTCTCTTTAGAATCTTCCTGTGGTTATTTCCTGTTGTTCTGCTAAGCAGTCCCTATTCTGTGGTAAGGGGTTTCTGTTTATGCAAACTGTCAAAGAATTTGCATTTCTGTGATAAGGCAGTGAGGGAATAGCACAGCTTTCTGAGCTGTTAAGGGTGTGCCTGAGACTCAGCAGTAGTAGCTGCACAGTACAAGAAAAATCTGACAATACTGAGGACATAAGTGCTGCTACAGTTCCTGGTTTTTGTAATAGATATATATGATCATTGCTTGATAGCACAATGCAGTAGCTGTCACAAACCATTTTTCCTATTAGGAAGACTGCAGTTTTTCTCTTTTATAGTTCATATTTCAGTGCTAACCATCATGACAGTGACTTTCTGAGTTAATTTTTTTTGCTTCCTTTTGTAGTGGATTTAGTATAGAACATGAAACTGATTAAACTGACTAAAATAAGAAAAGTGAGACAAAGAAGTTCAGTTTTTCCTTTTTCTCTCTGGTTGCTTTGACCACTCTCTATTATTTATCAGAAGTTTAGACAGCTTTTCCAGCACTTTTTTCCAAGTAGTGGAGCTTTGCAGTCTTTACAAGCTGATGAATGGGTTCTCCTATGGAGTCTCCATGTATTCTTGTGCAATATCTTTTGTTATAAAAAACTTTCTTCAATGACAGTTGTTGCTTAAATTGTCTTCTGTGTGTGTTGTGTCTCATTAGATGCCTGAACACATACACAGCAGCCACTGGTCTCAAAGGGAGAGCTCTTACAAGATCTGGAGGTTGGGATTCTCCACATTCTTTGATTCCATGATATTGCCACCAGGTGGGTGGCTCTTTAAAACCTGTGCAGGGCTACCTGGTGGATAATTTATTCTCCTCTGCTTTTTATAGAACTAAATAAAATGGTTGCAAACCACCTGGAAAATGTGAAAATGCTATGGGTAAATCCTCAAGCTCTGTCAAAAATAGAAGTGATCTCTTTAACTTTTCATTCTTACAGTGTGGTTTTTGCACACACACACAAAAATTAATTTCAGTGTCAGTGTGGTTTATGCAGGGATACAGTTTTTTTGCTTTTTCTGGTCAGTGTTTCCTTCTTAGTAGTAGCCAGGGCAGAACAACCTTACCCTGTTGGAAACCACATCAGTGTCTGAATTTCACAATCTCTGCTGACTCATTTGTTAGTTTCCCTAATGTCTCCACCCCTTTCAATACAACTTTTTTCCTCTGGTGCTAATAACTTCTATGTTTCTAAATTTTGTTTAATGCTGTTTGTTAAACATCTCTTAGCACTGATGGTCTGTACCCTGATGGAACTGCAAGAGATGGGTTATGAAATAGGAAAGTTCTTGCATGGCCACCTGTGCTCTTCATTAACACTGACAGGACAGCAGGGTGACAAATGAGATGGAAGTGGTATATGATGAAAAGAGTCAAGTGCCCTGCTGCTGACAGGATTTGAGCTATGCTGCATTTGTAGCAGAGTAAAAGAGTTCTTAATGTTATGACCTGCTTAAAACACTTCAATGAAAAGATCTGTTAGCAAATTTTTACTGGAAATTAGTCTTACTCGTGAGTTTTAGGAAACATGTTTTTTTAAAACATCTAATTGCTTTGAAGAAAGTTTAAAGCATATACTCTGTGACTAGAAACACACCCCATAAGTAATCTCATTTTCTTTTATACAGAATGCATCAAAATCAAAGATGAAGAAAAAAACAACTAAAACCCAGGAAGCCAAAAAAATAGTGAAGAAGAAATTTAAAGTCAACACAAAAATAGTCTTTACTGAAGATGGAGAGGTAAGATTGATTCTAAATAACTATATTTTGGTGGGAACTGAATTCATAGTTTCTCTAAATCACAGAATAGTTTGGGATGAGAAGGACCTTTAAATATCATCTAGTTCCAATTGCCCTGCAGCGAGCAGGGACATCTTCCAATAAACCAGGTTGCTCAAGGCCCCATCCAACCTGGCTCTGAGTGTTTCCAGGGATGGGGCATCTACCATTGCTCTGGGCAACCTGTTCAATGTTTCACCACCCTCATAGTAAAGAATTTCTTCCTAATACCTAATCTAAAACTCTTCTCTTTCAGTTTGAAGCAGTTCCCCCATGTCCTGTCACTACATGTCCTGCTAAAAAGTTTCTCCCTGTTCATTGGCCCCTTTTAAGTACTGAAAGGCTGTGCTAAGGTCTTTCCAGAGCCTTCCCTTCTCTGTCTTTCTTCACAGGGGAGATGCTCCAGCCCTCAGATCATTTTTTGTGGCCCTCCCCTAGAGTTTTTCTAACATGTCCAGAACTGGACAATCTAGGTGGGGTCTCACCGGAGTAGAAGGGAAGAGTCACCTTCCTCAACCTGCTGGTCAGCCCAGGGTGCAGTAGGCTTTTTGGGCTGCAAACTCACATTGTTGGCTCATGTCCAACTTTTCAGCCACAAGTATCTGCAGGTCCTTCTTGGCAAGGCTGCTCTCAATCCCTTCATTGCCCAGACTGTGTTGATACTGAGGATTGCCCATGTACAGGAGGTTGCACTTGGCCTTGTTGAACCTTATCAGGTTTACATGGGCCCGCTTCCGGAGCTTGTCCAGCTCCCTCTGGGTGGCATCCTGTCCCTCAGGTGTCTCAAACTCACCACTCAGCTTGGTGTTGTCACCAAGACAAAAATACTTTCAAAAAATGTGTGATTTTTTTTTTTTTTTTACAATCAGTTTAAGTTTTTCAAAACTGTCAGCTTCCATTTAGAATTCAGTTCCACTGAGAATTAGATGAGTGCTGGGCACTGAACTTTTTTCACCTTTATATGGATAGGATACTTGTATGTGATCTGTTACTGTATATACATAACCAGACCTCTTCTCTGCCTATTATCTTCAATTTCAGGTGGAGTAAAGAGCCTATTTTTCCTTTACAGAAATGTAAAATAACTTTCCTGTAGGTATTTCCAAAAGTTACTCCAAGTTTCAAGTTAACTTACTGGAATTAAAAGAAGTCCCTGATTCTCTTTTCAGCCTTCACTGTTTCTAGAATGAAATTGTTGTTAGAAAAGCTGAAGAAGTATCAAATTTTCACCTACTGGTGTAGCAGTTCATTGAAATTTGCCAGTAATTTAATTGTATTTTTTGAACAGCCCTGGGGAAAATGTATTGATTTGGTAGTGGATGTGGATGCTAGTCACTGAAGTTTCAACATGGTGATAAGCTCACTAGCAAGCCTCTGTGCCCCATAAACTTTTCTGACACTTGTTTTCACCAGTTTTGGTACTGTGTATGTTGTTTTCTATTTCCAGCATTAAGAAAAAAAGAGGTTTTTGTTGTTTTTTGGTTTTTTTACTTTGAATTAATGTCAGTGAGGCCTAAACTGAAAGAGAAATCACCTTTACAAGGTGATTTATGATTTACTTTTGTGACCAGATAAAATAGAACATTTTCTATTGCTGGTGAAGGGAGTATAAAGTCTTCTCTAATGTCAGTAATTATATGGCTAAAGTTTTCAAGGTTGCTCCATTGACTGAAAGTTACATCTTCAGTTTTTTTAGATATTCAGGGGCTGTTTTTTCATCTTAAATTACATGTGCAAATGTTTTCTGTATCTGTACAGTGAAGCAAAAAGGAGTGAGAACGAAGAAAAAAATAGAAAAAAATTTAATTAGAAAATGAGCAAAACAGAGAAGGGGTGAATTATTTAAGGGAAAATACAAAAATGTAGTTCTCTAGAAAATACAAGTACAAAACCTCCATTTTACAAAAGGAAGTGAAAACACAAGGTTGGCTTTATCAGTAATGGGTGAATAACAGCCCGTTTTTCATTAAGGTATCCTAAACATGTTTGGTTTTGCATTGGTATCTGAAGGAAACTATTTGCTGCCATGTGGTTTCTCCTTAGGAGCTACTACTCCATAAGCAAGAATATTTTTATCTCCTTTAATATGTTGGAGTATTGATTATTTAAATGAAAGCATACTGTTCAGATTTACCAGTGTTTTCTTCTCTTTTCAAGAAGACTCACTTCTTGAAAGCTAATACCCTTTTTCTCCCAAAGTGATTAGCAGGATTATAAATTATTTTTTCTCCTAGGCAAAGAGAAAAGACAGAGGAAGTAGTTCAAGTGAACCCATTAAACAGCAATAATGTATAATAGAATACATTTTCAAAGACTCATTTTTGACAATGTGATGCTAAATAAGGTATCCAAGTCTGTATTGTGCAAAGGTTTTGTTTATTTCCTTAGCGAATGATTTTTTTTTTTATTTAGCCTAGAAAAATAGTGTAATGTTTAGGGCATCAAGACATTGATGTGGGAAAAATTATTCTAACTATTATTCTTCTTTTTGATGTGCATAATTCAGTTAGTGCAGCAGTGGCCACCTGTGCAGAAATCCAGTTTGGCAAAAGCAGATGAAGAAGATGATGCCACTGGTATCAATTTAGACAAAGCCAAGGAGATACTGCAGGAAGAAGATAAATTTGACAAAGAAGAATACAGGAAGAAAGTAAAGGAAAAACATAGGGTAAGTTGATTTCTACCTTGATTACTGAAATTCATAAATAGATACCGTGATACGCTCAGTGAGGAAAAATACTACTAACATTGAATATCTAGTTGAATATGTAATTGAGTATCTAACACTACTAGTTAGTAATCATTGGATAAAGTCAAACTGGATAAAGTCAGCATTTGCAGCAGAGAAATAAAAAAGGCATCCTTAGAGATCTGCCAGCTTTGTTCTGATCCCTTGGGCAGTTTCCCAGGGTGTCTTACTGACTAATTCCTTTGAAGATCTGGAAGTTTGCCTTCCTAAAATTCAGGGTCCTGATTTTGCTCTTTGCCTGACCCATATCCCTCAGGACTGCAAATTCTACCAGCACATGTTCACTGCAGTCCAGTCTGCCTCCAGTCTCAGTGATACTGATAAGCTCACTTGCATTGGGTGACCATCAGGTCCAGTATCATGTCAGCTCTGGTAGGGTTGTCTATTACAGAAGCACAGAATTATTAAGGCTGGAAAAGACCTCTGAGATCATCAAGTCCAGCCTGTGACTGAACACGACCACACAGGCTAGACCATGGCACTAAGTCCCACATCCAGCCTTTCCTTAAACACCTCCAGGGATGGTCCACCACTTTCCTGGGCAGTCCTTTCCAATGTCTGAATTACCATTTGCCTCGCTTAAGAAGTTATCCTCATCAGTCCTTTCTTAACAGAAGAATGCTAGGGAAAAATTTGAACTGCCTCACAGAAAGGAAGAATTATGTGGTCACTTCAATAGTGACTACCCAATGGTATTTAAAAGTTCTCCCACTGCATAAAGTTTCCCTTTGCAAAAGATAACATGATCACTCTGCAGCATGTACTTAGTTGAGTTTGAATCTTTGGGTGGCATCTCAGTGATGTGAAGGACTATCCAAGTCCATCTATAATGACTGTACTGCTGAAGCTCCATCAGGTTCCTCATCATTGTCTGAATTTGCTGTTACAAGTTTGTTTGTGTAACCTCATGGGGTAGTGATGTATTATTTCTTAGCTTCATTGGGAGGGAGGGGATGAAACATAGGAGATTCAAGTGTGTTACCAATGAAGCTACAACAATACTAGGAGACTTTCTTATCTTATTTTCATGACTTCAGTTTTAGTATAAGTGTGGATCTCTTAGTGCCCCTTGTGTCACTGGAAGAGGAGCTTTTGAAAGCTGTTTACTTTCATTCTACCTTATACCCCCACCCCCCAGGCATTCAGCAGGTCCTTTTTATAGGAAGTCTTAAAACCATCACATGAGACTGTGATTGCTTATCTTAAAATCCTTCGTACTTCACTGTCAGCCAAAATACATCATGGTGTAGCACGACCTCTGTTATCTTTCTGCTATAAGACTAATTATTTAATCCTTTGCTTTAATTTCTTTCCTGAAAGTAGATTGCTGTGGATCTTTTATTTGTCCATGTGACATCTAACAGCCATACGTGACAACTCTGTTTCTTTGTTTTCCAGCTTGTTTATAAAATTCTTCTATAACTCTCTCTTTTTCTCTTAGTTTTTTCAAAAAGTCATTGTTAAATTTTTCTTCCAGATTTGTACAAGATCTTTGCTTAACTTTTTCATCAGTTTAACTTTTTTCTATTCCTTAACTTTGAGCAAGATTGTCTTTATCTTGATGTCCTATTTTATGTCCTATTTTGATGTCTTTATCTTGATTCCTATTTCCTCCTCTTAATTCCTTTTCTTCCTACTGAAACTGATTCTTGGTGTAGTTTCCTGGTTTGTATGTTTGTCAGTTTTTATTTTTCCATCAGTTTGTGGAATGTAGCTAACTCTATTAAAATTAATATATAAGTAGATTAGAAGACCACTAGAGACAAATGTGTTTTGGTTTTGTATAAACCAAATGTGGCAGTCTGCTCCATGGTTAGGTATTTCAGTAATCAGAAAGTCATCTGAAACTGAATGCATGCTAATCCCTGACACCATCTCTATAGTAGTGTTAAAATGATGACTTAAAATAACAAAATAATTTAAAGAAGGCTATGAAAGCAGATGTGGTTTCATCTAGTATTTTATAGTTTGCATATGGTTTTTTTAATCTTTTGCACAAATTTTGACTTAGATTGTGAATGGATATAAAAAAACACTGGTTGTATAAAGCTTATGATTTTATGGGTCATCTTCAATTGAGAATCCTCCTTTTATGGTTTCTTCAGTATAATCTAGAAGATAAAAGAAAAATCTCTGGGGAAGAAAAGTTAACTTCTTAAAATCAAAACTTGGATAAAATTTCTTTTTTTCTAGGTGTACATGTTTTGTGTAGCCTAGTAGGAACTGTCCGTGCAAAGCCATTTCCAATGAAGTGCAGAACTATTCAGAAAATATCCACAAGCCATTGCTTTTAAATCTCTTTGTGAATTCCTTTAAATGAGCACAGTTTTCAGTATGATCAGAAATATGTTTTGGTGTATTCATGAGATGTCTGGATCAGATGAGATGTGTGTTATAGTACCTTAAGGCTTGTGGAAACTTGCAAAGCATTTATGCTAAAATTAGCTTTGCTTCATGAGTCTCACATTTTTTTTATCCTCTCCATCTTTTGTAAATGGGGAAAAATTGAAAATCAGATGGATAAAAAGAAAAAAATCTGAGGTATGATTGTGATGTAATTAACACTCATTGAAGTTTTGGAAGCTAAGTAAATTTTAGCTGTGGAGCACAAGGGAAAGGGCAGTAATACTGATCAAAATTATATTAAAAGAATTCCTCTTTAATGGATACTTAAAGCCAGCCCACCTAGTGGTATAGATCTGAGCTCTTTTGAAATGTGCAAGATATTACTGACAACAATAAAATAAGTGAATAAAGTATTCAGAACATGCTTTGGCACTATGTTTTTCAAGTTTTCAACTGACAATGTGCTCTGCTGTTAGGACCTAAAATGTAGTGGCAGAGTAAGAGTCATCTTACTTCTTAATAACCTTTCTTTCTGTACCAACCTAAGCTCAGAAAAATGCCAATTGGTGCTAACAGAAAAGTAAGTAGAGGCTCTGTTTCTTACCTCACTTTCCAGCAAGATGCATTGTGAACTTGGGATGATAAATGTGAGAAGGTTTCTAGAAGTAAGTTTTTTAGTTTTCTTTTTTAATTTGGGCAGCTTTAGTAGCAAACAAACTGAAGCTGTCTCCAGGGACCTGATATAGCAAGGTGCAGGGACTAAGTCCCTGAAAGTAGTTAAGCAACCATGGTGGTAGAGGCTTGACAGCTGTAGTTAGCCTTCAGGTCACGGGGATCTTAAATAAGATACTGGGAGGCCAATGGAGATACTTTGTGATCCTTGTCGTGATGAAATGATGCTGGTTTTTACTGCCTGATGTTTAAAGTTATGTGGTCTCTTTGTTTTTCTCATACTGTTCTTAATTCAATAGAAAACATAGAGCTAATTAAAAAATTCTATTCAAACAGAGTCTCTCTCATTTGTCTTCTTTTCCCCAAAGGCATTTGGGAGAGTGAATAGTTTTAATGAGGAGGATACAGTATGATATTTCACCCTTCCCTAAATATTGCTACTTAATTACCTCTTTCCAAGACTAAATGAATAAATTTTTCATACTAACCTGTATGGAAAGACTTTAATACATTTTTTAAATTGCCATTTCAGGAAGAGTACACTTAGCCCCGTGAATTTATTCAATAACCTTCTGACTGAAATTCATTCTTGCATATGGAAGACTGCTGACTGCTAAGGGCAGCCAAATCCCTTGGCTTTCAACTCCAGAAGTTCCCTCTACAGGTCAGTTAGATGGAGACTGCTGCTGTCCCAAGGTTACAGACCCAGCCCTAGCAAGGCTGCACAGGTATTGCCCAGATATTCACATAC
Source organism: Calypte anna (assembly GCF_003957555.1). Classification (NCBI taxonomy): domain Eukaryota; kingdom Metazoa; phylum Chordata; class Aves; order Apodiformes; family Trochilidae; genus Calypte; species Calypte anna. Next base: position 181,754,424 of record NC_044244.1, on the reverse strand, counting down.
AATACACACATAATGTGTGGCCACAGGGACAGGAAATACAGAAAGGTAAACACAGGCAGCACTTGTGCAGACATCAACAGCCCAGGCAGCACAAGCTTATTTCTTCTTGTTGGCTGATCAGGACTGAAGTTTCTAGCAGAACTCATGACACCCTCAGCTCCTGTGGGTCACAGCCCACTCACATTCACTGATCCCTTGAACAATCACCTGGGCCCTTGATGTGTCCAACACTATTGGGATCTTACACAGTCACTGACCTTGTCCATGGATTTTTTCAGATGCTCATCTTTCTGCACGGTCTCAGGGTGCCTTTCAGGTATTCCATAGTAAATTTACTCTTTGCCATGACAACCTTCTTCCTCTTGTTCCTCTCTGTTATGAAATTCTGTGTCAGCCTCCTCAAGGCTGTGCTTGTGTGATTCCTTCAGTGTTAGTAAGAGACTTAGAAGTTTAGGTCTCTGTTACTGTCTGCCTTCTTTCTCACTAGGGTAAGTATATTCAGTGTTCAGTTTATTACTTTTTCTCCTCCTTTCTTTTTTTTTCTCACTGTTAATAGGATATCCTTATATGACATTTAAAGTATTGCTAGAAAGACCACCCAGGTATATTTAAACATGGAGTTCAAAAGGAATATTTTCTGACAGGTTTTGCATCATTACATAGGAGGGAGAGTAGGTGAGAGTCAGTAACATTGTTAATTTTATATTAATTCACATAATAGTTCTTCAGAATCTCAAAAGGATGCTTTCTCTGTTGAAGTAAAAATGGAGGCATAATACTAGGGATGTTGTAACAGCTGTAGCACTGAGTTTAGAGCTGACATGTAAAAAGAATGAAGATTTCTGTAGGCATTTAGGAGGGAAAAGAAGGAACCATATAGGATATCTGGCATGCTTGGAGAGACTGCTAGAACTAAAATTGACCTCATGATGACTTAAAATCTGTATGATCTGAATTAATGCAAAGGAATACGCACGTGATGTAGGAAGTTGAAAAAAGTTGTAAGTTAATTTATGAAGGAAGAATTTGTTCCCTTTACAACCTGCAGTTAGGCAAAGCACAGAATCAAACTGAGAGTCATTGTAAAAGCAGAAATGCTGGTGATTTTTTCCTTTGTTTTTTTGTTTGGGGTTTTTGGTTTGGGTTTTTTTGGTGGTTTTGTTTTTTTTTTAACCAGTAGACTAGCATGACTAAATCAGTTAAGATATCAAATGTCATTTATAGTGGATTATTTTGCCTTGTGTAACTCATGCCACACTGCATTCCTTGGTTTTTGCCTCCTGCTGTAATGCTGTGGCCTTTTTCTCTCTCCTGCCTCCTGCCCCCTCCACAAGCCTCACCCCATGCATTGGATGAGCTGTGGCTCAGATGTGAAAGGTCTTGGGGAAACTGCTTTGCATCTCACCTCTTCCTGTGGCAGCCCCTCTCCCAGTCTTGCTTTTGCAAGTGATTTCTGCTGATGGCAGAGTAGTTATAATTTAAGCATGTTTTATAGTTCTTTTAAAATAATGCTAAAAGTAATGGTAGCATTTTATAACAGGTCATTGAATGCTATGTATAATAGTTCAAGAAATAGAAAATATGCCCCCTCAGGGATTTTCTATGTCAAATGTTTATCATGGCTAAGTAAAAAATTATATGCAGTTAATAAAATAGATGCTGTTACATGCAAGCCATTTGGTATGTGGGAAGGTAAATGTACCTGTGAGAGAGTTTTTATAGTTAGAAATCAACCAATATATTAATTCTGAAGAGAGATTGCATCATATTTCAAAGGAAAAAATCTGAATGGAAAAGAATCTCAGTGCAGTATTATGCATGTTATTGTACTGGTATTCACTATTACTCAGTACTTTATTTTGCAGTGAAATAAGTCAGATTTCACTGTAATTGTACAGTTGGCTTAATGTGGTGCTGGGTGAGGAAGATAAAATTCTCTCAGGTGAAGAGTGTGCCAGCACAGGGAAGGTTGAGTGGAAGGGAAGAGGTTGCTACTGGGAGGAGTGTTTAGCTGAACAACAAAGTATTAGAAACAAAGAGATGTGTGAAATAAATCAAGAGTGTATTATTTTGTTAAAAAGACCATCTGAGCCCTTTCATCCTAGCTGTTGTGTGCAGGCCTTACAGCTTTATGTTCCAAGTGTAGAGCTCTTAAGAGGGATGGACATTGGCAGGTGGGTAGAGGGGAATCTCTTTTATCTTAGCAGCAGCATCCCTCTGGTCTTGCTGTGCTGATGGTGGAGGGAAGGGCTTGTTTGTTTTGCTGTCATTTCAACAGCTGAATGGGCTACACTTAAAGCTTGAAGTGCCCGTGAGTGTTTTCTATGATTTTTCCAGCAAAATCAGAGTTCTTGGCCTCATCTTGTTGATATGAAAAGTAAGAAAATTAAATAAGAGAGTAGATTGCTTGTGTACACCCTAATTAGATGAAAATGCAGCTGCAGGCTGAAGTAGTGCAGGTTTAACTTCAGTTAATGAGTTAATGTGGAGCTGCAGCCTTAGTGCTGTAAGGGAACTTCTGTGCCAGGCTGCTTGTCCTACTGGAGATTGTAATGGCACAGCTGCCCAACATGCTGACCTCTACTTATCATGGGTCTTAGAGGCAACCTGGCAGCTTCTGACACAGCTTCTGATGGGAGCTGCACCCTTCACTTGCTGAAGACTCAGGTACTGTTGGGTGCCTGTCAACTCAGGCAGGTGCAGGTAGCTGCAGGGTTTGCTTTCCCAGAATTCCCAATTCATAGAATTGTCATGGTTGGAAAAGACCTCTAAGATCATTGTCCAACCATCAACATCTTCCTTCCAATAAAATAAATGAAATATATGCAGATCAATAGCTGTATCACCATGGCCACTAGACCATGTCCTGACATTCCTCATCTACATGGTTTTTAAATACTTCCAGGGATGGTGGCTCTACCCCCTCCATCTGCAGTTTGCTCCAATGCCTAACTACTCTTTGTAAGTTCAGAATCTGTCTCACATGTCAATTTACACACAGGAAAAGATGGTTATTGAATTGTCTGTGTATTTTAATTACTACGATTTAAATCTCTATTTGAAGGCTGTTTGTCTGAAGCAAATTGGATATATACATGTGTTCTACCTTATGTCCCTTTTTGCTTCACTCAGTGACCATCTCAAATAATTTTTGTGAGTTTATATATACATGTTAAACATACATATGTTTATCTACTTACCAACTTAAAAAAAAACCTTAAAATATGTTCTGTGTTTAGATGTTAATGAGAAAGGAATAATTTTTAGTTTTGTCTGCTGGTTTCCTTTGTTTTTTAACAATGTCTTTTTAAGGGTCAGTTTCTGCTAGTTGCTGTTCTTTAAAATGAGAGTGCCTTTTTTCCAGCTGTCTCAAAGACTTTTCCCAGTGCTTGTTTAGTGTTTAGGATTGTCACTGTACTATCTTTTACATGCCTTTGATGACACATTTTTCCTGTAGTCTTAAATAGTTGCTACTAGACCTATGTTTCAGTTTCCCTACCAGTATACATCAGCTCTATAGAGTAAGCTTACATTACATTTTTATAGTTTGTTTCTTGAAGAGGTTATTAAGTAGATTCTAAACCCAAATGTTAAGATTTTTAAAAAAAACAGCCAAAGCAAACACAAAATAATCCCTAAAGGTATTAAGGTTTGCTTTTATTTTTCCCATTATGTTCATAGAAATACTAATAGGCTGATTAACTTTTATCTTTCAATTGGGAAAGCTGGGTTTTGTTTTTTTTTAATGCTTGGAGCATTTACTGCATGTAGATGATTTGATGAGCTGTATAACATGACAAATATTAAACTACACAGCAATATGACCACAAATATGACCACAAAGTGACTACTGCAACAGAATTTTCTTACTTAACATATTCAGTCCTCCCCCATTCTGTTCATTTTTAAGCCATTAATAAATAGTTGTCACTAATTCTAATTTGATTTCCACCTACCTGTGCAGCACATAACCGCCGTGAAAGAAGGCGCAGTTTGAGTGGGTGCTGGCTCGTGTGTGCTGATTTTGTAGCTACAAGTCAGTAATCTTGGTTTGTAGCCTGATGTTGTATTTATTAGAGCTGGATTTTCAGGCACCGAGTTGCTGCAAGTTGAGCAGTTAATATAATAATAATAACAACAACAACTGTAAACAGCACAAACCTGTATGAAATTTGAGAGAAGACAATGTTGGTTACCACTGTGACATTTATAAAGTCACTTCTTAGAGCACATTTATGCTTTAAAATTTGGTTGGAAAGCAGCTCTTGGATAGGGTGATACCTTTATATGAGAGAATCTGTGAACTTTTGAGCAACTGTTTGTGTATTTCTGCAGCACAGTTGAGTGTCCTCGTTCAATGTCCCATTAAAATAACAAAATATAGTAAAATGCTGAGAAACTGTAGCAGGTACTTCTGTCAACTTGAATGGAAACATGGAATTGTTTTGGTTGGAAAAGAGCTTTAAGATTATCAAGTCCAACTGTTAACCAGGGCACTGCCAAGTTCACCAGATGTATTTGCAAATGGCAGCCACATTTTTCTAGGCAGAGTGATTGGTTCCAAACCTCAGCCGCCTCTGAAATCTGTTTTGTGGTATATCATCACCCAAGCTGTTAAAATAGAAGAGGTTGGTAGCTCCAAATTATGGCATCAGTATGTAAGGGATCAATTAATAAAAAGTGCAGTGTTTAAACCTTTGGTCAAAACTTGCAGGAGTACTTGGCATTTAAATCAAAAGACTTCTGATGACTCAAGTGAACATGAAAAGCTCTTGGAACTAAATATGCCAGAAGATGCATTAGTTATATTGAGTTAAACTATTTCTTGTTTTAGGTAAACAAATAGAAGAGGCAGTGAAATTTTGGGCTGGGAAAACTGCATTATATCAGTAATGAAAAGAATTTATTACATGTAAGTCTGAGCACTTACGATCTATGTACAAATTCCCTAAGAGAGAAAGGCTTTTATTGTACAAGTTGTCTACAAATTAAAAAGCTGAAAGAAAAAAATACTATATGAAACAAAGCTGTTAATAATACATGGTAATAAACCCTGTATTTTTTTTAGTATGGTAGTTAATTCTCTGGACAAAGTAAAATGTTCTCTTAACTGTAGGAAGAAAAGAGTATCATAGAATCATAGAATCACAGAATCCTTGGGGTTGGAAGGGACCTCGAAAGATCATCTAGTCCAACCCCCCCTGCCAGAGCAGGGCCACCTAGAGTACATCACATAGGAATGTGTCCAGACGGGTTTTGAATATCTCCAGTGAAGGAGACTCCACGACCCCCCTGGGCAGCCTGTTCCAGGGCTCTGTCACCCTTACAGTAAAAAAATTTTTTCGAAGATTCAACTTGAACCTCCTGTGCTCCAATTTACACCCATTACCCCTTGTCCTATCACTGGTCACCACTGAGAAAAGCCTAACTCCATCTCCCTGACACTCACTCCTTACATATTTGAAAACATTGATGAGGTCACCCCTCAGTCTCCTTTTCTCCAAACTAAAGAGACCCAGCTCCCTCAGCCTTTCCTCATAAGGGAGATGTTCCACTCCCTTAATCATCTTAGTAGCTCTACGCTGGGGAGATTTCCTCTGGAGAAGGTGGTGGGGTGACGATGGCAGGGAAGAACTTTCAGCTTTCAAAGTTGCTGTATTTTCTTTTTTATAACTGAAATCTTGGCTTTATCTGTATATGTATCTTTCACATATTCCTTACCTTAACCAACTAGAGAGCTGCCATACTACTGTTATTGGTTTGGTTTTTTTTTAACCCTCAAGCTTGAGAACATGGAATGTAAATTTTTTTTGGACTCTTGGAAGCAAAAGGGATATGAGTTTTTGTTTCGAAAACCAACAGTGAAAGAGGAAATACAAGTGTGAAAAGAAGCCAGTGGCAAACTTCTTAACTTCAAAACTAAGAATAGAAAGTAGCTTTTCTGTATATTGCAAGCTGCTTTATCCATTGCTTTTGCTTCTTCTCAGGCAGAGCTGGTTCTGTTGTTGGTTCCAGTGCAGGAGAGGGAGAAGGTTTTAATAACTGTAACTCTTCATTTAGTAGAAAGCCACATGGTTGAGCCATATTACATGATGGCTAAAAACTTTCAACTCTAATTATTGAGGTTTTTAACCATCCTTGTTAACTAGATGATAAATTGCAGAGAAAAAAGTGATAATTTGCAGGAAATTTTAAAAAATCTAATCAAAGAGGTCTCTGAGCTGTGTAGTATCATTAATAATGAACTAAATAAAAAGGAATGTAATGCTAACTGGTGTATCTTTTTGGAACGTAGATTTGTAGTGAATGGTGTGTGTTTATATATTTTTATCAGAGCAGAATCTGGTTTGAAAATACCTTATGGAATACAATGAAATTTCTGCAGGGCTTTTCATTTAAGGGTTTTGATTAATAAATGAACATGGCACAAATTAAATGGACTAAAATCTCTAATTGGGAGAAACCAGTGGTTTCTGATTAAGTAGATGTTTCTAGTGGGCTCATGGGATTTAATAAATGGGAAGTTTAGTATTTGCAGATTTTTAAAATTTTTTTTTAGTGTCATGAAGAAAAGCTTTCTTGCTAAGCTGGGCTCAGAAACAAAGCAAGTTCTGTTTTAACATAGCCAGAAATACAAATCTCTAGGAAGAAGCAATTTAGAATAGAATTTTAGGACTGAGAACTCTTCCCTTGGATATACAGGCAATGGAAAATATTTGGGTGAGGTGGTGATTGTTCAGGTCAACTATTGCAGTGGGATTTTTCTGGTGGGATGAAAATGGCTGATAGAATTATTGAATATACAAACAGAGGTGACAGGCAGAGTTGGGGAAATAAGGAGCCTGCCATAGAAAAGGCTGAGAGAACTGGGCTTATTCAGCCTTGAGAGACTTTATTGCCATGTTCCAGTACTTAAAGGGTGACTACCAAGAAGACAAGAGTCACATGGACAAGACAAGGGGTAATGCAAGTTACTCCTAGGGAGATATCAAGTGGACATCAGAGGAAAAGTTTTCACTATGAGAACAGTCAGCTATTTGAATAATCTCTGCAGAGAAGTGATGGGTTTCCCAAGACTGGACAGTTCTAAGACTCAGCTTGACAAGTGATGGACAATCTCATCTAAGCTGTGTTACTGTGTAGGAGGAAGGTTGGGCCAGATGATCCTTGAGGCCCTATCCAACCTGATGCTCTATATGATGAAAGCATCATTAGGGAAGTAAACCTAACTGCTATGATCTGAAGTTTATTTTCTTTACCCTGCAAAGCAGAAATTTAAAAGTAAAGATGATCAGGACGAATCTACATTAGGACCTAAACTTTGAAAATGGGAATTCCTTCAAACTGGTTGAGAGACTGGTTAGACAAAAATCAAAGGTGAGAAGACTCAGACTAGTAGCAACTCATAGCAGAAGTTACTTTTGAAAGATTGTGGTGTGCTGGCCTCAGTGAAATGTTTTAAAATCTAGATAGATAGAATGTTCTAAACCAGGATATGACTACTGCCATCCTAGAACCTGTGTTGTGCTAGCCAAGCACATTGAGCCCATCACTTCTCCTGTTTCATAAGTCTGTGAACCTGTGGTTCTTGATCAAACTACTCCTTAGATGATGTCTAAATAATTTTTTTTAGCCACTGTTACAGCATCATGCTGACCTGAGATAAGTGAGTGTTCTGGCTACTGCCTCTCAGGTGTCATTACTTGGTTTTGGCCTAAAAGGGCGGGAAGGACTTAGAAGTTAAGCTGCAACTTAATTGTTGCATTTATTTTTTGGTTAAGCTTCTTTCTCATCCTGTGTTGGAAGGCTTAAAAGGAAATTACTAGATCTTTCAGCTGTGACGAAGATGCCACATGAGTGCAAAGAAGTGCTGTTCAATGGAAATGCAAAATCAAATATGGATGCTTGGCTTCACCGTTGTAGACAAAAGAATATTTATTCAGATTGTGATTTATCTGACAACTGCGTGGTGCTGTATTATGAAGTTATGTCAGTAATGTATAATTAAGTTTTCATAACTTGAAACATCATCTTTTGTTTTACTTCCCTAGTAAATTGCAATTTTAGTTTTAAGATTATGTACTATTTTTACATGTGATGATTTATAGCTTGATAGAACAGTGATAAAATCTAGAATTCTTATTGTGTTATGCTTTACATATTCCAAAAAAATCCAGACTTTTCTGTTGGTTTTCACACCACGTGTGAAATTCTGTGTTGGAAAGCTTACTGTTACAGATAGTTAAAGGCTTGTTCATAGATGAACAAAGCTATTCACATGAGGTATATCAATATCTATCAGTTTTGCTGGATCAGCTTTGCCTCATTTGTTTCCTTTTTACATTGTCAGTGGTGTTCTGCATGGGCCCAGGTTTCCTCCTAGCAGTAGCAATGTGAGGGTGAATGACATAATTGTTGAAATACTCATCTGAGTCTTTGGTGTTTCTGGCTGTGCTGTAGCATTTCTTTGTAAATTAAGGCAGGGTAGGTAATTTATGGGTTTTATGTAGTTGTATAAAAGCGTATGATGTGGCAGTATTACTTTGGCACAGTAGAATATACAGGTATTCTCAAGGGCAGGTGAAAATAAAGTCCTGACTGGGGATAAGTATTTAAGCATTTGCTCAGCATGATGTACTTACTTACACATGTGCTTGAAGCTGCGTATAAATATAACCAGTGCCTTAATAGTATTATTTTCATAGAATCCTTTTGTTTGGAAAAGCCTTTTAAGATCACCAAGTCCAACAATTAATCAAGTATTGCCAAGTCTACCACTAAGTCAATTCCCTAAGTACCACATCTCCATGTTTTAAAAACCTCTAGAGACAGTGACTCCATCACTTCCCTGGGCAGGCTGTTCCAGTGCCTGACAACCCTTTCAGTGAAGAAATAGTTTCTAATACTCAATCTAAACCTCAGCTGGTGGAACCTGAGGCCATTTTCTCTTGTCCTATCACTTGTTATGTGAAGAAGAGCCTGACCCCCACCTTGCTACAGCCTCCTTTCAGTTAGTGCTAGAGAGGAACAGGATCTCCTCTTGAAGGAGTTTTCTGAAACTGAAGCCTAAGGTGAAGTCCAATTGCTGTTCCTGCATTAGCAAGTGAAATAGCCCAGTAAGGGGAAGCTGATATAGTAGGATAGTTGGTGCTGAGAACCAGATTGCATTCTGTGTGGTTGGCGGGGTTACACTGTATTAGCTCTCATGCTTTGAACTGAATCACACCTAGGGAAGTAATTCCTCTACTCAGTATTCATGAGATCCTACACGACTGCCTCAGAACTGGAGGTCATTGACAAACTAGGAGTGGGTTAAGCTGAAGTCACAGAGATTGGTGGACCCATGGGAACCACCACGGCTAGCTGGGAGAGGTGAACTTGTTCAACTTGGAGAAAAGACCTTTGGAGGGCCTGGCAGTGGCACCCAATTCCTACAGAGAGGTCATGGAGGACACAGAGATGAAAGTGGTCTCTTCAGAGCACTGCACAAGCAAGAGACAATGGCTGTAACATAAACCAAGAGATTCCTCATGGATGTAAGGGAAACTTTCTGTCTTATGACAGTCAGGCTGTTGCACAGGTTGCCTAGAGATGTTGTGTGGTCTCCAACCTTGGGATTTTGACCTGAAACAGAAGAAGGCGTACACCGGACAAATAACTCAAAAGAAACTGAATTTAGACACCAATTTTGAAAATCTTGGCAGCTGTGTTCTCCTTTTTCCAGGTCTGCACTCAAACACACTTGTTTTCAAACAGCTTCACGTGTGAGGATGATAGAGTTTGGTAGTATCATTGTGATGATATGGTACCAGGACTGCTGTAGCTGTAGCTTTCTCATTACTTCTGTGAGGGAGCTGAAATGTGACTGCTTTTCAGCCTTCTGTATACTGGGGTGTTGCCCCTGGACTGTTGTTAAAATAAAGTTTCCCTTTTACTCAATTCTAAATGTGTAGGAATGGCCTATATTGCTCAAAGAAACTGAGTTGTATTCCAGAACTATTTTTATGCTAGCACGAATAAGTGTTATCACCATGTTATCACCAGTCTCATCAGCTAAGACAAAAGAAAAAAGTGAATGTCTGTCTTAGAATTTTCAATTGCAAGGGCCTGACAGAGTCTAAATTAGAGATAACCCTTCGGTTGGTTTTAAAATACACAAATCTCAGTAAGAACAGCAACTACAGAAAAAGCAACAATATATGTCAGTTGAATTAAATATCTTGACCACTTTTGTATGCTCAGAAATCTGACAGACATCTTTGAAAAAATTTTCATTATGTTTTGCTCATTTTCCCATAGCCAAATCTCTTTGATAGAGGGAACTTAGTGTGGTCCCTGAATCAATGCAATTACCAAGCAAATACTACTGTAGAATATTTGTTAATAACAGGGATATGAAAGGTAGGGAGAACACATTTTAGCAATTTGGAAGTTAGGAAGATTATAATTTTAGTTTCTTAAATAGATTGTATTTCATATTAAGTCACTAAGAAATAGCAAGTGTATCTCTTGGTGCTATTTAACTACCTTGTTTTAGAGACAAGATACTGACTTTGCCAAAGTACTTGGCTACAACATTCCTTTTAAGATTAACAAGACTTGGTGAAGATAATAATGTGACTTTGAATCATTCTTGAAGTTTTTTTTTCCCTTTAAGAACAAGAAGAATGAATAATAGCTCAATCAGATCTTTCTATTAATAATTTTTCATCAGTAGCATGTAAGGTAATAACAACAATGTAGCATGTGTGCATTAAAAATATCTAGGTGGCTCAACTTAAATTTAAATTTATTTTTAGAATAAAAATACCTGAGAGTTTGCTTTCAAACTATTCATCTTGTTTGTTTTAGGAGAAAAGACTGAAAGAAAAAGCAGCAAGGAGAGAAGCCAGGAATAAGAACGCAGAGGTAAGGATTTTTTGTTGGTTTTGTTGACCTTCTGATCATGGGTTTGAAACTTAAAAAATTATTTTGTTCTTTTCTTTCTTAAGCAATGTTTTTATTAATAAGTCCTTAAAGGTATTTTCTGTTTGCTGGCCTTTTCTTACGCCCTTGCTCTGATGTAGTTATATTGACTTGATGTAGAAGGATACTGAGAAAGCATGATTATATGTGTGTAAGTGTGTGTGTAAATATATAAAATGTGTGGAATCCCTTTGAAATTGAAGCTTTTTTTATTCTGTGTATCAAGTAAGTTCCAATTTCAGCTGCAATGCTGATGCCATGTTTTTTTTCTCTGCATACTTGGTCGTGTTTATAACTTGCAAGCAGCAGTATAATTTTTTTGGTCAGATCTTGTTTAAACCTGTTTCTGCTGAACCTTTTCTTTAAAAAGCAAGTATTTATTTACATTGAAGTTTATTCCTTCCTTTTCTTAGATCTATCAATAAAACCTTTGCTATCTTTTTCTTTGTATGTTTGTTACTGATTTCCTTGGGGCTGTTTCAGTTTTTCATATTGCTTGGTTTGTGATAAACTGAGATTTCATTCAGCTGCTGTGATTTTCCAGAATATGGACAGAGTAATGTGTGTCATTTCTCATGCTGCATCTCCTTATGCTACACATGAATAGTTACGGTTTGTTCTTGGCACTTAGCAAATACCTTTTTCCCTTGGGAAAATCAATAATGTTCTTTGTCCAATTTTTGCAAGCTGGCTGTGTTCTAGAAGGCTTAAGTGTAAGGAGATGCTTGGTGCTTTAGTTCTGAAATGGAAGGTAATTACGTTTTAAGACAAAAAGCCTAACATTAGGTATTAAGTATGATTCTGTCTTAAGAGATGGCAAACTGTCGGAGCTGTTTGCATCGTGGCTCCCTACTCAAGCAATAGGAATTTTCTGCATGTAATTGAATTTACAGGAATGCATCTTTTTAATGTATTGAGCAAGCCTTTTAGGAAAATTATGGAATTAATTATTAACAAACAATTCATATAGAAAACATTGGTCAAATCAGACTGTATCACATTCATAAATGCGGGTTGTTAAGATGGCTTTTTTTTAAGGGATGACAAAATCCCCACTGTGGTGTTATTCAGCAACTGGATAAGTAAACCAATTCCTTTCAAAACAATCTGGCTACTGATGCACTTCTATCCTTTTCTCTACCAAGCAAATGAATCTCTTTATCCTTTTGGAAAATGAATGAAGTTGATCTCTACTGAGGAATGATCTGTGTGTGCAGGGGGTGTATGTCCCTGGGTACATTATGGGTTAAATGTGGAGCCTCACCCCCAAAACTGTGTGAGTTAAAGCCACAATTTGATGTATCTCTGCCTCTCTTCTGAACAACAGTTGCACTTGGGAAGCTGATTTATTACTACTCCTGGTCTGGTGTGAGATTGGTTTATGCTTTCTGTGAGAGTACCAACTGTGCAATTCTGCTATTACTTTGACTTAAGTTTTTCCTGAGGTGCTTAGCTCATTCTCTGCAAGAAGGTACAAGCCTCAGGAGCTAACATGTGTCCTCAGTGCAAACTGCTGGGCTTTTTTTCTTGTTTAGAGATTCGTTTTGCTGGAACTGTGTGCAGACGAGTCCTGTCATTTTCAGTGGGGCTCATTTCAGGGAACTGCTTCCACTGGGGAAGGCTGCCAGCTTGGAGCCAGGCTGTTCAGGTCTGGAAGTGGAAGGGAGCAGTAGATGGTTGATAAAGGTGGCAGTTTCTGTCTGCTGGGTGTCTGAGGAATTAATTAAGAACACTCCCTGCTTCACAGAGTCTTGGAGATGAAGCCAGAGTCATTGAAGCTTTGTGCAGGATGTGTAGGATCTGACTCGTTCAGCTCCTATGAAACATCCGAGGGGAAAAATAAGAAGAAAACAGTAGAAAAAAACCAGAAATAAGTTTAGAAAATATGTGCTGACTAAATCAGGAGTTAAAAAACATTTGCATTTTCACTAGTGCTTTCAGAATATGGCCTGCGACCCACTTACTCAGCTATACATAACTCCATTTTTTTTGTCTGTACATTGGCAAAAGGAAAGATCACAGGACAGATGAGCCTCCTGATTTTTATTCTGGTGCTCCAGGAGCCTGTTTCCAGGATGGTTTTGCTCAGCTTTCATGGTGCTGGAAAGTGGAAGGCTCCCTGCAACTGGAATTGATCAACCAAATTCTGGCAGACTCTTGCTGAGCAGAATGTGCTTGAGCGGGGGATTAGATGGGTAGGTAGCTAAATGTTACTGACTCCACCTTGCAATAACTAAAATGAATAGGAAGTGGGAGCTGTTAAATGATGCTTTAATGAAAGTATTTCTTGGAAATTATGATCATTAATTAAATTTGAGCAGGCTTGTGAAAACAGATGAAAGAAATTTTTCTCATGTGTTCTTAGTGAAGAAAAACTGGAAACTTAAGTGTTCTGGGAATATATTTTTTATCATCAGATATTTGTGTCTCACTTTAGGAGAATTTTTTAAGATATTTACAAACGCAGTGTTTTAAGATGAAAAAAGCAAGTATTTTTTTCTCACTCAGTACTGATAACATTACAGCCCTCAAACAAATTTTGATATTGTTTGCTTAAAGATGCTCTTGAGAAAATGAGGCAGCCATGTTGTGTTTTGACCAAGAAGTAAAGGATTGTGCAGAGGCAGCAGCAACATGGGCAGCTTCTGTAAGGCAGTGGCTGGATGTTACTGTGTGAAGCCACCCCTGGGCTCACCAGGATTTCCCTGCATGGTGCAGTGCTCAGCTCTTGGCTTTGCTCTTTTACTTGTAATCTATCACATACTGATATGTGATACTGTACTGATTTTTTTAGTGTACATAAAGGACTTCTATTTTAGGTTACAACCATCATTTAAAGGTCCTTGCTCTGCAAGCAGATGCTGGCTGCAATGAAGCTAAACAAGACCATATTTCACCTTTAGTGAGTTTAGTGGTTTGCTATCCTGATGCCTTAGAGCAGTATTGATGTGGTAAGAATTATGAAATGAGGAAGATTTTGGTGTCTTTTTAAGAAAATTATTTTTGTGGGAAAGGGTCTGTGGGGCAAGGTGGGGAACAGAGCAGGAGTGAGGAGAAGGTGCTGTTTCCTGCCCCATCACTGAAGTACTTTTTTGATTCTCAGCTGTCAGCTCCCAGCATCATGCAGGAAATTGTAAGTAGCCTCTAAAAAGAGGCATCAGCATCTTGTTGCAGGACTAGGAGGAAAACTTGCTCAATCATGATGGCTTGGTGCATCAGTTCAGCCATTGGCAATCCTGTAGCTGTTACACCATAGTGGTGTCCAAAACGAAACAGAGAAACCTGAAAAAAGGCTGAGTAGCAGACCAGAGGCTGTTTATCTAAGCTCCATAAATAAGATACAGCCTGCTGGAAACCTAGGGAAAGCCAGTATGAACACATACTCCTTAGAGGGTTTTTCTGTTTTTTTAAAAGAATGAAGAGGACAAAAATTGGAATAAAGTTGAGGATGGGGATGGTTATCAGGCCAGATAACTGACCTTTTCGGAGAGACATCCAAGCACTCGGTTGTCAGGGGCACTTTTTCATAGGGATGAATTCTTGCTGAATAATTGTGGAGCATTAAAACATCAACAGCAGTAGCAGGATAATAAGTATGATTTAACTTTTCTTATGTCCTCTCTTTCTCCTGTGCTCTCTCCCCAACATATTTTGGTATTCCCAGAGAAATTAGTACTTTTGTATGAGATTTTACATCTTTTACAAAAGAAATACTCAATATACTTTTTATGTATAGATATAATTTAAGATTTTAATGGAGTCATATGAAGCTATGAATCTTTCTTCACTGTTATGAAGGCATTTACATGAGCACATTTTCAAAATACACCTGGGTGGGGAGGAGGCACATACTCAAAGATATGACAGATTCAAGTGTTGATATCTGCCTGTATCACCATCACTGCAAAGTATAATCCTCAGTCTAGCATTCTGTTCTCTCCACCTTGTGCCATACTCTGTTCAGATTTTAGCTTAATTTTTGTTTTTAATTATTTGAAACTCCACTACCCTTCATGAGATTTGGGATATGCTTGCTGAATGTAGCTCAAGGAATCTGTACCATGTAGCAAAATTAAACAATAAAGGGACAGAGTCAGATCTCATGAGCAGCTTTTGCTAATAATGCACTAGGACAAATATGATCTTTAAAATTTGGATGACCATGAGCCAGCAATGTGCCCTTGTGGCCAAGAAGGCCAATGGCATCCTGGGGTGCATTAGAGGGGGGTGGTTAGTAGGTCGAGAGAGGTTTTCCTCCCCCTCTGCTCTGCCCTGCTGAGGCCACATCTGGAATATTGTGTCCAGGTCTGGGTCCCTTAGTTCAAGAGGGACAGGGAGCTGCTTGAAAGAGTCCAGCAGAGAGCCTCCCAGATGATTAAGGGAGGGAAAAATCTCCCTTACAAGGAAAGTCTGAAGGAGCTAGGGCTCTTCAGCTTGGGGAAGAGCAAAATGAGGGGTGACCTCATTAATGTTTATAAGTATGTGAGGGGTGAGTACCTGGAGGACAGAATAAAGCTTTTCTCAGGGGTGACTGATAATAGGACAAGGGACAATGGTTATAAAATGGACCATAGGTGGTTCCACATAAATAAAAGGAAGAATTTTTTCACTGTGAGGGTGACAGAGCACTGGCACAGGCTGCCCAGGGAGGTTGTGGAGTCTCCTTCCCTGGGGACATTCAAAGCCCACCTGGATGCATTCCTGTGTTACCTCCTGTAGGTGACCCTGCTCTGGCAGGGGGGTTTGGACTTGATGATCTTTTGAAGTCCCTTCAAACCCCTAACCTTCTATGATTCTATGAAAATATGATTAAAATTCTGAATCCACTGTATTACTGGAACTGGCTTGTATTACATGATATCTCTGCATCTGTCTTGATTTTCCTTTTCCTTGAGATCTGGCTCATGACCTCGTATTTAGGCTGGATTCAGCGTGGATGCGAACAGCAGCTTCCCTGTGGAAGTGTGTTAATGGTCACAAACTGGAACTTGAGAGGTTCAGTGGTAACAAGGAAGAACTTCTTTAATGAAAGAGTAACAGAGCCCTGGAACAAGCTTCACAGAGATGTGGTCTCAGTCACTGGAGACATTCAAAACTTGTCTGGATGCCATCCTGTGCAACCTACTCTGTGTGAACTCTTTCTTCCAGGGTGGTTGGTCTAGGTGACCTCCAGCAGTCCCTTCTGATCCTTGACATTCTTTGAATCACAGTCCATGAAAGTGCTTTGCAGGAGTGAAGGAGGAATTTGTACTGTGCCTCCTGTGAATGTGGGTTCCCAGATCCCCGAGTTTTTCACTGAGTGTTCATGTGAAAGTCTCATGGGATTCCCTGCATACTGATGGTTACTGGTGAAGGTGCTTTGGTTCTGGGTCACCTTTCATGACCCTCTCATGGATGGTATTGAGGATCCATTGCTTTAGCTCCCTGCAATATCTGGAGCTGGAGCAGGGTTTCAGGGGTTGATCCTTCTGGTTGCCTGGAAGATGTAGAGGTTGTGGAGTTTATTTTGTTCATTGAAGACCTCAGAAGAGGATATGTTGTTGTGATAAAGCCTCAGGACAAGCTACACCTTGTCACTGCTGTTTGATACTTGCAAAGGGCTTAAAGTTGTTCTTAGTCAATAATTATTCTTGATTCTGCAAACCACAAAGCAGAAAATGAAGCAATGATACTTTTGTTCATCTGCAAAATCTTCTGGTATCTCTTGTGTTGGGAACATACAAACAAAATTGCTGCATGAATTACATCCCTTTTATTAAGTTAAACTTCTTTCTTAAAACAATTTCATTAACTTGCGGTAGTTCTCATCTGTTGGCTCTTGTGTTCTGTATGCATACCCCAAAATGGAAAAAAAGATAAATTGCTGATTCTGAACTACTTGGTTTCTAAAATATTTTTTAAATCAGCATGTACTACAATACTGAAGTTAATATTTGAAAATGGATATTAATGTGCCTTACGGAAATGCTACCTGTATTTTGTTCTTATAAAATAACATGTTGGTGATTCCAGTTAATGTAGCACTTAAATTACTTTAAGTAAAGCTGTGGTAAGTCCTTCCTTTTCTACAATTAAGAATGTGTATGATTAAGCCAACATATCTGTTTCTAACCCTGAAGAAAAAAGAAGGAAGGATCCTGATGGATTGATTTGCCAATTATCCACGCTTCTGTGAACCTTTTCACTGCAGTCACCAGCACACTGAGGATTTGATATATATTTATCAGATTGGCCATTTGAACTAATTGGCCATGGCTATAGCAATTGAATTTTGTGAGTATAATATTCACAACTGTTATTTCTAATCATATGTAGTATGAGATGACAGTCTGCTGCTCTACCTGGAATAAGATAGGGATTTGCCAGTTACCAAAGTGGTTGCTTTATGGTCCTGGCATAAGGAGGCCTTGGACCTCACTCGTGCTCTCTTACCTCCTGAAGGTCTGCTGGGATGAGGTGGATGCTCAGCGGATCAACACAAATACATCTTTGTTACAGTGCCTATATCCTGTACTTTGTTTTGTGTTTGCTCTCGAATTTATTATAAATACAGAAAACTTCTTTTTTCCTTAAGCTTTTGTTGTTTTACTTATAATTTTTTGGGTTGCAGTTCTAGGGGAGCTTTTGATGAAAGATGTATTTCTAAGAGTAGAGGAACAAGATTTCTGGTATGTTAAAGAGCACAAAGGTTATTGTATTACTTGATTGCAAATGGTTTTCTTAATTTTTTAGGGCAATAGTGAGGAATATTCTTCAGTAGCTACATTAAACTCCACACAAAACTGCACTGTTTTATTGATTATTCTTTAGGGAGGTTTTTGTTTCTAGAATACCAATGTAAGTTGGATAGCATTGAAACAGGAGCTTTGGAGCCATCTTAGGCTTCTACTGCTTAACATTTTTGTTTATTTCAGAATCAACAATATTTTGGCACTGAGGGGAGAAAAACCCTCAGTATTTTTTTCATTAAAGGCTTAAGCTATCAGTTGTGGGATTGCTAATGGAATGAAGTACACACCAACATATGTGTTTCTCTCTTCCTTTTGAATTATGTGGGGTTTGTTATAATTTATTTAGGTCATATAGTTATGAATAACTCTGAGTGGCTGTAGAATTAAGGAGTGCTTTGACACTGTTCCACTCAGGCCTTTGAATGAGGATCAGCTGATTACTGAGTGATTGAAAGCTTCAGCTGCCTCCTGAGCTCTGTCGCTTCTTTGAACAAGGGAGATACATGTTACCATGTTACTCCACTTAATTTTTGCTCATTGCCTGTCTCCATGGATCTTAGGAACAGGATTCCAGCATCAGGTTCCTACCTGCATGTGGCAGTGTGGTGGAGCACAGGGAGGGCAGTACTTGCTCTGTTGGTCTTGCCCTGGTGCCTTCCTGAGGCTAATGACTGGACCTAGTAGGTAAACTGACATACACTTTTCTGTTTGGGTACACACTTTATCCATGGAGATAACATATTTCAGTTTAATACCATGTATCTAGAAAAATATTAAGTATGCAAGAAACTAGGCAAGAACTCGTGCATTATAAAGTGCAAACACATATTCAAGGGCAAAGACCTTCCCACTTGAGCTTCAGATTTCCGTTTCAACACTGATAGAATGTTTTTGTGCTAACTGCATAGCACCATGTTCTGTATACTTAAATAAGAGGAGAGCACTGGGACTTTGCTTTGTGATCACTGTCCATCAATATGTAAGCCTTTCAGTTTTGAATATGCTCTCTTGTGAAGGTGGCAAGTGTACAATTTAAGCATAACTATCCACTTCAGTGTGGTGTGGAATATATGTGTAAATTGGCAGCAACCTTTCTTCTCAGCTTCTAGAATTTCTTGTTCAATGTCTGCTGTGATCCGAGTTATTATTTTAATATTTTGATTAAGAGGAAAATGCAGCCACTACTCAGAGAAAACCATGGAAATTGCACACTAACGCGTTTTGAAACTTAAGCAAGTTACAAGGATTTATTTTAGGAAAGGGGAAACAAAATATCACTGTTAAAGGGTAAACACGATTAGAGTTGTTAAGAAAAGAAAAGAAAACGAGGGAGCAATTAAGATTTTATCACCGTCCCAGATCCTGGTCTCTGGCTGGGGTGGGGTGGGGGGGTTGATGTTCTCCGTTTTTCCTTTCCTCCGCTGCTGTTGTCCTGTAGCCGAAGTGTCGAGAGAGAGGGGGGGGGGAAGAAGACCCGCCGTTTCTCCTTTTTCTCTTGGAGTTTTATGCAGTAGAAGGGGTTCTGTCTTTTCATAAATCACTGGCACACAGACTTGCTAAAGATAACACAGATTTTGCCATCCCAAGAACTTCTTTTTTATTTATTACTAATTTTCAGTCCTTGTTTCCTTGCTAAATTTATTATCTTTGTCTGGTCCGTGTACCAGGAGGCGACCTGATAAGCAGTCTTATCTTTAGGTGCCTGTCAAGCATGATATAAAACAGAAGCTAGTTAAGTTTGGGGAAGAAATCTGTTAATTGGGATTGTTTGGTATATTTTAAAAAGAGCAGAAAAAATACTGATTCGAGAGACATATTTTGTATTTTCAAAGTGTTTACATCAATGTCTTAACTGATTTGACACCTCTTCAATAGTCACAGTCTGAGCAGAGCACTAATGGTCACTTTGCCCTGGCTTGACTCTGGTCAAGAAACGAGAGTCAATAATGCTGAAGCAATGCATACACCAGTATGAAAAGAAGGGAGGAAAAAAAAAGGCGCCTGTTCATCAGTGTTACAAACCATCCCATAGGCATTTTCATCTTAGTAAGCAGACTCTGTATGAAGTTAATTGTAATGATACTTCATTTGTAATGATATTTTATTTGTTATTCTGCTCTGTGCTACTAGTTAACCAATCTAGTAACCAATATGTGAAAATTCTCTCCCTCTAAAGCACAAATTTTAAAGCAGTTATATCAAGCTCATTTAATGTGTTCCATATATATTTTGAGCAGCACATGGAGTTGGTTTTTAGTGTGGTCTTTTTGTTCTCTTCACCTCACCACAGTCCTTTGATGCTTTAAGCAACAGTGCAGTAGCCTAGAATGGAACTTTAACCATCTTTTCTGCCTCTACTCACAATCCTGAAGATGTGGGAAACCCCAGGTAATCCAGAAGTAATGATCTGAAATAGCAGTGAAAGCAATAGCTTTCACACAAAGAATTTATTTAGGAAGTTAGAAATTCTTTCTGGGTGTGAGGTCTTTTTCTGTTCTATTGTAGAAAGCATGTATATTCACATACCTCAGTTCTCTCTGTATAGGTATTATGCAGATTGTTGCATTTCACAAGTGAAAGTATCAAACTGTTCAAACTTGTTTATTTTGCATCTTGATTTGTTCTGCCATTACTCTGAGCCACTTCTCATCTTCCCTTGCGTGTTCAAAATGTTCTTGGATTATAGACTTCAGCTTCAGGAACTTTGCTGCATATCTCAGGTATGAGCTTCTTAGAGAATGAGTTAATTGGCTGATGAGCAGGGTAATCTTTTAGATGCACTTTGATGATGCTGACATCCTCTTGCAGTAAGGAATCATAGTTAGTTTTAAATTAAGCAGCTGTTTTCTCAACATCTCCCTTGTTTATATTCTTGGAATGTGTTGCTGGCAGTATTGTATGAAGCCTGCCAGAGCTACTCTCAGCAGTTGTAATTGCTACTAGTGATGAAAATTGATTTGGGCAATCAGAAACCATTATCTGCATTCTGACTGATAATGCTGCAGTTGCCAGCATTTTAAAATTCTTCTGACAGCTGTTTTCAGAATCGTCCAGGGTCATGTAGTCACCAGGGTTCCAGCTGCTTTATGCTGAATGTTACGTGACCATTAGAAGAAAAGAGCCCCCAAAGATTTTCTCAATATATTTTTTGCAGATAGTTTCCGAAGACCTAGTGTTTTATCAGAGTCCTCCTTTGCCAGATAAACTAGATCAGGAATAGTGCACTATCCCGTTTTCCCACAGCATGCAGTGTTTGTAATAGGTTTTCTGTTCTTTACACTATCAGCTGCATTGATAACCAGTTTGTTATTAGGAAATGCCAAACAAGTAACTAGTGGGTATGGTTATTTTACAGAGTAGATGGGTAGTGTGGTAATCCCTGTAATTCCCCCAAATGGAGCTCTGCCTCTGATTTGGAGGAATCCTGTAGGATCTGGTCTTCCTCAAGGTTACTTTTCCTTAAGGCAATTAAAAATTTTTATTTTTTATTTTTTCTCCATCTTGTGGTTCCTTGTCCTCTTGGTGTTTTTTATTGTTATTTCCCCCACCCCCCAGTCTCCTTTTTTGAGGTTTTCTAGGTTTGTAGGTTCTCTTGTTTTTGCTGTTTCCTCAACTCTTATCTGTTTCTGCTGGAGTAGCTATATTCAAGCTGCTGCTGCTTCTATGTGGTTATTTTCTCCCTTGTAAACTAAGAACAGAAGCAGTGGGGAAAACTGCCTGGCACAGTGTAGGCTTAACTCAGTGAAAGGAGCAGGCTCAGTTTCCTCTCCTCCTCTTCCTGACCTCCGATCCCCAGCCTGTGCAGATGCCATTAAAATTGGAACAATGTGGATGTGAAGTTGGACATGGAGAGTATGGAACAGCAAGGTGTTATTTTCAAAGTCTATGCTTAAGTGTAAGAGCTGCTTATCAAAGGCCATGAAGGGCTGGTTTGCAAATGTTTTATTTCCCAAAAATTTGCAATAGGGCTTCTTAACTGGGTTCCTTAACTTCCTTGGTATTATTTCCATCCTTGTTATCATCAGGAAAGGCAGTTTGCTGTATTGTCACATCAGAGAACTGTTACTTGTGTGTGTGTATGAGTAATGTGCACTTTGGATGACTGCGCACATGCCAAGCTTTACACACAGGTCTTGCAAAAGGGTGTTGTGGTATTGCTACCCATCCTTTTTCATGATTCCTGAAATTCCCAAAGATCTGGAAATAGCTGTGCTTTGTGGTAATCCCTTAGATGCCCAGATGTTAGTGATGATTTGTTCCACAGATAATCACTGCCTGTCTTGCCATTTGCACAGTATTTGCTTGTAGTTTCATTTCTTTTAGGTTGGTTGGTACTTGATTTTTTACTTGGTTTTGAATTCCCAATTTTTAAAATTTTTAGTGAGGAAGAGATTAGTATCTTCCCACATGACATTTTTCTAAATAACTACTACAGTGTTGAAAAATATCTATAATAATCTGAGAGATTTTTGTTCTCGCATTGGTTTACATTTATAGCAATAGGTGGGAAGGGGACCTTGTAGTTACAGGGTTTTGTACTTGTTCTGGGCTTCTCTTGTGCAGAACTTTCCAGTCTTTGCCTGTGTGGTGGTAGATATGAAATACATTCTACTGACCCTTTAGACAAATGAGAGGTCACAAATGCCCTTCTGTGTGTGACATGGGAGAAAAAATGGTCTGATATCTCAAAAAATAAGTAGAATTACCTTGTAAGTAGCTATGCAAAGTGAACAGTTACTGCTGATAGAAAGGCAGGTTAAGCATTTGTCAGTAAGTAGAAAAATCTTGAGGAAAAGCTGAAAGAGCACTTCTAATCCTCTTTCTTACTTGATTTTTTAATGTGTAGATATATGGATAGCTACATAGCAGTTTTATGAAGTACTCCTTTAATATATAATCTTTAGGTTACAATTTATGTGGTGCAGTATTTCAGTAGCTTATTATATCAAAGCCTACTGAGTCAAGTAAGGGTGAATTAATTTAAAAAATCAGTCAGCAGCATGTAATAGGATTAGACTTAGTTTATACAAGAATGTCTCTCCTCTGTTCATTCATGTTGGACAATCTGCCAGAGCTTTGAAATTTTCAGCAAGAGAAACTGTGGGTGGACAAGAGAAGGTGATTGATTAATTACAGTCACAGTCAACTTAAGTTTACATGATGAGTTGAGTTGAAAGCTCATAAAGATCCTTAGGCTTCATTTTAAATGGCAATCTCAAACAGTCTTTTTTTTTTTTTTTTTTTATATAATTCATGTGCTGGTAAAAATGTCAGAAGTTATTAGCATTTTTTTATTTCCTTTCACCTAATATTCTAGCAGGTCACATATCCACAGCATTAGTGCTTAGGGTGTAATTAATCACCATTCAAGTTACTGACTAACCTGGCAGATGCATAGAATTTTTGAAATTCAAGTGTTTTGTGTGGCAAAATGCTATGAAGTGGAGGAACTAAAACTATGGTTTGAGACTGGTTCTCTTGACTGTGAGTAGATCAAGTAGAGATGTATATTAGAGTTGACTTGTCATACTTATTGGTGACATCTGGAGAGCATCTCTGTTAATTTCTGCCTTTTGAGAGTGATACTTTAAAAGCAGAAGGACACCTTTCTTTCTAAACAAGAGAATGAGTAATTGGAGGTTGATTTTCCCCAGGAGCTGGAGCAGGAAGAAGAAGGAATGCCTGACCTCCCTCTTTAATGGTATTTTTAAAATTTTCTTGTGCAGATTTCTGTGATAGGAAAGCTATTGCAGGAAAGGATTTTACTGTAAAATAAGATATATTTTGGGCCTTGGTTTGGAGTGATGAAACTGTGCTCACCAGAACTTCTGGACTTGATGGTACCTCAGCAACACGTATCAGTAGATTGTGCCATTTCATGTACGCTTCGTCTCTTCTTTATGTTTGAAATTTTCTTTTTTATCTCTACAAGAAACCTGCTATTTTATTTCTTTTTCTCCCTTCATCATACCTGCATGGAGTCACTTTGTTTCATGGAACTCTCTTTTAATTTTCTCTCATTGGTTGATTATTCAGTTTGTTTAACCTCTTCTGACTTCTCAGTTTTAAAATATAAATAACTTGTTTTATATTCTTCAAAATGTTGCTTCCATATCTTAATTGTGAAGGAAAGAGAGCTGCTTATCAGAACCAGGATGTGATCTGAATTTATACTGCATTTCAGAGTTGTGATTCTTAAAGTTAAGCTGTTACAGCATTTTCTTAAGGAATGTCATCTTGATGTTCAGTTGTGTTCAGCAAAGGAATTATTAGAAAAGAAATACAGGACAAACCAAAACACATGTCTGGAACACAGCGTTTCAGGACAGCCTCTCTGAATAGTGACTGGGGTAGGTATAGAGTTTAGTTTAAAAATAGGACACGTTAGGGGAGGTGTCAGTGCACCATAACTACCCAAATGCAGCCTCTATTTTAGGAAACCCTCGTCTGCTACTCACTAAAAGGTGTAATTGGGAAGCACCCTTCTGGATGTCTTCTTTGGCATAATTTGTCTCTAAAATTTTGGTGTGTTTGCTGTCACAGGGCCATTGTCTTGACTTAGGATGCTATAGGAAGATGTATGGTTAGCAGAATGAGGAAAGTCAGTATCTTGCTTTTCTGCCTCTGGGGCTGTATCCAGAATACTGTGTCCTGTTATGGGGTCTTCAGTACAGAAAGGGAAGTGCTGATGCAAAATAGATTACCCAGAGAAGTTGAACCTCCTTACACGGGAGGTATTTGAGAGTTAGATGGACAAAGCCTCAGCTGACCTGATCTTTTGTTGGTGATAGTACCACTTTGGGAAATTGGCCTAGGGATCTCTAAATATCTTTCCACCTACCTTGCCATCTTTTCCCTAGACAGCATTCTCAGTTTTGGTTCCTTCCTCCAATCACGCTACTTCTACAGTTAGACCTTGGAGTTTTCAATCAGTAAGAAGTGAGCAGATAGCAAGCAGTAGCTGAAGCTGGCACTCAAAAAATTACTGCCACCTGCTTGTTCCTCCAGAACCCATGTCTGGCCACTATGCTGCTACATATGATATTTTCTTTCTTTAAATAATCACATTTTTCCCAGTGAAATTATACAAAGCTTACATAAAGGCCCCAGTTCACAGATGTAAATTTAAAAACCCAGCTAAAATTAGAAGAGGTAAAAAATAGAGGCTGAGAAGCTCTCTGAATGATCAGCAACAAATTTGTGCTGAATTCTGCCAGTTAGCTCTACTCTGTTTATTAGGTCAGACCATAGCTCAGACAAAGTTCATAGAAAAGAAAATGTGTCATGCTGAAAAAGCATGTATTTAAAATTTTATTGAAGTCTTGACATATCATTAAAATGGGGTTAAATGGCCAGGATTTTTGTATTTGATCCTTGGCAGAAGGAAGATCCACTTTTTGAGCCTTTAGAGAGGAAGACATTATTTGTGGACTTTTAAGATAATTTACATAGGATTTTACCAGATTTGAAGATAATTTGCTTACAAACTTATCAGAAATGTGCAAATGTATGATGCACAGAATAGCTGGTGAACGGACTTTTGATGCCATAGTGTTGCATCACAAAAAGGGGCTTTTTATCAAGTGTATTTGTAGGGGGAAATCCATCCACTTGTATCTGTTGCTGATGAATGATGAGTTCATCCATGCCATGGCAGAAAGGACAGGTTCCTGTGTTTTTCTCTTTCACAGAGCTGCCATGACACTGATCAGGAGTAAGTTTGGGATGATACTTGGCTGGATGCTGGCTTCTCTCTGCAAATGGGGTTGTTCATAAAAAGGCTGGATAGCCATTGCTCTTCTGTGAGTGGTTTGCTATAACTGCCTGGGGAGTAAAGCACTTTATGGGCAGTCAGGGCAGAGTTGTGCATTCACACACTACTTTACCTTGTAGTGTTTTTAAATGTCTCTATTCTCAGAATTGGTAATGCCACTGAGCCTGAAAACATTCAGAATACACCTAAATGTAGACAGAGACCAAGAGATTTGTGTAGATAATATTAGTGACTTCTGATCCACCAGCTAAAAACCAGTTCCTTTAATTAGTTCTGCTTAAAAAGGAGTTGACAACCAACCTTCTTCATTACAAATCCATGACAGTAGTTTTCCAGGTGCTAAAGAAAATCTTCTGCATTGTTTTTTTCTGATGGGTATTTGAAAGACAATTCCCTGTGTAATTCATTAGGCATGTATTTGGTTGAAATAGTTTTCAGATTTTTACAGACTCATATTTTTACAGATCACTAATTGCATTTGACTGTCAGATGCTGAGTGAATTAAACTCCTAGAAGGCTTCTTGGTACGAATATAAAAAAGTATTTAAAAGATTAATGCAGCCTGCATATATGAAAGTGTTTTGTTATGTTGGGTTTTTTTTTTTTCTATGTCACTGAGAGCATTCAGAGTAGCATCACAATATTTGAAATTCCTGGAGGTCTTTAACTTCTCATGTTACAAATTTTAGGCATAGAATCATGAATTTGTTTAGGTTAGAAAGGACCTTTAAGATCATTGAGTCAAACTTTTAACCTAGCACTGGCAGGTCACCCACTAAATAAATCATGTCCCTAAGCATCACGTCGACTGATCTTTTAAATGAAAGAAATCCAGGGATGGTGACTCCACAGCTTCCCTGGGCAATCTGTTCCAATACTTGATAACATGCTCAGTAAAGAAATTTTTTCTAATATCCAATCAAAACTTCACCTGTCTCAGCTTGAGGCCATTTCTTCTTTTCCTAGCACTTGTTACTAGAAAGGAGAGCACCACCTATCTCACAACATCCCCTTTCAGGTAATTGCTGAGAGTGATAAAGTCTCCCTTAAGCCTCCTCTTCTCCAGCCCCAGTTCCCTCAGTTGCTTATTGTAAGACTTGTTCTCCAGACCCTTCATGATCTTGGTTTCCCTTCTTTGGACCTGTTTCAGGACCTCAGTGTCTTTGCAGTGAGGGACCCAGAACTGAACAGTACTTGAGGTGCAGCCTCACCAGTGCCAAGTGCAGGGGCATCATCACTCCCCTGTTCCTTCTGACTGCACTGTTCCTGATAGAAGCCAGGATGCTGTTGGCCTTCTTGGCCACCTGGGCACACTGCTGGCTCAAATATATAGTAACAGTAAGTAATAAAAGATGACCAATTCTCTTAAACATGGTATTTTCATGGTGTGAGAGCAATGCTGCTGTAGTCTTCTGGTTTCCCCTGCACTGTGTGTCTTCTGGCTGCAGCCTGCCCAGCAGGGTCTGGGGAGGGAGGGCATGCTCTTTCCTTAACAGATAGCAGCAGCCAGGTTTTCCCTGATTGCTGAAGTCTGGACACATGCTGAAGAAGGAGTGTGTTCTGTAATTACATGTGCTCTTGAACAAAGATGGTTTGGCCACAGTAAAAGTTCTATGTTGTACATAGAATTGTCCTGAAGTTTTACAATTTTTTAATGTTTACCAGCTAGACCTCAAAAAAACTTGTGGTCTTTTCAATATAAAAGGTATTTGATACTATATCCAATACACCCAAGGGAACTGAAACACAAGAAACTGAAATACACACAAGAAACTGAAATTTTCAAGCTTGGCTTTGATTTGTTTGATCTTAGGTTTTTGTGGTGATTTTCAGTAGGACTTAATACCTTTTCCTTCTGGAATACTGATCTTCAAAATGATCATTGGTAGTAGAGATGCCTGGCATCTTTTGTTTTTATAGAGCACATCATTAGAAAGGCACCTTTAGCTCAAGCATTTTTAAGATATTTGAATCATAATCTCTGTACTAGAGTGGAATAGTGTTATAAACAGTTTTTAAGAAAAATTAATTACTTGCCCTCTCAAATAAAATCATACACCTTTTTTTTTAGTAATTTTAACTTGTTTCCTGACTCTTAATTATTGGCAGCTTGAAACATTAAATAGATCTGTAGCTGCTTGAGTTTTCATCAGTAACCCTCACCATTCAGTGGAAATATTTTCAGTTTGGTTTTGCATGTCATTGCTTTTTGACAGCTGTATAATGCAGAAGATGTTAGCATAGAAGTCTCTTTGCCCATCAGCCATTACAGCTGCAATTTTTCTCTTGTTATAGTACATGCATTTTAAGTATGATATTCTTAAGCAAAGATGCTGAGTTGCCTCAGCAATAAGAAAATTGTGACAAAGGCTGGTAATAAATTACTATCTGTAAGGCAATACCAGCAACCACCTAACTTACTGAAGGAGCTGGAGATGTCCTCTCTAATTCTAGTTGTATTTTACGAAGTAGCCTTACAGCAACTTTCCCAGTGTAAGGAGCTGCTAAATGAAGTGAGTCTGCCTTGATTCTGATTGATGGCATTTCTAGAACACTCATTGCTGGTGAATGTAAGCCTCATTTAAAACACTGGTATGTAAGTCTTGGTGGAGTGAATTTTCAAATTGTCATTTAGCTCTGAATTATGAAATGCTTTCCTGAGTTTGCTACCTAGATAGGTTAATAAATTGTTATAAAACATTTTAGCCTATCTAAATGTCACGGTTTAACACTGACCCGGCAATTAAACCGAATAACAGACGCTCTCTTTAATCTCTCTCTCCCCTCGATGAAGAAAGGAGAGAGAATAAGGGAGAGAGACTTATGAGTTGGAAACTAAACTACACAACTTTAATGAAACAGTAGTGATAAATAGGTAAAATTACTGAATATATACAAATATACAGGAAAATGGAAACCACATTCCTCCCCCCTTTCCCCCAATAACTCTCACGTCACCACCGAGGCTGTAGGGCAGCCCTGGGAAAGTCCAGGCTGGACTCCTGGAGTCGGCAGCAGTCGGGAACCGGAGGCAGGAACACACAGATAGGGGCTGGCACGGATCAGGACCACAGGCAGACAAACGGACAGGATCCTTCTAGGATGCCGGGTGAAGGAAGGGAAGCAGGAAAAGATCTGGAAAAATCTGGCTCGGCCCTCGTGATGCCTCAAATTTATACTGAGTGTGACGTATATGGGATGGAATACTCTGTTTGGTCAGTTCTGGCATCTATCTTGTCCGTTCCTCCCTAAAGGAGGGTTCAGGTGGGACCTCTTTATCCTCCTGGACAGTAAAATATTTTCCTCAGAGCTGAGGAAAACAGTGTCCTTGGCCCTGCATACCAGTCTCTAGCAGTAACTATAAACATCAAGTGTTATCAGTCCTAGAAGCACATACACTGTCTGAGAAACTTGCTGTTAATTTCAGCAAATGCAACTACTTACAAGGGACTTAGCTAAAAGCAAAAGTACAGAAACAGAAAACCACCTTTATCCTGGCCCAAACCAGGACACTAAATTTTTCATACCTTGCAACTGTAG
Organism: Calypte anna; assembly: GCF_003957555.1. Lineage (NCBI taxonomy): Eukaryota > Metazoa > Chordata > Aves > Apodiformes > Trochilidae > Calypte > Calypte anna. The sequence continues at coordinate 181,725,414 of NC_044244.1, read as the reverse complement.
TAGTGAGTGCCTTGGGCACTTTTAATGTGCTTTTCCTTACAGCAGTCTGTGATCAGGATTTACTTCTGTTTCACATGTAGAAGCAAAGAGCAGAGGGGATGTACTGTGTGAGTTCCTTAGGCTTTGTTCCTTGCTTTTGGCTGGAGCAGAAAATTGAACCGGTTTTCCCAAATGTCAGGCTAGTTGCTTACTTACTGGGCACTCCTTCCTTTCTGCTATCTGAAAAGGCTTTTATGGAGACAGATGTAACGATGGAATTTAAAATATTATAGTACATACATGGTATGATGATACAAGCATTTCTTCTACCTGATCAGTAACTGTAAGCTAGGCCGAGTTGCCAATACTTTCTGCATCAGTTGCTGATAATATTCTAGAGGCATTTGCAAAGGTGTTGTCATGGTTTAACGCTGGCCTGGCAATTAAACCGAGTAACAGATGCTCTCTATTAATCTCTCTCTCCTCCTTGATAAAGAAAGGAGAGAGAATAAGGGAGAGAGACTTACGGGTTGGAAACTAAACTACACAGCTTTAATGAAACAGTAATGATAAATAGGAAAAATTACTACATATATACAAATATATAGGAAAATGGAAACCACATTCCTCCCCTCTCTCCCCCAATAACTCTCACGTCACTTCCGAGGCTGCAGGGCAGCCCTAAAGTCCAGGCTGGACTCCTGGAGTCGGCAGCAGTCAGGAACTGGAGGCAGGAACACACAGATATGGGCTGGCATGGATCAGGACCACAGGCAGACGAATGAACGGAATCCTTCCAGGATGCCGGGTGAAGGAAGGGAAGCAGGAAAGGCAGGAAGGGCAGGCAGTCAGAAGCTGGAAGCAGGAAATCATGGCTTGGCCCTCGTGATCCCTCAAATTTATACTGAGTATGACGTATATGGGATGGAATACTCTGTTTGGTCAATTCTGGCATCTATCTTGTCTGTTCCTCCCCAAAGGAGGCTGCAGGTGGGACCTCTTTATTCCTTCTGGAGGGTAAAAGTTTTCCTCAGAGCTGAGCAGTGTCCTTGGCTCTGCATACCAGTCTCCAGCAGTAACTATAAACATCAAGTGTTATCAGTCCTAGAAGCACACACTGTCTGAGAAACTTGATGATAATTTCAGCAAGTGCAACTACTTACAAGAGATGGCTAAAAGCAAAAGTACAAGACAGAAAATTACCTTTATCCTGGCCCAAACCAGGACAGGTGTCTTCCAGGCCATGTTGTTAACATATCAGAATTTTCAGCAGCTTTGTCAGTTATTGGGCTACATTCAGGCTGATTTCAAATGTGTGTAGATTACAATTAGAAATGCAGATACAGATTATGTTGGCTTCTTGAAAACAGAAAGATGTTTCTGTAAATGTATTAAATCCTTTCCAGGTGTAAGATTGTAAAGCCTTCTTAACTTTTCATGAATTGATTGCCAACATTTTTATGGCATTTTTCCTCAAGTTGTGAGAATAAAGTTTATACATGACAGTGTCAGTCCAGCTAAACAGAAAAAAAAATGGTACTCAGCCTCCATGACAGTCTCATCTTGAAGGGTTAAATTGCAAAGGTGTAGAAAGTGCTGCTGCAAGGCTTGAAGCACATGGGCTTGAGGCTGTGGCTATGGAGGGGCAGCTTCCGTGGAAATATGAAGGAGGGGATAGAGGATGTTGGGCTGTAACTTCTCCTTAACTGGCCTGAAGCATTCTGGGCTCTTAATTTGGAAGATGGATCTTTAAGGTTCTTCAGAGAAGAGATACCATTTGAAATGTAATTCCTCATGGCTTGTGAAGCATCCTCATTAGTCATCTTTTCTAGGAATGCTTTTTACAAGGCAGATTACATAGGAATATTTTTCATAATGATCAGGCAATATTTATTGGTTTGGGGAAAAGCCGTGTACTTTGTTTCTGCTTTTTGCCCATTGCATATGGATTTTGAAAGTTTATTTATCTATCCTGACTTGAGCTTTGAAAGTTATTGAAAATGAAAAATTCTGTCCTAACATTCCACTGAAGCTAATGTGCTGACTTTATGGAGGCTCTTTAAATGCATTTTTAAAAAGAAAACCTCAATATAGTTTTCTGTTATTGCTACATCCAGTGATAGACTTTAATTTTACAGAAATCAATAGTAAGTATTAGTTTGGATAGTAGGAGACTGCTACGTTTTTTCCCATCTAAAGTCTTCTGGTATTATATTTTTATAAAAATTTTAGAACAGCTTAATACTAATAATACAGCTGTCACAGAACTAGGGTGTTGCTTTATTAGGTGGAAATGGTCTTAAGTAATTAAAATACCAGTCACATCTGTTTCCATGGGCAGATGGTTAGAGAGGCTGTCAAAAGCTGTCAGTAAACTGCATTTAAAGGAATCATGATGAGATACATGGGTTTGACTTCTATGATCAGGTCAAGTTTGGGCAAAAATTAAAAGAAAGTTGTTTGTGTATTTTTTATGTTAATATATTTAAAAAAACTAATTGTACATTTCAGTGTTAATTTTTTTGTGACTTCTTTCTGCTTTTTCTGGAAGGTAAAGTTAGAATATATTGCTGAGGATGGTTTAAAGCCTGTTAGATACGTCATGGGTTCATTTTGGTCTTGGGATCATTAGGGTTAAGGTTTTCTTTTTGTTTTGTTCTTTAATTCTGTACAGCATCCTCTGAAAATACCTCTCTACAGATTCCTGGCTCTCATAGGAACTATGAAAAATAGTCTTTCTGAGGTATTTTATTAACTATGGGTTTTGATGCTCACATTGGATCTGAGGTTTTGGGAAGTGTTTTAGTGTGGGGCAGCAAGGATATCATGGAGTGGTTGCCTGCAGTTATAAGATGCTGGACCAAGGGACCAAGATAAGTGCCTACCATTCCTTCATTACTTTAATGTTTGGTGCTATCTTAAGAGTTTATTTTGAAGCAATAGAAATTTTATTTCTAAATCAGAAATGATAAAGATGTCAAAAGGCTGTGTCATGCAGTATTTTTCTCTAGTTTTATTTCCAGAACTTGCTACTGTCTTAGGGGAAATTTCTAGTGTCTGAACTTACCTAAGGGCAGTTGTGGTGGGAAGAGACTCAGTGAAAGAGATAACACAGAAGAGGGCAGTTAAAAAGCAAGCTTAAGCATGTCAATGTGTAAAATCTTGTAGCATTGCCTAAGGTGAAATACCTTGCAAATATTCATTGATGTAGTGACACTTCTGGTATGGCACTGCTTGTAAATACTGTTGCTCTGGATGTGATACTCACTGTATCTATGTGATACGGGTGGTATCAGCATTTAAATAAAAATTATAACCAGTTCCCTCATATTTTCTGTACTCTGAATCTCATTTTGTCACAGTTCTAGACAGTAGGTGGGTGACAAATGCTCTCTATTATTCCCAACTACCCTCCCAGAGGAAGATGAAGGCAATAAGGGAGAGAGACTTTAATGCTGGAAGAAAAAATGAGGGTAGGTTTAATGAAGTAGTAATAGTGAATTACAAATATATATAAAATATGTAAATATGAAACTCTCCCTCCTCAGCTGGTAATTACTGCCAACTGGAAAAGTCCCACACTGGACTGGGAAGCAGCTGGAGGTGGCCCAAGTCCAGGCTCTCAATGACAGTTCACAACAGTCTTTGAGCAACCAAGCTGGTCCTGCTTGGGAAGGTAGAAGACAACCTGGCTTGGGGAATAATGTTCTTCTCCAGCAAGGAAGTGAGGAGCAGCAGCAGGCAGAGCCCAGACAGAGAAGCCACTGGAGGGGTCTCTTGGGAGCCATTTTATACTGGGCATAATGGGATGGAGTACTGGTGTCCATTTGTGCCACCTGACCCATCCTCTCCTCCTGTAGGCTCAGCTGCTCCCCATTTTACCTTCCACATCAACCAGCAGCTGCTGGGGATCTCCCAGGAAGGGTTTTTCTATCCTGATCCTCTCAGGCCAGGACACAGTTCCTTACTCAGAATAGGTGTTCTTCACCTGTTACACGTATTATCAGATGAGAAAAAAGCTGAAGTGATTAACCAGTCCCTAGATTATTTTTTCATGCTGGTAGGTGATTTCTTCTTGATGTAGAAAACCTGAGTGCTCTGAAAACATTTGTTTCTTCAGTTGTTTTAACTTCTCCTGTTTGAATTCTACTCCAGTTGAATGCAAAATGATCAAGTCTATAGAATTACTTTGCAATAAAGAGCATAATTGTTAAGCAGGCAGTTTGCAAATATATTTAGTTGGAGGTGTTGTTGTTGCCTCCAGCCATCCAAATGTTGTCCTGAATATTTTTTCAATAAATTAAATGTATTTTTGCATATGTTCTTATGGCAGCTACATTAATCACAATTCTAGTAAGAGTTGCATGCTGGCAAGAGTTTTAATTTATTTTTCTTAAATGGGGAGTTCATTAAAACCCTATTCTGTAGCATATGTCGTTAAGGATTGCAACATTATAAATTAAATAATAATTAAATTTATTAATTATTTATTTATTAATTTATTTATTTATTATTTATTTATTAATAAATAAATTTATTAATTAAATAAATTAAATAAATTAAATAATTAAATAATGTAGCTATATCTTGAGTGAGACACAGTGGACTTCTAAAAGGAAAACCTGTACCTAACACCATCTGAGCAGTGAATTGTCAAGCCTCCATTGTGGCTGTAATTTGAGTTTGTAGTTTTATTCTCATCTCCCAGGAAGGAGACTGAAGTGAAGAAAGTGACTGTTTTTTCTTTAAATTTAGCAGATTTGCAAGTAGCCCATAATTTGTCAGATTGTACCATGGCTTTTAAGAATGTAGCTCATTGTTTATTCAAGCAAGTCCCTGTAAATACTGTTTGCATTAAGGTGGCACCTTATTTTATGGAACTGGCTATTTATTCAGGAATGCAAATGCAAAACTTGAACAGCGTGTTACAAGTCTGTGACAAATTTGTTTGATCCTAAATATGCCTGCTGGTATTAAGTGACTGTGAATAACTGCTTACTGTACTAAATAATATTTGTAATTCAGATTTTAAAAGCCTTTTTGAGTAATTAGCTAAGAACAATTGAGTCTGGTCTTGTTTTGAGCATCATCTAAGGTAGGACAGTATAAATAAAAATCTTTTTAAAAGATTACAGGCAAAGCATCACTGCTTTAATAGGCACAAAGCAAACAGGGTGTTCCTGCCCATGGCAGGGGGGGTTGGAACCAAATGATCTTTAAGGTCCTTTCCAACCCAAACCATTGTATGATTCTGTGCAGTTCTGGGCTTCACTGTGAGCTGTAACCTGGTCACTGGGATGCGTGATAGAATACAGGTGCTTTATCTTTACTAGGTTTTAGAAGTTGTTCAGACTGGAAATTTAATAGAAGCACAGAAAGTTTGTAAAAGTGAGAGAAATACTGAGCATTAGGTCTCTCTCAAAAATGTGTATGACCCACTGAAAAATGCATATGTATGCATATGTATTATTTCCTATGAATTGCTTTGGAAACACTTTTTTTTTTTTTTTTTTTTTTTTAAATCAAAATATCAGTAAGGTACAGGGAGTTGAAAATTTATGTCTCAGTTAAAGAAAAAGCAGGCATCCTCCCAGTGTTGGAAAAAATTGCAGAATCAACTTCTCTCAACTATATTTTTTACATATGTTGCATGATGACTCTGATTTTTTCCACTGAAATGCCAGTTTTTTACCCATATCTGGAATTACTCTATTTAGGTCATTCATTTAACTTTTCTACACCTCCTGAACAAACCAGAGATAGGACTTTTTCAGCTGAAACCTCTTCAGACATCTGTGGCATATGTAATGTGTTGGTTCTTGCCATTCTACCTATATTAGGAAGAAAATAAAATTCATAAATAACTTAACCTGCAAGGGAAGAACTTTGCAAAATCTCTATTCCAGTTTTGTCTTTATTCTTCCTCATCGTAATGAGCCACATTTTTTCCAATTCAGAGTTGTCAGTGGAGCAGCAGCAAGAACATTTTGGCACAGAAATTCTGATATGTGTTGCAGTCAGTAGCTCTACTTAGCATGCAGGAGGTTCATTGTTGCTCACTTCTCATTCTTTCCAAATGCTACAGAATATAATTTTGTGCATCTTCATTTCCAAATAAGCATTCCTTAACAAAATCTAAGTGACTTCAGTGTGCATTATGCAAGCCATATCAAAAGCAGTGAACAGAATGAAAAGGTGAGGAGGAATAGAAGAATAAAGATAATTCATTGTCCAAGATTATCTTCAGAAGAATTGTGGCTTGAAGCTCTAGATATTTCACATTTGCAAAATTAAAAGAATTGGTCTTGAAAATGGAGTACACTGAATGGCTGTGATGAAATGAATTTTACAACATTTTAGCAATGAAGAACAAACAGCAAAGATAGAACCTTAATAGTTTTCCAGTATTTGAATTTCTTGTGCAGCTGATTATTTGATGATAGTTCTCGTTTTATCTGTACACATCTTTAAAGCATTTTGCCTCCTCTTATTTATGCTTTTTATGTATGTATATGCAGCATGTCATCAGCATTGACACACAGTCTGGTTTTTTATAGGAATGATGTAGTCAAGAAATATTGTGAAAAGACTCATCTTTCAGGTTATTTTCTGCACAAAATCAGCAGCTCATAATAAGTGCTGTATATTTTGTTTGTTTACAGCTCTCTTTGCAAGATGCTTGTTTGTATAGCTTAGTGCAAACAAAAAGTGTTGCAAATTCTCTGTTACCAGTTTATGACCATGCTCAACCTCTGGCTACCTACCAGTCTGAAAAGCAAGAGGAAATGGAAAATCAGACTTTTCTGGCAGTACAGATTACTTCAGAGATTTTAAAAAGTCAGCTTAAAGCACAATTTGGCTGAATTGATAACGAAACAGTAGTGGGTGCTTCATTCTAGTCTGATTTTCAGGAAATGGAGCAGAGTTGCACAGTTAAATTAGAAAGTGCCTGGTAATTCAGAAGTTGTTAGTTTCTTCTCCTGGATACTAAGTAGGTTTCTCACCAGTAGGAAAACCATCTTTGTGGGCTTCCATTTTTACAACAGAGAATTAGTTGCAGCTTCTAATTAATGCTGGTTAGCTGGTGAATCTGTCTGCATTTGATTGCTATCAAAGAGGAAGTGATGTAGAACTTGTAAATAACAAAGTGCTGATTCCAAGGAAGTTTGGTTTGGACTGTTCTGAAGAGGTATTTATCCAGGGCAAAAGCTGAATGCTATAATACTAGGCTCTATAAAAACTATTTCTTTGCAAATATGGAAAGAGTAACCTTTAAAGAAAAGCATTTTAATAGTAAGAAAAACCCTTAACCCCACCATAAAACCACCCCTCCTTTGTGTCACAGTGTGATTATACCATTCTGGTAGGTTTTTCTAGAGCTCAGAATACTGATTCCTTTAAGCTGGGCTTTCCTTTTTGTTTGAGAGTCTATTTTGTTTTGGTAATTTGATGTGTGCTAGTTTTTCTAGTTTCATTTCTTCTCTTGAGACTCACTTGAAATTGTTCATTTTGCAAGTGAAATATCTCTAAATATTTCAAGGACAACACTTGATAAATTTGCTGATGGTTTTTGTTGGATGGGTGGTCCTTCATGCTCACAAGGCTGAGAATCTGGTTTTAACAGGCATTGCCAGCTTCTTCTTTCTAGGAAAGATACAGGCAATTCTAGTATGTAACTGTGCAAGCTGACACTCTTCTGCTCAGTCAGAACTTTGTGGGTTGTTATAGGACTCCATAGCTACACGGTGAACTCCTTGGCAGAGAGAATGCAGTGAGGAAGGCTTGGGGACACGGGTGGGAGTAGCATGCTGAAAGGTTTTATCCCACCTACCACTGGAGGGGAACCACCTTTCTCCTGGCCATTTCTGCCTTCACAGCAGAGGTGGCTGAGATTGACCTGAACCAGCTGTGGATTGCACCACAACCTATGGCACAAACCATGCCTTTGTTTAACATAAGAGATGAAAATAGTTAATATGTAAATCTAAATCTTTTTATGACAGGTAGTGAAGAAAGTAGAAATGGAAGATAGTTTTTATGTATGGATATGTTATGGTTGCTTGGGTTTTGTCAAGATGGAAATGGTAAATACTAGTGACTGCTAATTAATCCTGTAAGTGGCTTAGTAGGTCCTCACACCTGAACAAATCTTGAGGATATGTCTCTAGGAGGTACCAGTTTGGGCACAAGAAATCCTGTGTGTCCCTTTAGAAGTTTAGGGAAGATTTTTACACATTTACTTCTCTCCATGGTAAAATACTTTTATTAGTCTGAGTTTGGTTGGGATTCGTTTTCTTAAGAAGTAAGTGATTCACCTCAGAAACAAAAATTATGGGTTGAAGTGTCATCCTCCAGTCTGATGCATTAGGTGGGCTAATGTTGGAATCCCAGAGGGACCTCAGGAATGCAGTAAAGGTTGTGTGTGCTTCAGTAGCTTGCCAGAGGTGTGTAGCTTAAGTAACCAAGGTGTCTGCCAGTGACTTTGGTGTTCCAAGATCCCCAGAGTCTTGTAGTAGCCTTGATCCTAGGTCTGTTTGCAGTTTCCAAATTCAAGTGTGACCCAGAAACCAAATCAGCTGTGAAGGTTCTGTGATAGATACAACTTTGTGATTTGACTTCGTTCAAGATAAAAGCAAATTATGAGGGGATTTTTGCATAATTTATTTTGGGTTTTGTGTATTTCTTGCTATGGAGAAGCCTTCAGCAGGAAAGCCCAGCCAAAGTGCGTGGTTGACATTTGCCTCTGCAGGGTCACTGCTTGGCAGCAGTTCTCCTATCCAAAAGTGTGCACTTTGCTTGTCTCTCCTTCAGTTGCTGTGTTTCTCCTCATTCGTGACAACATGAACATTTTTTGTTGGACTGATTTGTTACTCTATCTGAATCTTCTGGTTTGGTGCCAGACCAGCTGGCAAATGTGATTTTGTTTTTCTTAACTGGTGATCCACTCAAGAAGTAGGTATAGAGAGTCTTTTTGTCCTTGAGCAGGACAAGCAGTAGCTCTGCATCTCAGTTTTCAGCAGGCCACAAAACTGCTCTTCAAAACTGTATCCAGGGTGATGAGCTGTACAATAGTTGGTGTGCTCTAGAGAAGAGAAATTGGGGAAATCGATCAAATACTTAAAAAGTAAATCACAGAATCACAATGTCGTTGGTTGGAAGTGGTCATCCAGTCCAACCTTCTCAGACTGGCTCAACAAGTAACAGGGAAATGCAATACAGACTTTAGATACACATTCCAGTGGTGATATTAGGTAAATACTGGAAATAAGTTTGCAAGGAGATTGTGAGATCCTCGTTGCTGAAGGCTTTGAAACCAAAGTCAGGAATGATGGAATTGTACCTTATTTATTCACTACAGAGTAGGATTGAGTTGATGGCTACCAGACCTATTTTTCTGGAGGTCTTTCTTTTCTATTGGCACAGTTGCCCTGCAGCGTGTGTCAGAGGCTTCTGTCTCAGCTTAGGAAGGCTGGAAAAACCCATCCACTGGGTTTTTCTTCTGTCAGAGAGCACTTAACAGTGTTTGTGGGTACTGAAAACATCAGGGTAGTGAGACTAACCAGTCATCCAGTTGCCATTGCAGAGTTCAGCTAGCTCATAACCCTTATGGCACATCTGAAATCTGGAATTTTATTAATTTAAAACAATCAGAGATTCTGGAGAATGGTGATGTAGTGCAGAATTAGAACCTAAATGCTTCAGAATAACACTTATGAATATTATCAGTCTCATGTTTTATTTGGGGCATTTATTTATATGTAGTGAAGATAGTGCTTTTCATTAGTGTGACCCATGGAGAAAGAATGTTATCAGAGCTGGACTGAATTCCATTGCTGGTGGGGGTGTATTGTGGTAATACAGTCTTACACCTTTGTATCAGTTGTAGCCAATGAATTAATGAGAACTGGCAATACATCTACCCTCAAGCCAGTAGATCCTGTTCTCAGTTTGCTCTTTCTGTTTCCAATATTTACTAATGTATGGCAGATCAGAATTGCAAGCAGCTTGTGTAACACTAAGAAGTCAGTAGAGCAAATGAACTGTTTGTACTGGGGTTCATAATGAGAAGTAAAATTTGGTTAAAATTACTTTTTCTGACTTCCTAAGAATGCTGTGATTTATTTTTAAATCAATGAGCTTAACATTTATCCTTCTTCTTCCCACTTTCCTTGCTATTATGTATGCATGTTGCAAATATTTGTGGGAATGGGGTGAGGGAAACCATCATATAATTATTAATGACATAGTAGATAAAAATCAACACCTCAGTAGAAAGAGCAAATCACTTTCTAAATACATATTTTAATTTATTAGACAGATTCTTTTGTTTTTGATAACTTCAAAATGGTAGGTAGGATTAAGGTATTAAGGAATGATCAATGAAAAAGTTTCCTAGAATAATTCAGGAAGTAAAGTAGTTGATAAAGCTGCAGATAGGGATGTGATTTAGAGAACAATTATAAATGGGGAAAGTTAACTGTGTTTTCATGACAAATTGAATCCTTTCCTGGTTCTGAGGTGGCATTTTGTTTTGAGTATATTTGATAAGTACAATTTGATGTCCAGTTAAAGGTAAAACATCAGGATTTGAGGAACTGGTTATCTTTGTTCTCTTTCAGACTCTGAATATAAATCAGGTTTGAGGCTGTTAGCCATACTGATATCTCATAAGATAGGATACTCAGAAGTAATAAATTCTGTTAGCAATAGAGAATGTATACCTTCATAAATGTTGGATTTACTGTACCAGCACCGGATTAGATGAACTTTATTTTTCTTCTGTCTGCTGTTTTAATTAAGATTCTTCTACTTAAACTATTAATAATTTAATTTTCAAATAATATAGATTTTTTTTCAGAAAATAATTAAAATTCTGATAGAAAGATGCTTCAACTTTGGATAGAATAAGAGTCAACTTGACATTAATCATTATTAAAAAATAATAAGTAGAATGACCTGGCAAGTAAGTCATGGCTCTTTTATCATTTGATAATGTCATTATGGACAAGAAAAATGGAAGGTGAAAAATTTGGACTTTAGGTAGTTAGCATAAAATAGTACCAAATGTGTAAAGTCCACAATAAAAAACCATGTTTCAAAATACCAAAATAAAAACAAAAGTAGCAGTGGATACTCATGTAAACCACAGTGTGAATTCAAGGTTTGCTGATTTTAGTCTGTAATATAATTAGTGATTCAAATAGCAGCTTTAAATTTGTCTACCTTGACTTTGCTATCTCTGATTCCTCAAGAAACAAATGTAAAATAGCATTGTTTTTGTTCAGTATGAAAAATTCAAGTTTGTGCCTGTGCAATGTTAATAACATTATGTCTAGCCATGCCTAAGTTTGATTGTTCACACAGTTATACCAAAATGTAATTTTCAGGGAGTCCAATAGAGCCATGTTTCACAGAAGCTGTTCCCACAGGAGCTAAATGCCAGGGTAATCAGTCATACACTGTACTGTACCCTGATGTTATGGATATGATACATTATTTATGCAGTATAAAGATTTTTCACATGTTGTTGAAATGAACAGGCAAGCAAATTAACAACTGGAAGGTATCATGTGTCTTTAGCTGAAAATTGCTGTTTCCAAAGTTAAAATTTCTGAAGATGCCTGAAATGCTTATGGCTTGTTTGAGACTGATTTGCTGCAAGTATGGACTTCTGGAGAGCAGGGTGAAGTCAGTTAGAGATCTATAATATGCTAATTACATGTACAGATGAGGGCCAGACCTTCCACTCTTAGTATTTGTATGCCACTTGTATTCCGTTCCCTAAAACCCAAAGTTGCTACTCAGTCGCTGAAAACAGAGTGAGATGTTTTGGCAGCAGTACAAAACCCAGAGAATGAGGTAGTACAGCATGGGTACCTACCTCCCTCCCTGCTTGTTGAGCCCACATATGCTATTAACACCTTCTCTATTCTCTGGTGTCTTGTTCATGGCTTTTTCACTTGCTGCTTGAAGAGGAGGTGCCTTCAGGCCACGCATTCCCTGTTGGCTGCTGTTAGTGCCTCTATACCTGCTGTGAGCTCTTTGCCCTCATCACTGCTTTTCTGCCTCTTTTCTCAATCATCAGTGCCATTCTCATGCCTTCTTACTCTTCCTCCTTTCCCTTCAGTCATCCCTTCTCTCCACCATGGTTCCTTTTGTCACTATTGTGTCATCTCCATCGGATCTTCCCTTGATACTCTTCCTCTCTTTGGCCCTCTCAGTTCTTCCCTGGTTTGATTCCCACTTGATTCACAGCTTGGATTTGCTCAGACCTTTCGTACTTTTCAAGCTGCCACATTTCTTCATGTCCTTCTATTCATTTGCACATGTAGAAGTGTTTCAGTTCTGCTCTATACGCAGCATCCATCCTGTTCTTTAGCAGCTTCTCTCTAATTTCCCTCTCACACAGCCCTGATGTTCATCACCTTTCCTCTCACTTGTTGGTTGATTGCTTGGCTTTGCAGATGTGATCAATCTCTGTTCTGGTGTCTGTCTTCTCTAGTAGTTCCTTCATAACTTCAGGAATCTCATAGAATTCAGCTTCCTTCTAACAGTGTTTTGTACAGTGCTGCTTTTTGCTCTTTTCCTTCTCTTATCTGGAGGAATCCAGTCCATGCATACAAATTCATGACCATACTAATGAGTCTTATCGCAATCTCTGTATTCCAGCTCTACCTTTCTGTCCATATTAAAATCTTAGCTAGTGCTTTGTGGATTAGGCAATTCTCAAGAAAAAAAATTAAATCTTCATTGCTATCTTCTTTCATGAGCACTGTGAGCATCACCACAATGTCTCACTGTAGTCTATGCTTTAGTATTGCCGTGGTCACTTCCTGGTGCTTATCAGAATCCTTCTTAATTCTCCTTTGTCTGTTCATTTTCTGCAGATGACAAATTACATGTTCCCTGTTTCCTGAAAGGAACCCTTACTGACATTCCCCAGCCCTATTAGACACATGATGTTACATTTTATTTCAATTCCCAGAGTAATATAAACTCTCGGTAATTATTCTTTATTTGCTTTGTTGTTTGGTTTTTTGTTTGTTTGTTTTACTTTAAAGTCGCTTTGCATTATTTTAAACCTGAAAAATTTATTTCTTTCAATTAATTGGTCTAAAAGTGTTGCCTCATAAATCTTTCTTGTTCTTCCTACTTGGCATTTTTAAGACATGCCTTTCCTGTTCATAGTTCTTGTAAATACTGATATCCTTGCTTTCAGAGGATACTGTGATTTTCTGTTCTGATTTCTGCAGTGTCTTCACCTTCCTTTATGAACACCATTATGCTCCATTATTATCTATTAAAAATGCTGCCCCAAAGTTGCCTTTGTTTATGTGTCTTCTGGTCCCTCAACTTTCAGCACCTTTCATCTATCAGTTTCTATCAAGAGCTTAGAAGAACTAAGAACTAGAAGAGGCTACTGCTCTTTCTTGTTTTTCAAATACCACTTTGGTAATTTTTTTGGCCTCAGCTTTTCCTAACACTAAACGAAAGCAGCTGGTGGGTGGCAGCCACTCTACCACATAGCTTTTTCAATTTCTTCATCCAGGCTCTCTTTTGCAGCAATATCTGTGGAAATATTAGAGGACAGGTCTCCTGCTGTGTCATGCCCATTGATCATGATCTTCCTCAGGCAGGTTGCTTCCTTGTCCTTCATCAGCCTGTATCCCTCTGTTCTCTCCTCTCTTATAGTTAACCCTTAGTGCTCCCTGAGGCAGGAGTTTTCTTTTGCAAAATTTGGTAGAAAGGGATTTGTGGCTTGAGAAAGGTGGATTTGACAGGAACGAAAAATTAATAATGAATGGCAAGTGTGCAGCATCAGTCAGGCACTTTCTGATTTGCTGGGTACTTGTTTGCATATTTGAACAAATGTAAATCTGTTGCAGCTGGTAAATAGATGGTGAATGAAGGCAGACAAGGTCTTGTGCTCACAGCCAGCAATAAAGTCAGTGCTGTGAGCAACAGTGCTACTTCTCATTTTGTTTTTTGGATCTAGAAGCATCAGTAGCAGTTAAAATAAAGCTGTTAAAATTCAACTGCAAGGAATTAATTTGATTTGGATTTTTTTCCCTGTAAATGTGCTATTTTACATATGTTTTTTCTACAAGTGTTTAGAGTATACAACTGAAGCAGTACAGTGAAAACATGAAAGTCTTGTCATAGGACAGATGCTCAGTATGAGTTTGCTTTTTCTCATGCTCTGAATGTAAAGCAGTTTCCAAAAAAAGCAGAACTAACCAGTTTACAGAATAATGATACTTTTGAGGTTTCTGTTGTAATTGTTTCATGTCAGGGCTGCTGTGATCTGTTCATTCTCGAAAAATACACCAGTCCCTAAACTAAGAGTGATCTCTGTGCCCAGTCTGTGGAGTGGTGGTGGTGGGACACCTCTGCTCTGTGATGGCAGAAGATGCACCTCCTGCAGGATTGCTCAGATATGCCAGAAAGTGATGTAGATAAAATTCCCTTGTGTTAGGCACTGTCTCTGGGCAAATGCTGAAGTTCCCTGGGGAAGACTGATGTGTTGAAATGTTTGAACATGGACACCACTTTGGAGAGTTACTTTCTATTTGAGCTGACAGCCGTGACTGCTGTGAATATAAAAGTGGAGAGAAAGAGGGAGTGTAAAGAGACAGTCCAAAGATTATATGTGGAGAATAAAAATTAAAACCCAGCATTCTGCATTGTGGTTTTCTGGTGGGATTGTTTGTTTGTTTGTTGTTTTTGTGGGAGCCTTATACTTTTGGAAACATCTGTTGGAGTTTTTAATTTTCCAAGAGTTTTTTACTCGTTTCTGGTTTTATAAGACACAACGAATAAAACCTTTTTTTCCCCCTCTATACTGCCTGCTCACTTGCAAGAAAAATGATGCCTGACAACCTAGCCTTAGAAATCTTTCGAAGTTCAGTTTCATCCAGTCATTCTTCTGAAGCCATCTTACACTTTAAATAACACAATTAACCTAGTTTTGCCAGCTCAGAATCTTGTTGTCAAATAACATACATGAAAATATACTTAACTTTCTTGGCATTCCTGTCAGTGAATAGCTAAGCCTCTGTTACAAACTACACTGATGCATATATAGTGACATTCAAACCTTTGCTGTGTAACTATAGCAAAGCAATCTCACAAGCACAGTTTGGAACTATGAATGGAAATCTGTTCCACACAGTTCAGAACTATGTTCTGGAATCATAAAAATCATAAAAATTTCCATACTTTGATGTAACTGCTAGTGGTTGGAAGGGTAAAGGATTTGAAGATGAAGCTGAGTTATCTGCCCTTTCTATTTGAAAACCAAGAATGATATTCTTTAAAGTGGTGTGAAAAACAGGAGCTATGGCTAACTCCTGCCAGATCACCTTCTGTAACAGTTGATGCCATTCATATCCACATTATCTCCTTTCTGTGGTGTGCCTTGAATGCATCTGGTTGGATGAGATGGTCCTTGAGGTCCCTTCCTATTTGGTGTTCTGTGGTTCATCTGTGTGCTTTGTACCAAGGGAGCAGAAAGTCCCACAACAACAACCTCTTCTCTGCTCTTCTCACCCTCTTGTATATCACTTATCCATAAGAAGAAACAATCCTAAGTGGGGTAGCAAAACCATTTGTGGAAGGGATATGCATTTTTAGTGCTGATGTAGATGTCATCAGGATGAAAGTTTGTTTGAAGTATGAACTGGTCACAATTCATGGAGTTTAACCTTGAACACTATAGCACCCATCTTAGAAATGTTCTTGAAAGGTGGCCTTTCCACTCTTAGCTTGCAAGGTCTTTCCCACAGTGGAAACAATACTTTCTGGGTTTGGATTTGAAGGCTGTTGATGAGTATTAGATTGTATGGAGTGTAGTTGTCCAGTTCTGGCACGGTTTAGGCAGCTCTCTGTATGTCAGATCAGCACGTGGTTCACTCTACTGGCTCCCAGTCAGTTTTCAGTTTCATCTAAGGTTTTGGTCTTGATCTTCAAAGTAACTGTTGGATCAAACACCCCAGCTACATCAAAGATTGTATTTCTATTTGTGAACTGCCAGAATAGCTCTGTTCCTTTGGGGCAATGAAGATGAGTCTATCAGAGCAACTACAGTGTTGTGGATTGGGGGTACAGGCTATGAAAAAAAATCCTTCAAGGGTAAGATGTTTTAAAGGAAATGCTACAGAACCTCTCTGTGAATGTGTTCCATCATGAACGTGATGCAGAAACAACTCCCATTCTTATCCTAAAAAAATAATTGCCAACAAGAAGAAAAATTATTAAGTTGTGTAATACTGTCATATCATGAAAAGGCTTATATTTTAAAATATCCTCTTAGATAAGCTAAAATATGCTAGATTTTAAAAGTTGAGTACTTGTGCATAATAACCTATTAACAGTATCTAAAGCTCACCTTTCCTTAGCATTAAAATCATAAACACCAGTTGCTGGGAGATGCCATATTATTATCAAAAGCTAAAGGAGAGCATAGCTCAAAAGGAACTGAATATTGTTTAAATATTACTGTTGATGAACTTAATTTAAGTCAGAGCAACTTCTAAACAAACTGCAAATGTTTACTGATCAGAAATATCCCTCCACTGTGCTTTATACTGTAGTATGAACAGAACTGATAATGCCAACACAATTATTTTTGCCCCCTCAACCTGGTTGCTAAAAACTGAGAAAATGCTTAAAGTGATGAATGTAAAAATTGCAACTCCAGACAATGTAATAGAATTTTTTTAAAATGTTTTACATTAGATATAAATGAAGTATCATAATAAATATGTATTCTCTAGGCACTGGAAAATGCAGTATTTAGATATGTATTCTGTAAATAATGAAAATGCAACATTTTATTGTATGTGTGTTTTCATGGAATATTTTTTTAGTTCTTCATTTTCTCTGATAGTAGAAGATAATTTTCACCTCAGTGCCTGATGCCTGGTAGAAATGAAACATCATTCTCTTATTTAGTCCCTTGTCTGTTTTCTTAAAAAAAAAAAAAGCTTCTCTTTGCCTGCCTAACACCTTTAACTGAGCTCCACCAGCTATTCAGCCTTCTTTATGAACAGGAGGCTTCATTATGTCTTTGAAACAAAGACAACTAGAATTTGAATTGTAGGTATTCCACTAAGAAGCAGGGCAAAAGCTCTAGAGGGTGCCAAAACCTCCAGCACATCAATTTTGCTGAATTTTTCTAAAATGTTAAGTATGCAGAAGCAGAAGCTCCTTATGCTTCAGGGGGAAACTATGTGAATGCAGAAATGTTTTCATTTCAAAGCCATGTTCAAACTGAAAGTCCTCCTGCAAAGTGTCTGAGGAAGAAGATTACAAAGTACAGGGGCCAATCTGGTATAAAAAAAAGAGAGACCTTGTGTCCCCTGAGCAGAATGAAAATAGCAGGGTAATTGCCACTGAATCCTGCTCTCCTGAGTGGCCTGGTTTGTTGTCTGAATGGGTTTCCTTCCACAGCTGAACTTCGTAAGAAATACACACTCCCAGCCAGAGTGTCACCAGCCTGAGACACCAAGTGCAGGTGTCAGCCTGTTCTTCAGTTAATATCTTCCTTGGTGGCAGCTGTGTCAGGAAGGATCTAATCCTCAGTCTGTAACTTCCCTTTGTATTTGAAGAACTTTTATGATTGTTATTTTGAACTATGATTTTACTTCTTTTTCCCTTCATCTCTTGTGGTGAGTAATCATAGCATCACAGAGTGATTGGAAGGGACCTTAAAGATCATCTAGTTCCCACCTCTCTGCCACGGGATCAGACTGGGCCGGGTCCTGTCAAATCTGGCCTTGAACACTTCCAGGGATGGGGCACCACAGCTTCCCTGGGCAACCTCTTCCGGCATTTCCCCATCCTCATAGTGAAGAATTCTTCCTAAGATCTTACCCCTTTTCCTATTGCTACCTGTCCTAAAAAGTCACAAGTCTTTTTCCTGACTGGCTGATATCAATTCAAAACAGTAGGGAAAAATAATGAGTTTTATTGTTCAGCTGTGGATGATAAATATTCAGTTCCAAATTCTTAGCAATTTCTGTAGTGACTTACAAATATTTCAGTGAATATGTAACTGGTAACACTTGTAAGAAATATATCTTCATGATTCTTAATGAATTAGAGAGGCATCTTTGCCAGTTATTCTTTTTGCTATAATAAGCACTGCCTTGAACTCATCACTGCAACACTTGTGCTGAAAAAAGTCAATATGAATGTGTATTGAAAGCAAAGGTTTGATCTTTGCATATATAACTGTCTTATGTGTGCACATAAAAATGACAAAATCTAGGGAACAGTGCAGCCTCAACGTTTTACTGGCATAACTGAGAATATGAGTGAACAGCCCAAGTTTTAAAAGATTGTTGCCAGTAAAAGTTAGCATTACAGAGCTCTGTCGCATAGTGTCACATTCACATATTAAAAAAATGCATTCTGTACAACAGCTTTGAATGCTACTTCTCTTTTTTTTTTTTTTAATAAAAATAATTGGTATGCAACCAATGTACTGATATAATAGATGTAATGGGAGTTACAAGTAAAAAGCAATTATTTAATGTTTAGGGAAATGGAAATAAACTATAATTTAATGCAGAATGATTTTCAAATATGGAAATTCAGGTCACAACAAGGTGACCTTCAGAATAGTTTTCTGTTGTGTCAGTAGTGCTCTGCAATAGCATATTAAAAGATGAGCCAGAAGATATTTTTGTTAGCAAGAAAATACTTCTGAAAACCCCACAAAACCCAATCCAATGCTATGAAGTAGCACCTGAAGCTGCCTGCAGTTAATGCTTTTTTGACAGTGTTTTTTTGCATTTAGCAGGTTAGAATCCTGCTGAGTCTGGTGATGCTTTTAGTGATCTTGTATGTCCAGCTACACAATTACCTCTACTGGTATTTCAAAATAGGGAACAAAATGTGTTTAATATAAGTTTTTCTTCTGCCTTCTGGTTAAAAATCAGGCTTTTATCTTTTTCTTCTTGCTTTCAGAACACTGCAGAAGTCCCACTGGTCAAGCAGTAAGGGACTCATGCAGTGGTGACTGATCCGACCCTTCACCAGCTCATTTGCTTTCACTCAGTCTATCCAGATGTAAAAGGGACTTTCATATGCATTTTTATTTTAATTTTTTATTTTTCACTTTATTTTATTTTGATCCAATTTAAAAAAATTGATTTGTTTTGTGCTGAGGTGTATGCGTATGAGAACAATGTTTTAAAAACCTAGTGAAAGAACAAAAATTAACTTCAAATATTTAGAGATGAACTTATTTGTAGAAAGATAATTTAAATTGGTGCTGTTTTGAAAGCTCACCTGTGTGCACATTGATTATGCCTTTTAATTATAGTTTCTTTGCATTTCTTTTTGCTTTTCAGCATAAGTATGTGTATATCTAGGGTTCACTTTGATGAGAAATGCTTTTTGCTTGCATTTTTGTGTGCATATACAATTGCAGATGCCCTCATGTCTGTCTCCTTTCTGTGTGTCTGTTGGCAAAACTTTACCATAATGGTGCCATCAGCTCAGGACTGTATGGAGCAGAATCTATATCTGCAAAAGCAGTCAGCTTTACTGTGTTATCCAAGACCTGTATGGCACAGTATCTCCTGTGCTCTGTTAGTTAAGAAATTAGTGAAGCATTCCCACAGCCTGCGGGAACAACAGCAGCCCATCCCAAGACATGCTGCAGGAACAGAGGGAAGCTGACCCCAAAGTAGATGGATGAGGGAGTCTGGATGGAAGCCTGAAGAACATGCATCAGTTGTAGTGGATGGCTGAAACTCCCTCAGACCAGTTAATTCAGCTCAAGCAGCATTTTGGTTTTTAAGTGCAAGGACACTTGGATGACTTTTAAATCAAAGTGTTTAGTGAAATACAACTTAGAGCAGTGATTAATGTGTCTACAAGCTTCTGTCTTTTTACCACTGTGTTTCTGACAGACAGTAAGGCTTCAGTATTACTTTAACTGCTTTCCCTCAGATGGCTGTTGATTAGTTGCTGCCCAAATCTCTCTTAGATTTGGTAGATTGAAGCTGAGGCTGTTGGGAAGGTAGTGTTTGAACATAAATCTTTGCTTTCTTTTTGAATAAAATTTCTTCAACCTTTAAAAAAGAGCCTTGGAGGTAAGCGCTGATGATGACAAATTACTCCATTTTCCTGGCTATAACAGCAGTTGGCTTTGACTGGTTGAGGGCAATGGTTTTTGTTACGACATCCCTATTATTGGTATTGCAGCAAGTAGCATGGACTTGTTTCCTTGTCTTACAACTTTTTATTTGTCACCTGGCAGGCTGAAGAGGAAACAGTGGCCTTTCTTGCTCATAGTGGAAGTGAAGAAGAGTTTGATCCGAGTACTCTTCCAGATCCTGATAAATACAAAGATTCTGATGAAGAGCAGGATTCAGAAAGTGAAGACAGCTATAGGTATGAACACATCTTCTGCATTAATTTTGAAATCTTCATGTTCTAAACTGTTTTGTTTAGACGATCAGAACTTACTTTACAGTCATTCTCTTGCTTGGGAAGCAAGAGAACTTTTTCTTTTTTTTTAAAGTTTGTTTATGAGGTAGAAGTTGAACAGAAATTTGTACTGAAGTCTATTATTTTCTTTTGTGAAGCTGTATGACAGAGATTTTTGAGTTACTGTTGAAGGGGTCTCAGTGAGAATGTTCCACATGCAAACACATGCAGGTTTCATGTATTTCTGTGGTGGGTTGACCCTGGCTGGATACCAGCTGCTCTATGGTCCCATTACAGATTCTGTTTGAAAGGAAAATGTTACAGTAATTTGAGAATTCAATGAGCCCTCTGTACCTGTGCTATATTAAATAAATTCATACACAGTGAAACTTGCTAAGTTCGATGATTGTGCTGTTTAGACTCTTTAACACTATAAATTAACTGGAATATGAGTTAGAAGCTAATGTATAATAAAATTATTAATATTAAATTTTTCCTCTTAATGGTGGTTTTAATTACATAAACCAGAAGCTTGTTTACATAAACCAAAAGTTATTTCTTGTAGTTTAACAAAAGCCCAGAGTGGGGATGAGAATACACAGTTAATGGCAGCATACTGCAGGTCTTCAGCACATCCTGGATGAAGAGGGAGGAGGGATGCTGCATGAATTCCTGTGTGTTATTGGCTTCACCTCAAAAAGGAAGTTTCTAACAGCAGTCTAGCAAGTAACCAGCTCAGAAATGAAATTTTGTCACATAAATGTGAGCATAGATCTTAATTTTGCTCTCTTGCAGATGTCTAGATTCTTAAGTCTTGCTTTTCACATCCGAATCAGCTAAATCCTAGTGGCTAGATTGTCCCCAGCCCCATGTCACTGCATGTTGCAGGGCAGTATGTAGCACAGGGTGCTGGGACATGGATTTAGGGATGGGGTACCCCTTAGGACTGGGAACCTAAGGCTGGTGACCACATCCCCTGTAGCCCATTCACTAGTGTGTTGATCAGTAGAGTTCTATGGACAGGGATGGGGAAAATGCATTGCTTTTTCTAAGCAGCAGTAAATTGCTCCTTCTTTGTTCAAGGGGGAGAAATTATATAGCAGTTCAGTTCCTTCTGTTCTTTTACTTCCCTAAGATGGGTCAGTATCTCCATGTAAAATGAGTGAAAAAGTACAGCTTGCTACAAGTATAAAATATGACCCACCATTTTTAAACAAAATTCTTTTGAATTCTTTCTGTATTTATGATCACTTGCCTTTGCCCATGAGCTTTTGGTGGAGGAAGCAGCATAATTAGTTAAAGAAGTTCTCTTTTAATGGCATTTAAGATTTTATATTTATTGGAAAGAGCTATCTAAGAGGATTTGTAGATTGCTTTTCACATGTTATTGGAGTTAAAATATATCTGTCTATACATGATAAATGCTTCCTCTAATGGTTTTCACATACTGCTTGTAATGGAATCAAGTTAATATCATATAATGAAACTTTATTCTCAGCTTCCCTCAGGTAATATCAATAATATGGTTAATATTGTTTCTTCAATATATGAGATTCTGATGAGTAAAACCTGGATACAAGGTGGCAGTTTGTGCTAGAAGATTCTGTAAAACTCCATTTTGTTGAAAGGGGCCATCTCTGTTTGGCCTTACATTAACTATGCTACCAGGACCAGAAGAAAAGTATATTTAGCAATTCTGCATTTACACAGGGCACTAACAGAGGTGCCAAGAGAAGTACTTGGGGATACAAATGCTTCCCCACCTGGAACCATGTCAGTGTTGGTTCTGCCATTTGCCTTTGAGAGCACATTCTGAGCTAATTTCTATGGTAATGTGTTGCTGCAGGTAGCAAACTAGAGGGTATCTGGATACTTATTAGTACTTTGTTTTTTGGAAGGAGTAAAACCAAGAGTTTATTGAGAGAGTCTGAAGTAAAGTTTTGGTGAGTGGTTGAATGGTGAGCATCACTTCTTTTATTTATTGTTGTGTATGTTGGCACTGAAGGACAGATTCCTGGAATCCATTAAGCTGATGGACAACTGTGAACTGGTGGGAACAAGTTACCAGCAACCAAATACAGGAAACCTAGTGTCTCAGCACTGCCTCTTAAATATTTAATTACCTCAGGCATTTCCTAATTACTGCTAAATTGTTGCATACTTGTTGTAGGAATAAGGTAGTGTTTTACTTCTACGTTTCTTAACAAGATTTTGCATTATTTCAACTTGTGGCTCTAGTTAGGCTTAGCTGTCATGACAGTACAATGTTTTATAGCAAAACTACTTCACAAGTATTTTGAAAATGTTACGGGGTCAATCAGTTTAAAACTAGGAGTTTTTTTCCAGTTTACTTTCAATATCATTAGGTAACCATTTTTCTAGTGGTGATCACGTCTGGTTTTTTTTAATGTATTCATACATCACTTTTTGTATTGATTCTTTCCCAAAAGTTGTCAGCTACATTAATGATTAGCTAAGATTCAAGAATAAAAGTTGACAGACAGGTAGATTTTTTGGTAGTGGTAATCAGTGCAGATTTTTGTCTTTATCAGTGGCTGATCTGCCCCCCTGGATTCAGAGCACCAGCTCTAAAGGAGAGCTAAGACTCACTGGGGCCTTGGTCATTTCCCCTTTCTGTAAAGTGGATTGGAAAAGAAAGAACAAGAAAAAAAGGAAAGCAGGAATGTGGTAATAACTCCTGATGAAAGATTTTCCTCAACAAACCTCAAAACACTTTACAAAGGAGAGTTCAGAATGATTTTTGTGTGCAGGAATGTTGAGTCACACAGTAACTTCTCTTGGGATCATGGCAGTGGCAGGGGGCTGGGAGTAAAATTCAGACAACCAAAGGGCCCACTGAGTGGTCTGTCCTCTAGACAGACAACATTCCCTTGGAAACTGCAGCCAATCACATGTGGTAACAAGAAAAAATTATCTTTGCTTTCAGTGTTTCAGATTTACAAATGTAAATTTAATATTACGTAGACACAGTTTAGTCCTTTTTTTCTGGTTTTCTATTTTATTAGACTTGTCCTTGCTAGAGTTACTTTTTCATATAATATTTTCTCGTAATATTTTCTTGTAACTTTGATGTCTACAGTATTTCAGTTATCCCAAGGAGATTAGTCTTGAAAGTAATTTGGACTGAAGAGGGTAACTGAGCACAAAAAATACACTGTACAGATATATATAGCGAGAGCCGAGATAGAAATTTCTTTCTGCTATATATTACTGTTTGTCAAGTTTAAATATACTCAGTGTACTTCAATTATGTTGTTTGGACTGTGTTTGGAGATGACTTTAGAATGCCAAGGCACATCAAATATATCACGTTTTATATCATAATTTAATACAATATATGGATTTAGTATCTTCTAAATGTTTGACAGTGTAGTTGATGACCAATTCCTCTAGAGGCATTTTTAAAGGTTTGAGTTCATTTTTTGTAGAATCATAGGATGGTTTGGGTTGGAAGAGACCCTAAAGATCATCTATTCCAACCCTGCTCCATTGGCAGGGACACCACCTGCAAGATCAGGTTGCTCAAAGCCCCATCCAGTGTGACCTTTTCTATCTTTACCCAATCAGACTGAATACTTTCCTGCTTTTCAGTTTTGTGTGTGTTTGCTGGAGGAATGGAGCAGTAGATAGTAGATGTTTTCAGCCTTTACTAAGAAGACAGGAGGACTTAAAGTGAGTCAAATTGTTTCAGGCCTTTTCCAGCATTTAAATTGAGTGGGAGTTAACAAGGACTCCAAGAGCACTTTCAAACAGGTAGATCTGTCACTCAGAGCTGTCTGGAAGAGACCACCTCAGTTGTGACTCTTGTCCAATGGGACAAGCACTACAGATAAACCTGCAACATCAAAGACCACAATTTTGAATGTATTATCAGCAGCAATTTCCAGAAGTAGATAGGAAAAATGCTGTTATATTGTTATCTTAGAGCTGGGGACAGGCCAGGAGTGGATTTATCAGTCATTGCTAAGGATAGTGATTAAATCGAAGTTAGTGGTGAGAACAACCAGGGCAGGTACACAAAAGGAAGAACTGAGAGAGAGTGAAGAACTATAGGATATCATGAGGGCAAGAGCAGTGGATGACAACGTACTGATGGATTTGGAAGATGGCAGGGTCCAGGACAAAATTTCATTTCTAGGAGTGCCTGAAAAGAGTGAGTCAGAATTAAGAACAGCTGATGGCTCCAGGGGTGCAGCATGTGGTGGTTCATCATGTGCTGGCTTGGGAATGCCTAGGGAACATCAGTTGTGTCTTCACAGGTTAAATGGATTTGGCTAGGGTGCAAGCTTAAGTTCTGGGACATGATTATCCACAACTACTGAGACTTTAGATGGTACCAACCCTGCCACATTCAGTGGGCAGTGTTGATGAAACCACATTTCTTCTAGGTGTGGGGGGGGGGGAAAATGAAGTGGTTTGTTCTTTATTTCTGAATTCAGCTTTTGGGCTCAGTGAGGTGCTCTGAGTAATCCTTAGGAGGCTTCTGTGAAAGTGAGGCACAACTGAAAGAGGAAGATGCAGCACAAGAAATTATTTTAGGGCTGAAAAAAGAGGAAATCAAGAAAAACAAGAGAATTGGAATGACCTTTAAGCCTATGGATAAAGGAAAGTGGTAGCTGAAGAGGCTGGTAGTGAGGATAAGGCCATGGAGAGCTGGTATTGATTTTGCATGAGGAAGGAAAGAGGTGGAGGGAATGTATGCTTGAAAGGAGGATGATGGGGATCTTGTGCATCAAGAAGAATAAAAAAGGTAACAGGCAAGAAATCTTGCTGCAAGTGGGAAGGAGGGATTTCTGTTAAATCAACACTCATGCATCATGCACCTCTCTTGGAGCTGTCACTGAACTGTATGATGAGTTGCTCTTGTAACTGAGAATTACTGACCTAATGATTTTAACAAAACCAAATGAGCTCGGAGTAGCACACAGTGAAAATGGGCTTTGAAATCAGAAAATACAACGTAATTCTGTTTTATGTGTCCAGAATTCAGAGGTATTTGATCAAAATCTTGAATTAAAATAGAAATAGGTTGAGCTACCCTAGTTACTACTTGCAGGGGGTAAAATGCTTCTAAAAGGGATAATTCAAATAAATTTTGCAAGAACTAGGGTGTCTTTCTTCATCAGTCTTTAAAAACAGGCCATCTGTCCATAGTTTAAGACATCAAAAACATAGTTAATCTTCTTACACACCAAGTATTATTTTTTTATTTGGAGGAGCTATAAAAATTATAAGTTAAATTTGCCTTTGAAAAAAATGCCCTTCCAGCCATAGCTCTACGAGCAGAGCAATTAATGACTTTAGGCATGTAATATGAGATTAATTTTTGTATATCTAGCAACATTCATCATATCTGGTTTAAGGCTATCAGTGTAATGAGGTGAAAAATTTAAGTGTATCGAGTAAGCTGGAAGAAAAGCAGCTGGATTTCTTAAATATTCATTTGGCAGCCAAATTACATTTTTGATATTTCTAATCCCTCAACCTCTTTAAATTAAAATGTTGAGGAGGAACAAAGCAATGATTGGCCTCATCGTTACCTTCTTTAAATCCTTAATAGGTGTGACTGACCATAGTAACTCTTAGATAAGCATGGAAAAGATCTTGGACATGAGGGGAAAGGAGAAATATCTTAGTTCTGGTACCGTTTTTTTTTGTTTGTTTGTTTGTTTTTTGGTTTTTTGTGTGTGTGTGTGATTTTATGGTTAGTCACCAGTTGACAGGAGTGCTTGTGCTGGTTGGATGTGTATCTCCTTTATGAAAATTATGGAGACGTTGCAGTTACTTATACCTCCTTCTTATAGCAGGATGCTTATGTTGACCTGTGAAGTTTTATGTGATTCTTGATTCTGTTGACATTACATTGTCTTTTGAGATGATTCATCTGCAAATTGTGGTGCTCCCTCAAGCCTGTATTATTCAAATCACATCAATGACTTTGTGAAGGCCAGAACTTCATGTTTAGATGGCCAGAAAAGCACTATAAGGCAGACATTGTAAAAGGTCTCAGTTTAAGGGCTTGGTCATGCTGTTTTACTGTGAAATTGGGCAAGGAAGCATTATATTGCTGTTGGTAGAGACGTGGTGTTCTTATTCCATGGGAGTCTTTGTAATAGTTGTGTTTTAGCTCACTATATGAAATGGACCTGAAGGTAGAATTTCCTAGTGAAATTTGGTAATTTAACTATCAACAACTGTAGGATGGCAGTGGTCACACAGAAAAAGAAAACGAGGGGAACAGGTTTGAAGAATGTCAGTGTCAGATGAAGCTGAGGAGGAATGAATGAACACAGGGGTCAGGTAGGTGGTTGGCAGTACCTCCAAAATCAAAATGGTTCCATTGAAGTCATGGCCACCTCAAGCTGGGGTTTCAACCCAGAGCAGAAATACTTGATCCATATGAGAATTAACCCCTGAATTATTTCAGTTTTCAGACTGATGCATTAAGATAAGCTCAAATTGCTTAGCCCAGATAAACAAAACAGAAACACCAGTGATCTGGATCAGGTTCTGGTCCTTTTTAATTAGCAATATCTGCAAAAGGAAAGTCCTGCTGCAGCTCCAGACATGAAATTCAGATCCACTGCCACTTGTGTGGTAGAGTCTTTAGAAAGTAAAGGTGACCTCAGAGCAGAAACATGTTGATGGTTGGTTTGAAGGCTTTCTCCTGTCAAATCTTCTATATGTTTCCAATGCAATCATAGGAAATATTAAGAATACTCTCCTGCTGGTCTTGCTGCCATTTAAATATTTTTTTAACTTCTTACAGATAGATAATGGTACTTCAGCTCCAAGACAGACTTGTCTATTCCATTTAGTACTTCTGGTACTTCTGGTATTTCATTGCGAGTAGATTATTCATCCCTTTCCTGCTACTGTTTTTTATAAATCTAGTTTTAGAACTGTTTTGATTTACCTCAGTGGAATGGCCAGTAAGGGAAATAACATAACAAGATATATTTTCATTACAATTGCTGTGTTCTGTAGCATTCTGAAAGCAAGTAAGAAAGAAGGTGCACTGGGCTTTATGGAAGGGACTGCAGTAATTAATCTTCATTAGGATTGCTGCCATGGCCTTGTGAATTAAAATTTATTATGTGAGAAAAGGTTTGTGGCACAGCATGTTTGATTAGCCAGATGCCAATATTTATGGGATAAATTATTCCCAACTTTTCTGAACTGTATTTTATTAGAAGATGCATCCATTGCTCCTCTAGATTTCTTTGGGAAAGAGCTTGTGTGCAGCATAGTACAGCCTAGAAACTTGACTCATGGTTTGCAGTTCTGTGGCAAGGACAGTTTGTTTCCAGACCAGTGCTGGCAAACCTGGTCTCTAAAGCAAGCTCTGAGAAATGTTAACTAAAACATCCTGTCTACAGATCTCACAGTACCATGTTGTTTAAACAACAGCAACTTGGCTTTGTGGCACCACATTTCAGATGGTTGACTCTTGAGCACTTGAAATTGAAATGTTACAGCTTGCCAAGACATACCTTGAAGCTCAGAAGCAGGTTCAATACTAACAATTAAAATTTTCCTATTTTTTCATGGTGTCATCTCAAAATGCACTTGTGAGATAATTTTTTTTGTACTTAATTTAAGAGAGTTTCTTGGTGTGTCACAGTCATAGATCTGTTTCCCATGTGCCATTCATATATGCTGGCATTTATTTAAGGGACAGGATTCATAAACCTTGCTTTAGTGTTTGAGTAATAAACATTACCTATCAAATGATAGTACCTTCCTTTGTTATTACAGCTGTGCCAACAGTGACCACAGAAACTCCTGTGCTTGTTGATGGTTTGTTTGTTAGTACCTCCTCACCTGTATAAACACGTCCCATCCCAGTAAATCCTTCCATCAGGCCATGAGGGTTGTTCAGGTGGCTGAAAAGCTAAATTGCACCAGATGGTAAAAGGAAGGAATTGTAATCCAGCTGCACATGCTGCTTTCTAAGTGCTATAAATAAAAGACTATGTGACGCTGGCTTTGGTTTGGATCTGAATTGTGGGGTTGCTTTCTAACTGCATTGTTCTTTTAGAAAATAGTTCCCCTTATTATAAATTAATTTTTAAAAAATTTCTCTTTTTTCCCTATTTATGGGCTCCAGATGGTAGTGTATCAGTTTGTGAGGAATAAGGGCCATTTATGTCCATGGGAAGTGACCAATGATAAAAAGATGGGCTCTGCAGAGTGGGCTGGCAGGCCTTCAGTCACTGGAGACCGAGGGGGAATACATCTGGCAATAAGTACAGAAGTCTTATTGGCCATGTAGCTGGCCTTTTACATGTGCACCACTGAATTATACCCATTGCATCTTCTTCAAAGACCTCTCTGTCCAAACAGGAGAAACACTCAGATGGAGCATGGGGATACCCATTGGCATTACGATGCCAGACAGGTCTCCTGGTGATTTTCCAGCTTCCTTCTAAAATTACCACTTTTACCCTTTGTAAAAGCTGCATCTGTGACTGCTCTTCCAGAGTTGTACAGCACCTCACCACACCAGCCATACCACTGCTCATAAAAACCCATCCTGCGGGAAGAGGTTGGGGTTCAGACTAGCTGATCTCTTAAGATCCCTTCCAACCCAAACCATTCTTTGGACAGGTCATGTTGGTCCTCTCAATGCACCTCAAAATTATAAACATCTAAATATCACGTTCCAAGTGACTCTAAGCTTTCCTTCCTAAGTTTCCTTTATCCAATATTGTTCTGCTTCTACCTACTGTGCATCAGTAAAACTCAAGTCTTTAGCTCTTTTCATTGCTTGATGACTTTGCTGCTGCTGCTTCCTATGTTATACATTCCTCCCTCTTCACCTCTCCAGCTTACAGCCCAGTTGGGGTCAACTTAGTGTGAAAATACACTGCTGATGTCTAGATACATTGCTAGTAAGTAGTACTAATTGAGCACCATGATCCATCAGTAATAATAAGAAACAGCTTGACTCAGCATAATCTTCCCATAAAACTTATAATGAAAATTAATCGTAATTGTCTTGATGTGCTTTTGTTTGTGTAAAAAAATTAGAAATCTCACAATTTCTTCTGAGTGTGTTTTGTATTTAAATGGAATACTTTGCAGACATCTAGGCCAGTGGGCCTCTGAACTCCAAAAATTAATATAATTTTTTGTATTTAATGTCTGCTGTTTTATAACTCATGAGATTTCTGCATTGACTTAATTGTTAAGATGTTTCAAACTGATGTCATGGATGAATCATTAGTCAGTTATGAATGAATATTGGGATTTAGAGTCTGTTGAAAGGTTGGAATAATTGTCTCTTTTGCTAACAAGCTAGAATGCTTTTACTTAATGAGGCTTCAGCCTTAGCCTTTGAAAGTGAACCCAATACTCTGTCCTGAGCAAAGCAAACACCGTGAAACTCTAGACAAAGCCCACACCGGTCACCTGAAAAAGCAAGAAGCCTTACAGCTTTACAGCATTTCCATTCACTTCCAGTATAGTTTCAGCTTAAGCACTAGAGAGATTTCTCCCCTGAAAAAGTATAAAATAAACAGTGATAGTAAGCACTGAAAAGCCACCCCCATGCAAGTGACAGTTCACAGTGGGCAAAGGTGCTATAACCTTTGAAATGTTCCAGTTTTAGAAGTGTTTGCTGCAATGGTTTGTGTTGGAAGGGGCCTTTAAAGATCATTTATTTAGTCCAGCCCTGCTACCATGGGCAGAGACATCTCTCACTAGGCCAGGTTATGTTAGGTAGTGTGTTTTGGCTAGGCAGGGGAGGACAATATAAAGGTTAGGGTATTATGCTTGTTTTAATTTGTGGGAATGCAAGGTGTTTCTCATAGGATTTCTTTCCTTCCTCTCTCTGTGCTGTAATAAGCAGGCAGGAGCTGGCACTGTTCTCCCATGGAAGGTGGGATCCAGTGCCAGGCCATCAGATCTTCTCTTACTTCTTCATCTGGATGGAGGGGCAGCCAGAAAGCACAGTGTATGAGCAACAAGATGAGGAAGCATTGTGCTGCCAATCCCTCCCCTAGAGGATTTGGGAACTTCCTGAAAACTGCCAAGGTTTGGGGATACTGTTTGGGTTAGGCTGGTTTCTAGTGAGTGGGGAAACCAGTGTTTCACAGACCAGCAACTGGTCCTACTAAGGGAAAAACAAGGTTGGCAGCTGAAGGTGGTTGGAATTGGGCTTTGGGTTCTTGGACTGTGATGGTTCAAAGGACAGTATTCCCCAGTCTGACTGCTTGTTATAACTGCTGCTTCCACGTGTTATTTCTCCAAAAAGCATTTATGAATGAAACACTTTGTAGACATTGTATTTACTTAAACAATGACAAAAAAAGTAAGACCATTTAAATGTAAATTGCATTATCTGGGTATATTTTTGCCAGATTTTAATTGAAAATATGAATTTATCTGTTTTTGAAAAGCCTAAACTCAGGTTTTAAAGTTCCACTTTTATTTTTGTTATATTCTTTAAAATACAAAGATCAAAAACTGGGAATGCCATTTTGTTTGGAGAGAATGGTTTGGGGTGTGAGAGGCTGCATTCTTTTCATTTTTTTGCTGCCTTTTTTTAAAAATATGAAATCTACCTTACAGCAGAGGTCAGTCATCTCTCTATAACCGGGCACATAGATATTATACCTTAGAATAGATTTCTTTAGATTATATTATTTTAATCTTACATAAGATATTTATAGTAATTTTCCTATGTTATGGACAAAAAACACATGACGATACAGAAAAGCTTGGGCTTTCTTCCTGTTGCTGTCATGCAGTCAAAGCATCAAAACAGTTACCAAGTGTTAAAACAGCTATTTTATCCAGATTGAGGACCGCAAAAGGCAATTCACTCAAGTCTTAAGAAAAGCAGCAGAAAAAATAGGAATTCACCAGGGAAAATAAGTGGGTTTGGGTTTATCTCTTCCTCTCATGGCAAAAAGGTGTTTACCAGCTTCTAAGGAGAGCTGCTGAAAGAAGGAGGAAGTGTTTTGAATTAAATGGATCCAAATCAAAACTGTATTAAGGGTAGGATTCACAATGAAATTACAGTTCTTCTATTTTTATTTTTGTCACATACTTATTTTAGACAAAATCTTGAATGCGTGTGAAGGTCCAGTGTCACATCACTAAATCATTTTTTTCACGTTGTCTGTCACTCTGTAAGGCATCAAATATTAGATAAGACTGATAGCAGTATCCTGATATGCTGTAATCAGTTAAGACAGCAGAACATCCACAAGCACCTCAGCCTGAGGGCAGTTCTCATTTAAACATTCAGAGTTCCTTGGCTTCTATTGTTTCACCCTTCTGAACTGTTGCTTTGTTTGCTCATATCTTGACATACATTTGCCTTGTATAAAATTGTTTGATGACATGATGATATTGATCACCAGTGTTGTTAAAAAAAGACAAATTGATTTATTTCTGCAGTGAACTTGAGGAGAAAAGTGGAAGAAAGAAAAGAAGCTACAGCAACAGTACTGCAGCTGAAGAAATGCCACTGAAAAGAAAGAAGGTGAAATTCACTGAGGAGGAGGAGGAGGAGGAGGACTCCTATTTGCCATTAGATACTGGGCTTTCTCTGGCAGAGGATGAAGAGCTTGTACTACGTCTGCTCAACAGTCACAGCTAATTATTTTTCTGCTGGTTTCATTTCTGGGACAGCTTTACAATTTTGTCAGTTGTCTGTACAAAATGAATCTGGCATCGGGGCAGCTGGGTACCAGTGGACATAAATAAATGAGTTCCATTTACAGTGGGATCGCCTTAGATTGGCTCATAGATTATAGACAATATCTAATTTGATTTATAACCACATCCCCAGGTGTCATTCTGCAGTAACACATTCATAATTTTAAACCTCCGATTTCTGAAGCAATTTATTTTTATATTAAGCAAGTTTAAAATTAAGAACAAGATTCTCCTTTCTTGACTGAGTTAGTTTTTTTATTTAAGGATATAAACATATACTAAAATTATTACTGAAGAAATACTGTTTGCAGCACAAAT
This sequence comes from Calypte anna, assembly GCF_003957555.1. Lineage (NCBI taxonomy): Eukaryota > Metazoa > Chordata > Aves > Apodiformes > Trochilidae > Calypte > Calypte anna. Next base: position 181,692,984 of record NC_044244.1, on the reverse strand, counting down.
CACATCACTTAAAAATAAAATGCATTTTTCCTCCTGTGTATCATGCACATATTTTACAAGTATTGTAATAAAAAATTCTGAAGCCTTTTTATGTCTCAGCTTTGTTAAGAAAAGCATTTGTGTGTCCTCCATTTATAGTTTCTATTATGATTCTGTCACTGGCATTAGGCAATTCAGAAATTCACTTTTAGATAAAACTTTTGACTCTTGCATTTGAATCCTAAGTGAATGAGAATGCAGCGATGCCACAGCAAGGTACAGCACTGCCTGATGAAATGTGTTAAAAGGTAGATTTTGTGGCAGAATTACAACTGCAATTGAGCTACTTTGTGGGTTTTTTAGGATCAAATTTAATGAAGAAAATTAATGTATTGTAGAGTGTATTTCCATGGTTGTTGGAGATTTTGGGCATTTGCCCATAACTGCTGTACTTTGATGAGTGGCTGCAAGAGACCTGCTGTGTGGAGCCTTTCCTGGGGAAGGAAAATCTACTACCCAAGTAGATTTTCTTCTCTTGCTTGCATCCAGATGCCAGCTCTGAGCTGAATTCTTGCTTGCCTTTTCGAATACCCCTCAAGAATACTGGCACACTGTTCAGACAAACACATGGGAAGCCCTTACAGGCAGCGTGGAGACTGATGAAAACTGCAGAGTTTTACACATCTGCAGAAGGGTGCAGAGGGCAAAGGGAAGGCTGCTGCACGAGGAAACAAAGGAGAGAAGGAAGATCTGGTGTTTTGTTTGCTGGCACAACTTTTTTGACAGCAAACAGGCAGGATGTAAAGTGAAGGTTGTCAGTTTTCAGCAGTGTCAGTTGTGTCTTAGTGAAGTTTACACTGCAAAATAAGAGAGTAAAACTTTGAGTAGGGACAAATGCCTGGCTGCTTCCTCTCAGCAAAACCCTACAGTACATCTTCTCTCATTAAGTTGTGTCTGCTTGGTCTTACTGTCACCTATATGAAGAACATATTAAGGTAAACATTCCTCATTTTATTATCACTTTTCCATTTTTGTTACGGAAGTTTATCAGTTAAGTACAAGCCCTTCTCCCTCTGTCTGTACCCCCTGCTATCTTTTAGCTCAGTTACCCAAAACTGAAAATATACTGCAAATTTTTTGCCTCCAAATGTTGCTTCTGTTGTTCTGCCAGCAGGCAGGTTATCATCAAAACATAATATTTATAGGCAGAGCACATCTGCCATATGCTCCTTCCAACAATGTGGAGTGAGAAGAAATGACCCGAGTTTCATGAGCAGCTAAACATGAACGATGGGACCTGCTTGGCAGCTGCTGCACAGTGCTGTGCAGTCCATGGTGCCACAGTGGATCTGGAATATACTGTGGTTTGGGAATAGTGTTGCTGATGAATCTGTTAATGAAGAAGGATCTGGTTAAATAGACTGACACTAAACTGAAGACTGACCTACTAAAGGTGTCCAGCTTGCAGCTTTTTCATGAGACGTGAAATGTGTCATTGCAAAAATAGTGTTCTGCTTCAGCATCATAGACATTTCTGTTCAGGGTTTGCTTTGTAAAAGCCTTGTTGATGCAGCACATTAAACTGTGAAGAGCATAAGAAATTTAGGCTCTAACACCAGTGGTTGCAAATTACTGCTTAATATTTAAAATTAGTGTTTTCCTTTATATACTGTATGAATAGAAATAAAAAATAATTTTTATTCCTCGTGCAACTGTCTGAATCCAGGTAAAACACTGACTAGTGTGTCCTGCTCTCTGGCTAGATTCATAAAGAAAGACAAATGCCTGAAGCAAAACATTAAAAACTAGAGAGCTGTGGTAGAGAACATTCAATTCAGACTATAAAAAAAATAGTACAAGATCTGAAGAGACTGAAGTGACCCTGTGGGTTGCTGTAATCCCAGATACATATGATAAAACTGATATAAAACACAAGAAGAAAATGTCTCTTGGTAAAGGTTGCAAATGGGTATTTTTCCTTATCGTGCTGTTCTCCAGTTTGACGTGATTGATGCTTATTTCTTGTGAGAGATTGAGTGTGCTTTGCAGCAGGTATGCTGAGCGCTGGGAGGCTGCTGCTGCAGCAGAAATGGCCTCTGTGGTTCAGGATGTTGCTGGGTGTATGTTGGAGGTCACTGCCCCAGCCATAACCTTCCTGGCTGATTAATCCTTACACCATCCAGTTTGCTGGCTAGGCAGAGGGCTGGTAAGAGGCAGCTGAAGGACAGGAACACTTTCTTGTGCAGTGTCTGTTGAAAGGGAACTTGAGCAAAATGTGGCCAAACCTTACCAAATTTAGTCTCATCTTTTCAGATTAATGTTTTATTTTCAGAAGGATCTGCAAGTTTTATCTTTAAAAGGTAGAATTAGATGCCAGAAAATTGCATTGCCGTCATCTCTGTAAATCATAAAAATTACTGTTGAGGCTTTAGCCTATACCAAGTGAACACTTTTATAATGAAGTGTTCTGCGAACTTCAAAGGCAAATGAGTCAGTCAAGAAGGCCTAATGCAGAAGAAGATTCTTTTCAGGCCTGTTAGGAGGTATTGCTATGATTAAATCAGCAGAGATAAGTCAGTCTGTTTCAAGAATGCCTGGTACATTGCCTGTTTCGTTCCATGTCTGGCAAGGAGCCATTTTTCACAAAGAAAACGATTCATCAGATTCAGTCATGTAAAAATGATTGCTTAAATTACACTGGGCTATCAGCTTGTGGTTTTCCCCAGGAGTGGAATCTCTTGGGTAGATGCTATCTGTACGTTTTGCACATCATCTGAGATGTGTTTTATCTATAAAATATAGATAAGTTTAATTAAACTAAATTAGCTTTGTTGAGCAGTTTTTAAATTCCTTTTGAGTTGAGAAGTAGCTCTGCTGAGATTTCAGCTACATTAAGAGGAAGCTAACGAGCATTCTTCTCCTAATCACATGTGGGATCCTGGAGGAAATGAATGTTCCTGGCTATGGCCTCTCTGGGGCTACAGAAGTCCTCTCCCTCATGTACAGATTGTCCCTCTGATGCTAAACCTAAGTTGTGGTAAAAAAGCCATGTCTAAGTACAGGCTGTGACCTGACCTTGCTATTGCCTGTGTTGGTGTGCTGGAGCTTATCACACTTCAGGTGGAATGGAATTTGGCTCATTTTTTTGCAAGTCCATCATCTATGCATTGTGCTGCACTTCTTACATAAGAAGTGCAATGGTTCCTCCCATCCATGTTCAATGGCCATACTCATCTGATCCTTCCCAGCAATTGCGTTTTATTATACTGAAATGCAACTTTTTTTTATTTCACAAGGTCAGAGGAAGCTAATGAATATAGCTAAGGAATTATTTTAAGCTTGTTAATCACCACAAATGTCTTACAAATGGCATCTCAGCAGGTCACAGTTTTTTATACCATTGCCCTGAGTACAGTTTTTGTTTCTTTGGAGATGTTACCAGGCACGTTTTCCTTTGTGGAAAACACTGGAATTTGTTTTTGTTTTTAAGAGAACCCTGTGTTCCCTTAAAGCAGATACTAATGTGCATCATTTCCCCTAGCAATGAGGTGAGTCTATGCCAGTTCATGCTCAGTTGCCCTTAGAAACTTGCTGATGAGATTGTATTGATGCCCTGAATTGTCAATAGAAGGGTTGCTCATGGGTGGGCAAGGGTGCCTCACCCACACTTGGGCCAGGGTGAGATCTGCCCCAGCTTCCAGCCCTGGGCAGATGGGCACAGTGCCCACAACCTCAACCTTACCCTGCTCTCCCACAGGTAGCTTCTTTTCTAAGTGCTACAAGAGGTTTTATAAAACCTCTAACACCCTTCAGGAAGCAATTGCTGGCTAAGGTGACACGAGTTAAGGGGCTTAAGTTATAAGATGAGCATGATCACCCATTTGGGTGTCAGGGCTGTGCCTGTTTACACACCTGGCACGTTAAGTGATTTGTTCCTTGGGTGGCCCAGGCACCCCCAGGCCATGCTCCGTGGTGATGAGGGGAGGCAGTGGCTGGAGCTTTTGGGCCGACTTGAAATAGGATGTTTGGCTGAACCTTCACAATTCAGTATTTGACTCCAAATGCAAATTCTGGACAGTGCTAGAAATTTTCCCAAAGGCAACTCCTGCTGTGGTCAGTCCAGTTTGTACACCTCTATCCCAGAGACCTGCTTAGTCCATTCTGTGCAGTAAAAATATTTGTAAAGTGTCAACAGAAATGGCTTCTGCAGAAGTGGTTGCACGGGACAGTCTTCTGTATGTAGGTAAGGTGTTCAAAGGAAGTTTTGTATGCAGTTATGGCACTTCAGTAGCAGTGATCTATGCATGTAGAAGGATGGTCACAGGAATAAGACCAATTGGATGCCAAGAGCTGAGCAAAACAGTGCTTTGAGGACTCTCTCCTGATTCCGCTGAAGATGGTGCCAGAAGGACCCTTGAAATGGAGATGATTTTTGCCAACTGGATGATCAACCAGCTTGGAGATTTGATCTCCCTTGTGAATAATTCCCTTGTGTAATGCTGTACCAACTTCCCAATAGTTTAGGGGTTTTTTTCCTTTTAAAAACACATGCAGTGTCTGCACAACCCTATCCTGATTGGTTTTGGCTGAGAAGGTCATTAGTAGGTACAGAGAAGGCAGAGAAATGCTGGGAATTCAGTAAATGATTTGGTATCATCCCAAACAATATTGTGAGCTGCAGCTCAAGATAGTGACAAGGTGACAGGAGGATGGCAGCTGTCAGGGGCTGGGCCAGGAGCTTTCTTTTAAGTCTCTGTCCTCACTAGCAACTTTTTTTCTTTCTTTTTTTACCTCCATAAATTTGTTTTCCTAATCTTACACCTAGCAGAAAGGTGGTGAAGGGGATCAGGAGGAATCAGGACACAAGGGATGCTCTGTGTGCAGGGAAAGGCTTCACTGCTGCCTTCTCTCAGGCTGTGCTCCTGTCCAGCATCTGCTCTGTGCCTGTGGCTGCTGGGATAGCTGGTACTTGACCCATGCAGCTGTTCAGTCCTCTATTTATAAAGACAGCATAAGAAATCTAATGTGCCGGGTAGGATGAAGAGCTTGCATTTCTTAAATATATGTAAGAATGCACTCATCTAGCTCCTTGTCTAGAGACAAATTGAGCTCATTTCATCTTTTTGCTTCTTGTGAATGCTGATACATTTTTTGCAAACTGGTGTGCTTCTTCAGCACCTAATTTTGGCATAAACAATACCAAGCTGTTAGTGATGCAGAATTGCCTGGCTAAAAGAGCAGCTCTCCTTCAGAAACCTGCTAAACAAAATCAAGGGAGGGTAAAGTTCTGCATTAGGCTCTGTTCTTTTCCCCACTGAATTTGGGAAGCATCTGAGGTTCTTGTTTCTATCCTCTTTTTCACATGGTGTAAGTGAAGGATGGGAGTGGGGGACTTGGGCACCTTCAGTCTGCCCCAAACCCCTCTGTGCAGCAGCATCCACAGCCTCACCTTGGTGGGATCTGGATGGTAGCACCTCTCTGCTATGTGGGGGACATGAGGAAGATGCCCAAGCCCATGATGGAGGGATGTGCATTAATGCAGCACCACGAGGTCAGCACAGGGACAAACAGCACAGAAGAAAACCAAGCCCTGGCAACCCTGTCCCTTGTCAGGACAAGGAGTAAGAAACCACCAAGTAAAGTGAAGCTGGAAGGGGTGAGACACTGGGGTTGGAGGTGGTCAGAGTTCTCTCCTGCTTTCTGAAATCTGGCCAGGCCCTTCAGAGATAGCTGCAGTGAGATGCCCTCTCCTGGCCACCAGCAATTTCCTGCTCTGGACTGTCGCTGTGCACTTGTCCCCTTGGGCTGCCAGGGCAGCCAGGGCCACCCCACTCGTTTGGTCTTTTCCCAAAATATGACCATCAAATCCTCTCTGGTCATTTGACAAGTGTGATTGGCCAACCACGCTGTTTTGCAAGACTTAATAAAAGCTCTTTCATTGCATTAGCTACTTGAAATTACTTTGAATGTTCAAAATTTTACTCTCTCTGCGATAATATCAAGTCTTAGACATTTAAAACCAATTCACACTGATATTTCTGGTAGGTAATATTCAATATCTCACCTAAATATTCTCCTCTGTATTATAAATATTCATCATTTTCCCAATCTACTCCTGACTGCCTGCACAGACACAGAAATTTTCTTTCTGTCAGTCAAGCCACAAAGCATTAAGAGGGGCAGCTTTTCTCAACTAAGTGAAAATATGAGCTTGTCTTTTGAGCTCTGCAGTGTTGTTAGCATCTGGTCTGTGTTCAGTGAATGTGTAGCTAGTGGAGCCACAGCTTCTGCAGGAACAAGTAACCCCACAAAATCATGTGGTGAGTGTTTTGTTAGGGAAACACAAAGCTCAGTGTTTGATCTTGCCTGATAAATAATCTAAAATACCCACCACCACCACCACCACCACATCTCCCCTTGCTCTCAGCCCCTTGCCTCCCCCATTTCTCAGTCAGCTGTGTGTTATTGGCCATCACTGCCCATTTGACAGGCAATGCCTGCTCTGGAGCATAACAGCAAAATGCTGTCAGCAGTCTGAGGGCTGGCAGGGAGCTTGTGTTGTCCAGTCTGTTCCTGGCCATGTGTTGCAGTGATCTCCATAATGCCCACTTCATTCCTGTGACATCTCATCTCCTGCTACAACCTCCCAGCAGGAAGACATCCATGGGCTTGCTGGGCAATCAGGTCCAGTGGGCAGACCATTTCCCCTCTCTAGCATCTATTTCCCACTGTCTTCACTCCTCTTGGCCTCTTGGTTTGGTTCCTTGATTGATTGCCCTGTCCCTCTCCAAGTGCAGCCTTGAAGCTGGCCTGAGAAGTCCCTCTGAGGACAACTGGGGCTGTGCTGGGCAGAGGACAATGCTGCAAACCTCTGGCAGTGCTCTTGTGCATGTACACCTCTGTTAGGGTGAACTTTTCTGAAATGTGGGGTTGCTGCCTCAGGGACTGGGTCATGCACTCTCCTTTTAGCAGGAGCAAACATTCCCCTTGTTGGTCCTTGTGTAGTTTAAGGTCAGAACCTCTGTCCAGGCAGCTCTTGTGGACCTGATGTTTATTTTGTCACCCCAGAGCTCATCTGTGGTGCAACAGGAGCTCTCTGGAGAAGTGGTGCCCTACACAGACACTGAGCCTTCTGGACAAGAGCAGAGAAAATGATGTGAGTTCTTAAGAGGCTGTTGTTATGCATAGTGTAAGAAAGATTACAGTGAACAGAAATGAGCAATGATCAACTTGGAGAGAGTGGAGAAATTTTTCACTTTACTGAAAATGTTTCATTGAGTTGCCTCATCATTAAGGAAACCATGATCTTCATCAGATTAATGGGTGATTACCCTATGAAGAGCAATTTTACTATTATGTACGAACAATAATGAAAATCTGTCTAGCATGAATCATTTCAATTAAAAATAGGTGTTTCAGCTGCCAATTTGCCAGTCTGGGACTCAGCTGTGGCTCATGAAACTGTTTCTGCAGAGGGTTTTAAGGATCCTGGTTTGCACCCTGTTACACTCATTTTATCAGCAGTTTGTTGAGCTCAGGGGAAGAAGGAGCCAGTGGTGGAGCTGGGAAGAGAACCTGGGTCTCAGACTTCTAGGTGCAAATCCTACCAGTGCCTCTGCCATCCTTTCCAGAAGGAAACACCAGGTTTGTTATGTGCCTTGGGTCAGGCTGCTGTTAATTCCCTCTTGTTCATATCATGTCCTGAAGAACTGCTGGCATCAACCCCCTACCCTCATTTGGAAACAGCAGGCTGGGAGAGGACCTCTCTCTGTACCCATGTTAGTGCTTTAAGTACTGCTTGAAGCATCTGAAAGTCACAGGTCAACTCTTTGAAATGTTTGGCATTTTCTGTGCCTCAAGGTTAGCAATTAAATTCCTGATGATTTAAGACTGGAAGTGGCCTCAGGGCTCATATTTCTGAAAAAAACCTTACTTTTGACTCCAGCTCCAGTGATATTTTCCCCCAGCTTGTGACCTGTCACCCGTTCTCATGTTGAGCAGCACTTACTGCATGGAGTTGGGTTCAAGAGCTTATATTGAGCCAAAGTGTTGTGAAAAACTACCAGTGAGGCTGTCTCAGGGGAAGCTTTGGGGAACCACTTTTGTTTTCTGGGCAGTGGTTTGGTTGTGTCAGCAATGATGGGGAGGCCTGGATGTGTGGGAGAGAAGGATTTCAGCTCCTGATGTCACCTTGTGTATTGGAGAGCGAGCCCAGCCAAGAAAAAGAGGCTGTGAACACAGAGAGCTTCTGTATGAGGCAGGAGAGGGATGGGGAGAGCTGGATTCCCCAGCCTGGGAGAGAGGGAAAAGATGCACAATTCACTGGTGACCTCGTGAGGAGGAGCCCTGAGCACATTCTGATGCTGTGGTGAACTGGGATGATGGATGGGGTAACCTCCAGTCTAGAGCAATAATGCACATTGGCTTTGGTCTTTCAAAATTCCCAGTTTCTCCCAACTTTGCGGGTTTGCCAATGGATTCTTACCCATTTCTCTCTTTCCCTGAGCCCTTTTCCATCTTGAAAGGAGGAAGCTACCACTACTTTTCAGCAGTGGTAGAGCATAATTGTGGCACCCAGTCCCCCACTGCATTTGGAAAAGGAGTTGCTGGGGTTGTCTCCTTTATTCTTTTTCTCCTCCAAGCAGCTGATCTTGTTGGAGACTGTGCCCTCAGAAGACCCAGCACTTGGGCATGAGAGGATCATGTGCATTTAAGGCTGTTATAGCTGTGGTGGTAGTCTGTCCCCTTCCAGTGCAGGTTGTTCATCCATGGGCAGTAACCTCAGAGATGAAAAGCCAGGAGAAACCAACCACTGGTGGAACTTTGCACAGGGCTATTAAGGCTGCCCTGGCTGCAAACCTACCTGGTAAGTGCTCTGTCTTCCTGGCCTTCAAGAGCACAAGGTGTGTAGGGAGGAGGTTTGTCAGGCTGCTTACAGCATAAAGGAGCCCAGTCTGGAGGGGCCCAAAGGCCACTTTGGTGAGGCAAATGGTGCATGAGTCGGGCACTGGGCAAGATTGGGCTGCAGCATTTCACCCCCCTCTGTAAGGCTTCTGTGCTGCCCCAGAAAATGTGATGGTTGATGTATGGGAAAAAGCATTTTTGTTCATGCGAGATCACTTTGAATTTTTTCTCTATGGCTCATAAAGAATAATCTATTTTATAAAACCAATTCTGTTTGAATAACACTTCTCTGTTTAATGTGTGGATCTGAGCAGTAGCAACAGCCAGGTGGTGATGGGCTCTATGAGGGCTATTGGAAAGAAAACTGTGTGCTGTGAAAATTGATGCATTAGGAGGTAAGTGTGCTCAGGTCTGGCTGTGTGCTGAAATGCTTTGAAGTTTCTTCTAGCTTTGCAAAAATTCAGCAGTAATCAGCCACTGTCAAAAATAAATCTGTAAATTAGCAGGGGCACCACTGGCTGCTTTCTCATCACTTCATCGATGGCCTTGCAAAGGCATTTTCTGAGTCTGGTGGAGAAATGATTTTTAAAGGAGGGAAAAGCACTTGGCTGTTTTCTGGCACACTTTGTCCACAACTGGATGTGTGGAAATGAAACTGTGAAGGTGACTGGTGAATTTTACTAGCCTGTACTGTTTAAACACCTTCTGCCTCTGATACTCTTTCAGGAATTTGCACTTGATACATGTGCAATTCAACTGCAGAAGTAATTACATAGAGTCACGAAGGGGCTGTAATTCATTGTAATGTTAAAAATGAGATGCTGTTCAAAGGTGCCCTATTTTCCGGAGATTAAACAGAAAGCTCCTTTGTCTATGAAACAGATTTGATCATGGTCTGAAAGTATTCAAAGCAGGACCTCGTTCTGGAGCTACTGTAGGCAATAGCAGGATTCATTAGCATCAAATTGAGCCCCAGAGCTCAAGCTTAAGTTCATTTTGCTTTCTCTCCTGAAGCAAACAAGTTTGTCACTGAAGTTGGTGGCTGGCAAGATAAGGATGCAGAAACTCTTGGAATGAGACAAGGGACTGATTTTGCATCTGCAAAACCTGAGCTCAGATATGAAAAACCCATTACAATCCCCGCACTGGCAGTGGTCTTAATTTTATTTATTAAACAGAAGAGAGGCTCTGCCAAACAGAAGAGACAGAGCCAGGCAGGCTGCTTCTGGGCCCATTCCCCACCTAGAAGAAATGTGCAAGGCACCAGTAGCTGTGTCTCCAGAGGGTTATTTCCAGCCTCTGAGGAGTAGCATGAGGAAGGGCCATTTAGAAGGATTTACAAAGGGACAAACCCTGACTGCCTGGACTTCTGTGTTGTACCTTCTTTGTCCATAAACATAGCTCATGACTTGACCAGCATCTCCTCAATGGAGCAGTGTCAGCTTGGACCAGCTGTGGGTTTATCTGCTCAGTATATTAATGTGAAGCATGAGCAAAAAACCTGGTGTCTGCAGTGCAGGAGATGAGGGGACTGGAAATCAAAGCAGATTGGCATCATCTGGGAGCAGGGGCAGGTTGGGAAAGGGGTGCCCTGTGGTGGGTGCTGGGCTTTGAGTACTTTGAAGCCCTCTGGTTCATGATGTTTGCAGTGTTATTCCCCTGTCTGTGAGCTTGCTGCTGCTTCTCAGTGTACATTCAAACACTTCACACTAATGAGCACTCATTGGGAGCAGTAATGCAAATGTGTTCTCCCAAGAGCTGTGTGAAAGCTGCCATTGCCTCAGCTTTTCTTCTGGTTTGACAAGTGCTTTACTGCAGGTGATAACAGCCTCTGGGATGCTCTTGTAGCATTTTGTACCTCTGTCAACTTCGCTAATTTGTGACCCATTTTTAGGGTTGATGAGAGATTTTTTCACTAGATTTTCCTTTCTTGTGTAAAAGCATTTCTGTGAGATGTTTTCATGGACAACAACCTCTTGTTTGATTCCTAATTGTGCATCCTGGCCGGTGTCACTTTGAGAGCAAGGTTCTGGCTCTGCTTGTGACAGAGCTCAGGGACTCAGGCATCCCACAGCATCAGGTCTCAAACCTTGGGTTGCTCCTGGTTATGGAACAGACCCAAATGGGAAGCAGAATGAAATATAAATACAGTAAACCTGGCTACAAGGAGTTTCAGATGCTGCTGAGATAGCCATGAAATACATGGGACTTCTAAAGAAGTGAACATTAATAGCCACTCTGCCATCAGAAATATGATAAAACAGAGGGATTGAGGGCAAATAGAATTTTTTTTTTCTTGAATCTCATATGGATTTCCACAGTTCTCAGAGATAGCTCCTCAGGAAAATAAAGATGGCTTTGCTGTGTAATGCAGAGCTTGAAACTCAGGACAGTGATTTGCTACATTCGTGGTATTGCTGCTGTTATGCAAGTGTCATTACTCAGCAATGAGAAGTACCTGAAAGAAATTTGCAGGTATGGAAAAATGGTGTTTGAATACAATGTATACAACTGGTTTTGTTTAGTTTTGGGTCTTCTCCAGGATTGATAGCATTTATTTAATGACTGGTCCCATTAAAACTGGCATATTGATTCATTTGCCAGGAAAATAAATTGGTGGATATTTCATATAATACAGTTCTATTGATCTTCTAGAAGCTGATGGGATGGAGGCTTTCATCATTGAACAGCACATTAACACCTTAATTGATATATTCTGAAAGCTAATTAGAAGCCAGCCGAATTCCTTGTGCGAATAATATTTATTCTTGATGTTGACAAAATACTCTAAAGTACAAGTTATATGGTGTGGTTTAACAGTGATTAAAACTTGGCTACAGACATAGGCAACTTCAGGAAACTGCCAAACAGCCGAGGCTAGAAAGAGTGAAGAGCTAGATGTGTATAATTACTTTTTGCTCTGTCACATATACACACATCTATCAGTCAGATATCTGGAGAAGGGTTGCAGCACATCAATTACTCACTGTCAATCACCCTCTAACCAGCACTGATGTGTGTGCTTGCACAGCCTTGCCAGAAACTCTTTGGAGAAGAGGTTATTAAGGTCACACAGATGGTTATTAGGGTCACAAATGAATCAGAAAACATTGTCTTCCACCCATGGTATCCTGCAGTGCAGCTTCTCTGATAGGATAATATTTCTCACCTTATAAAATATAACAACTATTTTTTCCACATAAGTCATGTATCCTGTCTCCCATGCATATACTTCCTGCTGCTCACAGGGGAGAGAAAGAGGGAAAGACATGGGGATTCTGTCCTCATGAAAACCCTCTTGGGAGCACACAGGGCACCTGGGAGGGTTAGCACAGATGTAGCCATCTGCACCTCATCAGATGGATCCCAGAACTAATTTTGTGCTGTTTTTTTCCATATCTGCCTCCCAATGTGCTATGAAGAATTATCTTTCCCAATTTCCTTTAGTGCTTTGGATGACTCTGGCAAAGGGTTCCCTGCAGTTTCAGTGTACTACATTTCTAGAGAGTATGTGTCCATGATGGCAAAGTTAAAGGGTTTAGTTGAAGATTGCAGGTGAGCTTTATCCCCAGCCTGTCTGTTCTCCCATGAAGAGCAAAATCAAGCAGCCCTGCCTCCTCCTTGTCTCCTCTCAGCCACCTATGCATGGACTCAACCATTTTTTTTATTATTGTTGAAGTCTGTGACTGCTTTTCAATTTTCTTTCATTTTTGGCAGGTATGAGCTCTATCTGTTTTTCTGTAATTGATTCCCATTCTCATAGCTCAGCTGAAGGCAGGAGGAGAGGTGTGCTTTGCAGAGCTCTGTCAGTGCCTGCAGCTGCCTCTGCCCAGTTGCCCATCCCAGATGCTGCCCCTGCCCCCTCTCCTCCTGCTGGTCCCACCCTTGCCATGGACTGCACCAGTATTTGGTGGGACTTCATGCACTGTGCCTGACTCCTGTGCTGTTTTGTCTTCCAGAGTAGGCAGAAGGTGAATGTGTGCTCAGGGGGGGCTGAAGTGTTTGCAAGTGTCTTTGGCACAGGATGAGTCTCAGTTTCCCATCTACTTCCCTGCAGCAGGTATCTCCAGTTCCCCAAGGTGCTCGTCTGCATCTCTCACTATTCTAGTAAGGTCACTCATCCAGGTTAAAGAGCAAAGCAGGCACCAAAGTTCTTGGTTGCTCCTATAGGCTTGGTTACCTTCCTATGTTAATTTCTGTGCTGCCCTCTGTTGTAGCCCTATTGATTTTCATGGAGGGCTCCCATCTCCCCTCTCTCGCTGAGGAGACCTTATGGCAGCTTCCCAGTACCTGGAGGAAATCTGGGGAGGGACTTTTTATGAGGGCATAGAGCAATAGGACAAGGGAAAATGGCTTTGAACTGGAAGAGGATTGATTTAGATTACAGATTAGGAAGAAATTTAGTGAGGGTGGTGAGACACTGGCACAGGTTTCCCAGGGTAGTTGTGGATGCCCCATCCCTGGAGATCACAGAATCACAGAATCCTAGGGGTTGGAAGGGACCTCGAAAGATCATCTAGTCCAACCCCCCCTGCCAGAGCAGGGCCACCTAGAGTACATCACATAGGAACGTGTCCAGACAGGTTTTGAATGTCTCCAGTGAAGGAGACTCCACAACCTCCCTGGGCAGCCTGTTCCAGGGCTCTGTCACCCTTACAGTAAAAAAATTTTTTCGAATATTCAACTTGAACCTCCTGTGCTCCAATTTACACCCATTACCCCTTGTCCTATCACTGGTCTCTACTGAGAAAAGCCTAACTCCATCTCCCTGACACTCACCCCTTACATATTTGAAAACATTGATGAGGTCACCCCTCAGTCTCCTTTTCTCCAAACTAAAGAGACCCAGCTCCCTCAGCCTTTCCTCATAAGGGAGATGTTCCACTCCCTTAATCATCTTAGTAGCTCTGCGCTGGACTCTTTCAAGCACTTCCCTGTCCTTCTTGAACTGAGGGGCCCAGAACTGGACACAATACTCCAGGTGCGGCCTCACCAATGCAGAATAGAGGGGGAGGAGAACCTCTCTTGACCTACTAACCACACCCTTTCTAATGCACCCCAGGATGCCATTGGCCTTCTTGGCCACAAGGGCACATTGCTGGCTCATGGTCATCTTCTTGTCAACCAGGACCCCCAGGTCTCTTTCATCTACACTGCTCCCCAGCAGGTCAGCCCCCACCTATACTGGGACATCTTGTTGTTCTTCCCCAAATGCAAGACTCTACACTTCCCCTTGTTGAATTTCATCATGTTTCTCCCTGCCCAACTCTCCAGCCTGTCCAAGTCTCTCTGAATGGCAGCACAGCCTTCTGGTGTGTCAGCCACTCCTCCCAGCTTAGTGTCATCAGCAAACTTGCTGAGGGCACATTCTATAGCCTCATCCAAGTCGTTGATGAAGATATTAAACAACACCGGTCCCAGCACCGACCCCTGAGGGACTCCACTAGTCGAGGCCAGGTTGGATGGGGCCTTGTAGAAACCTGGTCCAGTGAAAGATGTATCTGCCCATGGCAGGGGGGTTGAAAATAGGTGATCTTCAAGGCCCCTTCCAACCCAAACCATTTGATTATAATTCTATGATTATGTCAAAGTCCACTTTGCCTCCAGGAGCTCATGGCAGAGCAGGGGCCTGTAAGAGCAACATTGTCCTGCAGGGGACATGGCTGACCACTGGCATCGATCCCTGGTTCTGTCAGGTGGCTGCAGCATCCTCTCAAGACAAGGCTTTCTACTTTCTATGAATACTTGGCCTTTTCTTGATTTCAGAGGTAATCTCATCTCCCTTGACACTTGGGGCAGCTGCAAGAGAAGACAGAATCTCCTCAACATTTACAGAAAGTTTTTCTGTTTCTACCCATCTGCCAAAAATCATCAAGAAAAGATTTTATTTCTATTAGTCTAGGCAAGGAATTTGTTTATGAAGCTAAATTCATGTGTTCTGCTGGCAATACTCTTTTTTTGGTAAATCTTCATGGAGATAACATTACCATCCTTTTCCTAGCAGCTTCCAATTTTATTATTAGCACAGCTTTGTAGCAATTACCTCCAAAATTTACTTTTTTTTTTTTGGGTTGGGTAACCTGCAGGCTTTCCTCATTCTCAGCCTGGAGCTGATCATGTATCTCAGCCTCAGCACAGGGGCCTTTTCCCAAATTCCTCTGAGACCTGGGGCTCCTCTTACATCAGTAGATCCTGAGCTGGAGCACATTACCAGGACTCCTCCAAGGGGCTCTGTCCTGCTTGGCTGATGGCACTCTCAGGAAGCCTCTGCTGGAGGAGAACCTGGAGGTGAGCAGGGATCCCCAGCAACCCCAGTGAGGTGGCTGTGGGTGCCATGGGACTCTGTCCAGGGAGGCAGGGCTGACTAAATCACAGCTCAGTCTCCTGTGCTGGGAATTGCTTGAGGGATTTCTGGTACTCCAGAGCCTGGTTGGCATCAAATGGCACCATGACCTGGGGGTCTGAAAGTGTGAAGCTTAATGGGTCAGCTGCCTATGGCTCCAAATGAACAATGCAGAATTACCCTCTGGTGGAAAGAAAATGCAATTGGGAAAGTCCGCTTGCAACCACTGATGGGGCAGGCAGGCGATGCCTGAGTAAATTCTTTGATGCCTGCAGGTCTGCTGCTCTGATTGAAAGGCTGTGGTAAGTGCTGGCTAGACAGCAGCTTTGGGCTTTCCAGGGTGGCTTCATGCTCTAGGTAATGAGATATCATTGAACTGAAATGGCTGCTATAAACCTCAGAGAAGAAAGAGCCAGACTGAAATTTTTCACCTCACAGAAGGTAAAATACATTATACTGTAACTATGCTTGGTGAAGCTTTAATGTGCAAGCTGCATTTATGTGCATACTGATGGACTTTTAGTGTGCTGCTCTCAGCCTCACCTGAGCTGGGGTTTAATGGCAAATGGGCTATGGCACAGGTAACTTGGAGAGCATGAGCCTGGGTGGGCTATGGGAGCGTGCGGGTACCTGTGGGTTGGTTGCTTTGTGAGAGGTCAGAGGGAAAAGTCTGTCTGGATCCGGGCCTACGTCCTTAGCCAGGATAAGCAGACGTGTTTCTCACATCTTATGAAGGCCTGGGAGATGTTGTTTTGATTAAAGTGATAGGATATCACCCTCAATAATTCCAGTTACTGCCTGTGTGCAAGACCTGGGACTTACGGACTGAATCACAAGCTCTGGTGTCTGGAGTGTTATGAGTTTGGGGTGGGGAGTCAGAAGGTCTGAGGGAGCAGTTGTAGATTAATTTCAATTTTTTTTCCTTTGGAATGGCCTGGTGACCTCACAGCTGTCTTCTCTTAGAGTTAAGAGTTAAAAGGAAGCTGGTGCACTCCTTTAGAAGAGCAGCATTCCATAAGGAATGGCATTGGGGCAGGGTAGTAGCTTGAACTGTAAATACAAGTAGCAGCCTCTTGATCCTGGGGAAAGAAAACAAAGCAAAACAAAATGTCATGCCAGGAAAACACTGCCTGGATGGGAGACAAAGCTGAGTTTCTGAGGTCCTGTGACATCTGCTGAGGGGCTGTGACCTGTGACTGGTTTCTGCAGGGCCCCCTCCTGCTGTGCTGAGCTGCCTTGTCCTGGGTTTGTGAGGCTGTGGCTGGGAATCCTGCCCATGCTTTGTGCAGGATGTGCTCAGGAGGCACTGTAGCCCCCAAACATCCCACTCACTGCCCAGGGGATGGCTGTGCAGGTTCCAGGTGGATGCACCAGGGCTGCCATACACCCCTGGAAACTCATCTCAGCTTTCCTTGGAGACAGCTGGAGAGCATCTGCTCACTGCTGAAAGTTAACTCACTGATTTAGTAGGTGACATTGTGACATTTTTCCCCTCCAGACCACAGAGAGTCTTATCAGATCCAGCTGGTTGTGCTGGTTCTCCAGTGGAAATAAAAAATATTTCTACCACAGACAAGGTATCTTTTTTGGTAGTGTTTATTTTCCATCACTTTAGGATGACTTAAAGCTCTGGAGGGGGAAAACCAATTTTGTTTTGTAAGCATGAAAGATGCCTAAAAGATGAAAGAAATGGTGTTCCTGACAGAGATTTTCCAGGTGTTTGGAACTAGTTACACAGTTCTCTAGTGCTGAATGCTGTCTTGATATCCTCATACCTGTGTTGTTTTCTTCCTCTCACTGATTGTTTTCATGTGTAGGTAACAGAGTTTGAAAGTACTTTTTTTGAGGGGGGGGGAGGGGGGGGTTTACTGTCATGGAAGACCTAGAGTCAGTGACCACAATGTAAGTCTTGATTACCAGTTGCCAGTGCTCTTTGAACAGTGATAGCTACTTGGCATATTATCAGAAGATTAATTAGAAAATTTTAAGACCTATAATATCTTGAATATGGTTTTGTTCAGAGAAGACCTGGCATTGAGCAGTTAAGGCAATTCAGTTCTAATTTGGATTTTAATATACTTTTTAAATGCTGTGTTTGAATAAGAGCAAAATGTATTTATATGTATTCCAATAAAAATCCATTTTCTTGCCCAAGGTATAAAATATGAAATCTCAGAATAAGTAATAGGGTTTCCCTTGGACAGAGTGTCTCAGTATTGTATAACTCATTGTCTGCTCCTGGTGTGGTGGCATAGAAACTGTTCTTTGTATATAGCTTTATGTAACTGCTGTATATAACCTGCTATAGCTTAACTGCAGCAATTTAAAAGGCAATGACAATTTATTCCCTAGTGTGGTCCCTGATCAAAGTTGGAGTCTCCACTTTAGATGTTAAATATTTATTCAAAGTGCAGATCATATACATTCCTGGTGCTATGCAGGGAGTTTATTATAAAACACTGTTGCATGCTGAATACCAAAATATCTTCTACTGCTTTTTCCTTTTTTTTTTTTTTTTTTTTTAAGTAATTGAACATAAAATAAAATTAGACCAGTCCTACCAGCAGAACTTTAGCTAGCTTTCAGCTTTCGTTACGTAAGTGTGCAGGTCCAGCTACTGTGGGATGCTGGTGTGTGCCTCCTCTGCACGATGGGTATTTTGGTGCCTCCACCCCAATCTGGTCTCTTGGTGCCTTCTTGGGGGTATGTGTTGCTGGTTGATATTGTGGGTTTGTTTGTTGCTGCTGGCCATGCTTTGTCTGATGATGATACCTTCATGCCCCAGCCAAGGACAAGTGCTCCTTTGTGTGCCAAACAGAAAATGGGCAAGAAATAACCAGTGCTTGGGTCTATGATGTCAACCTGCAAAGTGGGCAGACACCTTCCCCACCCAATGTAAAGACAAGGAGGGGTAAAAGGTGTGAGACAGATACCCTCAATGGGAAACTTAAGACAATCTGAGATACCTGTTCAAAGTAAGAGATTAATCTGGAGGTCTTTAGCTCTCCATTTGCTACAGGTAGCATCTAGACAAGCAGGTGACTAAATTTAGATAGCTGCAGTAAGCTGAGCTGAATCAGTCTAAGTGAGTGCCAAGGACACACAGGATATCTTTGCAAAGGTCAAAAGAACCATTCAGGGCTTTTACCATTAGATCATTTATAGCTCAACAATCACCTGGAGGAAGATTGACATTTACTGATTGATTGGTACTTTCTACAGCACTGACCGAATGCTCTGGCTCTGGTGAAGTTTTGCCTGCTGGCAACACTGGGAACAGTGTCTGCTTATGTAGGCAATGTGTCTAGCAAAATTACTGGTTTTGTCAGATGGACTCCATTTTCACAGTCCTTCAGAGTTTTCTTTCTCCTAAGAGCCTTATTCTGTTTCATTTCAGCCCAATAATACTAAAATCCATTGTTTGCTCCATATACCATGCAATAATTCTTTACTGAAAAAGCTTTGATTTTCCATTTTGTTCTTACACTCATGACACTGAGGCAGATAAAGGGAACTGCCCTGCTTTGTGGTCAATAAATGACTAGTTAGCTTCGTGAAGACAAATCAAAGAACTGGTAACTTTTGTTCCATATACTTGTGAACACATCACAGAATAATTTCAGTTTAAAGGGGACACTGGAAGCCATCCAGTCCCAGTCCCTTCTTGAATTGGTTCCAGATAAGTTAGGCTGCTTATTTCATTTGAGTTTCAAACATCTTCAAGGACAGAGATTGCACAGCCTCACTGGACAACCAGTTTCAGGAATGTCATGAGGTAAAAACCTGAGTATGCAGAGGTGAGAAACACCTCATAACAAGGGGAGCACGGGCAGCACAGTGAGCAGTGGCCTCAGATCTCCAGCTTAGCTGCTAAATACTACTCACTAGAAGTACTTTGCTTATCTTGTTCCTAGTGACACAAAACATTCCATTTAATCTAGAAGCATTTCTATATGCTAGTGAACTAACAGGAAGCAGTGGCAATTTCTAGGCTTTAGGCAGCCTTATTTAGATGTGAACTTCAAATATTTATCCACTGCATAGTCTTTTGGTAGACTGAGGTCTTATGTTTGCAAGACTGAGGGTTAGAATCATGCTCTGTGATGAAATTAATTGCAGCTCTGACTTTGAGGATCAAATCCTGAATGAGTGTATTGAAGCAATTTATCATCCCAGGAGTGAAGCATCATCTTCTTTCTTATACAGCAGAGGTTAGGACAGACACTCATTGACCTTCTCCAAGAGGAGGACTGGGGCAGATCAAGATTCTGATGACTATCATGTTGTTGGAAGTTGTGAGAAAATCTCCTGAAATTACTTTGGAGCAGAGCAGCAATATATTCCTGAGAATGAAGCCCGTAATCTCTTTGTCCCTGTGTTGTACATGTTTTCTCTATAGCCTAATTTAAGAA
Organism: Calypte anna; assembly: GCF_003957555.1. NCBI lineage: Eukaryota > Metazoa > Chordata > Aves > Apodiformes > Trochilidae > Calypte > Calypte anna. Next base: position 181,673,346 of record NC_044244.1, on the reverse strand, counting down.
CGAAATCTTAATTTGTTTGAGAAAAGCAAAAGCGGCTGCTGCAGTTAATTTATTTGGGGACACACATGCTGATGAGCTGGAGGAGGATGTTATCTCTGTCCTTTTACAAGGAGACAGATAAAACCATGATTTATGCAAGAGCCAAACTGGCACATAGGTTAGGAACAAGATGGCTCTTTTGATTCCTGTAAAGCATGGTGGAGGGCAGCTCTCTGAGGATGACTGGGACACGGGGAACAATGGGAACTGAAGGTTACTGCTACTTTCATTTGCACGCTCCTACTGCATCTGCTTGCAAGATTAACCACTGCTCTGTATCTTCAGAAAAGAGCTGCCAGGACCAGACACCCATCCTGCTTGTTGGAAATACTCTTATTTCTGCCCCCTCCAATGACTTAGTAGGTGTCTATTGCTCACTACCATCTTTGGTTTAATGTCAATTAGTTTAGATCTGTGCCCTGAGGGACACTGTTAGCTGGTACTGAGATGGTGCTGAGTCATATACATGATCTCACTGGACCTTGTCTTGGTTGTCCTCCAACAGGATGCCTGTGGTTCAGTTAACCATTTCATCCTAAAGCTGACTTTATGCACAGTGACTTATTTTAACTGATTTATTTCCTCACATCTTGGGCACAGTGCTGCCCAAGTTTTTAAAGAATTGCTGCAATGGTGGCTACTGCAAATACTCCATGGAGTCTACCTGGACTTCAGCAAAGCCTTTGACACTGTGGTAGCCCTGTCTGGCCACTGATACAGGAGAGCACTTGAATGTCCATGTGGCCCCACAGCCTGGCCTGCTGCCTGAGCAAAGCCTGAGGGTCAGTGTTAGGGTGAAATGGGGAACAGCAATGCCTGCATTGCACCTCTTGTTGGGTTAATTAAACACCTGGGTAAAAATGTCTGAAGTGTTTCAGTGTCTTGGGCACATAGCTGTCTGCCACAGGTATCTCAAGAAACACCTTTGTAAATAGGGCTCAGGAGCCTTAGGTGTTAGGGCATGTTTGAAAATGTTATCCTTCACGCTTAGTGAACAAGAGATCAATACAATGGGACCAATCATACAGCTGGAAGGAAACATCATCCAAATCTAGAGTTGAAATGATCATCTTCTGCCTCACCATCACACTGGGCAATGCTATTCCCTTTCTGGTCCCCGTTTGTCCTCTTGTTCCCTGTCCATGCTGTGTCTAGGCTGCAAATGCTTAATGGCTGATAAATACATTTATTTGCTTGATGAGGACCTCCCCCAGTGGGAGACACACTTTGGCTGAGATTTCCAGGTGCTACAGTAGTAAGAATCCCTCCTCATCTATCTGTTACCAACACACACTCTAATTTGTATCAGTAAGTGCCAAAAGAAATGGCAGTGACTGCTCTCCTTCTCTGGCTTACATGAAGAAGCAACCTGTCACCTGTTGGTTTAGCTGGATTTACATTATCCCAGAGGCTGTGCATGTGGAGGAGATGACTGTTGTTCCACAAAAGGCCCAGCAATTTAATTTCTCACACTGCACCCTCTGCTTCAGATAAAATGACATTAGCCTTCCAGGAAGCATAAAATAGCAACCTGTATAATTACATAGCTAATTATAGCTAATGACCAGAGAAATGAATAACCCTTGGTAGCAGAGAACCTGCCACTGGCTTTCTCGCTTATTTGGTTCCTGGTAAAAAAAAGAAAATGTAGAAAAAATGTTGTTCTCTAAACAGTGTTGCAGCATTTGCCCTTAGCCCCATGGATAGCTTAGTGCATCATACCAAAAGAGCTTTGGATTGTCACCAGACACATGCCATACTCTAGGTTTCAATAGAAAAAAGTCCTGCAAAGCCCCCTTAATTCTTTCTTTTCTAGATAACAGGAGAAGAGAAATTCTGACAGAATGCCTTCTTCCTCCCCCTTCTCAAGGGTTTTAAAACACCTCTGTACTAAGCCAAATCACATCTCACATAATCTAAATGGAGCACACAGCCACCAGGAAAGGAGCTGTCCTATAAGATATCCTCCTTATGGTGAAAAGTCCAGCAGAGAAGGGTGGCAAATCCTCCATGTATTAAAAACAGGTTGAACATCAGAGCTTCAGAAATATAAAGTCTATAGTTCAGCAATGTCTCCTTATCTGTTACATGCAACTCAGATGTAGTCTGTCAGCTGGCTTTAGCTCTGCAGTGAATCTTTTTTTGTCATTCTAAAATCTGTAAATAATGAAGGCTATCTATTAGGAAATTACCAAAGGTCTTTTTTAAACCACTTCACAAAGGAGTCCTGCAGGTTATCACTTGGAAAGAGCTTGGGCTGCTTATCTCCTTTGAGCTCTAATGTGATAAAATTAGGAGCTATGAGATGTGAATCCTAAGTTCAATCTCCATGCTGGCACAGATCAGACAAAGTTATCTGTCTGATCAGCCAGTTAAACAAGAAGAGATGAGTCAAAATATCCTTTCAATTTCAATAACTCCTGTGAGATTAGGGGCCCTTTGAAGATGGTATCAACCTCCTTTTGTACTTTAATACACCTGTATTTAACCAAAAAGCTGTGAAAGAGGATGAAGGCAGTTGTAACCCGAGGAGTCTTGGGTGCGTTCCAGTGTTGCTCTGAGACTTTAAAATGGTTGAGGGATCAAGAGTGACAGACTAGTACCCTGAGCAATTGTTTTTTATACCCCATCATCCTGCTTCCCAGGTCCCACCAGGTTTCTCCTGTCTGGCAGGACAGGGTTGGCAAATCCTCTAAGTCAGAAGTTCTGCTTAACCGGAAGAGTGAAGTGAAGCACAGGGTCTTAATCTGGAAGTGCTGCATAGGGAGTGCAAGACAAACTCACCCCCACTTTCTCTTGTGCCAGCCCTCTTAGTGTAATCAGATGCACTGTTGTGATTGCCTGCATTGGAGCCCTTTGCTCCACAGGAGGAGATGGGACAGACTGTGGGCTTGTTTCCTACTATGGTTGCAAGGGACCACACACTCTGCTTGAAAGCCCCCTGCTCCCCTGGTGCTAGGAAACAAAAGATCATCCCCAGCACCCTCTTAGTGGCCACACTCAAGGCATGGAGCACAACCCCAGTGCTGCTTGGACTTGCAATAGAAACCCATCTGGAAGGACGATGAGCTGGATGCAGGCTCAGTAAATGCAGAATGTGCATTGCTAAGGGAATCCCCAGCTTGCTTAAAAATGTCTCTCTCTTTAGCACTCTATGATGTTACACTGAGTTGTTTGTCCTGTTGTGGATATGGAACAAATTGCTCTTGTTCTCCTGCCTTGCACTGTGTCCTGAACATCTTGTCCTAACTGCTTTAGGCTTCCTATAGTTTCTGGCTGGCTGCGCAAATAAAGTGGGTAAAAAATGCCATAAAATCCCAAACAGATTTTTCAGCCAGCTCCATTATGTTGTTTGTGCTTGGCTGGGACATATTGCTGTGCTGGGTTATGCTATTGTGCATGAGTACTATGGTCCCTGGCCAGGGCTGAGGCAGTGCTGCCCCACAGCAGAGCTTGGTGTGGGATAGGCAGAGCATGGGCAGTGCATGGGCAGGGCCAATTCTTTTGTTCAGTTTGAGTCCTGCTTTACTCAATTTTCTGGCAATGCAGACAGTATTCCAGGAAGATCTAGAGAACATCTGCAGCTCTCGAATGAGGCCCGCAGTAGACTCAGCTGTAGACACTTGGCTGCAGCTGAACTGAATAGACCAGACAAGGCAGGATGAAGAGAAAGCAGAGATCACTTCTGAATGCCAGTGGACTAATAGAGCATGAAATATCTCAGAGAGAGAGATCTTCAGTGGATGGGCAGAAAAATAGAGAAGTTGAGAGATTCAAAGTCAACGAAGAGAACTTTTTGCCCTGGTTAGATCCTAAATAAGCACTTGAATTTTGGAATTATATTATGTGAACTAAATTTAAAATCTGCCAAATGAGTTTTGTGTCCAGTGAAGCACTCTTTTTACCTCTTGTGGTGAGAACCACATGGTTCTCACAGGAGATTATCTGCTGGTTTGGAATTTTTCCTTTAGATCTTCAGGAATCCCCATGAAGTACAGAAATCTATTCCCAGTTTTCATATTGAATATTGTTCATTACTCTGCTTCTATAGATACAAGTATTCATGGTTTCAGTATATGTTACAGCAACTAGCCTAGCCTTTCATTGGGAGCAATTAGTACTGCCTTAGGAATAACCAGTTGGCATGGTTTTAATATGCATTTAATTATTGCAGAGTGCCCAGAGACAGGAGGGAAGAAGTTGCTGAAGTAATCTACAGGGAAAAAAAATTAAATAACCACACATTTACTAGATTGCTTGAAGTAAATTGAATGAATAAAATTTAATCAATACCCCCCTCCAAACTCAGATTAAGTTCTGGTTTACTGTGTGATCATTAGTCAAACCAGTATTTTCACTACTTATTTTGATCTGGATGATTTAATGTTCAGTCTACAGAGTATCTTTGTAAAGTTAACTGGAATTTTATCAAAGTTAGGATACATGAGATCAAGTTCATTGCCTGTTATTTATAAAAAAACTAAAACATGGTGGTCCCCTCATAGTGCAAAAAAGTAAATTAATAAACAAAATTAACATATGCCCTGTCTTAGAATGCATTTGCTATTATCTAGATGTGTGAAGGGGTGAGAACATGACACACCATGGAAACAAGACAAAGGTAAGGTAAGTCTTCTAATGAGAAGCAGGTATGGGTCCATGGTGCTGTTAATTTTTATGGGATTAACCACTTGGGGTGGTGCAGAAGGAAGTGGGTGTTGAGAAGCCCTCTGACTGAAGAGAAAGGGAGATTATTAGAACTTTCCTCTTTTGATTCTTCTGTCACTTCTTGGTACCATGCCTGGTATGGTGATCTGTGTGCAGAAAGTACCCAGCCTGAAGAATCAGACGTCTCACTATCAGTGTTAGCCAGAAATGTACTGTGCATTCCTGCTTTGGCTGCAGCCTGCCCTGGGGCACCTCCTGGACCTCCGCCCAGCCAGCATGGACCAAATTAATCCTGTGTGAGCTGGATAATAAAGGTAACATTTAATTTTCCAAAATGTTGATGGAAGACACGAGCTGATGAAAACCATGGTGGAAACTACTGGACTTGCCTTGGGCTACATGGCTAGTGAAGCCATTGCTAATTAACAGGGGGGAAAATAATTTTTAAGACAACTGGGCAGGAGGGGAGAGAAGGGTGCAGCATAGCGAGTGTGCAACACCATGTAGAAGCTGAATCCCAAGGGGAGGAACCATGAAGCATGGGAGCAGAGCTGTCATCCACAGACCTGCTGGTCAGTGATGTCCTGGGCTCCAAGTCCTTGATTCTGAACTGGTGTCTACACGGGGCTCATAGAACTGATGCTCTGACCTATGATGTGTGTGATCTGTGAAACAGGAATGGCTGTCCAAAAAAGGGACTTGGGCCCCATGATGTGGAGTGGTTTGTGGTTTTGGTGGCTTTGCTATGCAGTAAACTCCAGAGCCCCAGGTAAGAGCTCTCTATCTGTAAGCATAGGAGAAGGTTTAAGCATGGGTGGAGGGCAGCAGCAGGAGACAGCAGGCTGAGCAGGCAGGAGCTATGCCAGTTAGTGAAGGGCACATGAGATGGGAGTGAGTTTCCCACTCTGAGACTCAGATCTTCTCTCAGAGCTAAGGAGAAGGGAGGGGAAGAACTGAATCAATCTGAATTTACAACTGCAAGTTTTTTCCTGAAGGTTAGTACTGCCAAAAAAAAAAAAAAAAAAAAAAAAAAAAGCAGTAGAGATCGAGCCTTTATTTTACAATCTGGTAGTTAAGAAAAGAGAGGTGATCTTTCTGTCATGTAGAAGACCAAGACCAAACTTGTCCTTGCCTGAAGAAGTTCCTTCCACTTCTCTTCATCATCAAATAAGAGATTTTTGCCTTGTGCATGAAAAAACTCATGGGATGAGAGAGCATGGAAGTGAATGCCCACGGCACTTGTGTTCTCACTTGAAAGATTTGGTTTCCAGTCTCAGCAATACAAACAGTTTGTACATTAATAAAATAACTGCTTGACATAAACCACCCTGAATATGTGTCTCTCTAGCAAGCCTGGCAGCTGGGCCCTTGTAGATAAAGCTTTTCCACTGGGACACAAGGAACAAATTTGAATTAGGTTTAATTAAATTTTACTTTCCCTTGTTTAGAATAGCCTCACAGATTGAAAAAGGATAACAATGTTTTCTATTTAAAAAATCCTTATGCAATTAAATATCATGGGCAAAGTTTCATGTTTCTGTATTAGGGCATTTTCCCAGTGTATCATTAAAGGACACACATTCACACAGGGCATCAAGGACAGAACTCAGGGGACAGCCCACAGGAACATAGTGGATGTGTTATGGCAGCTGATGAGCATGCAGCTGGAACAGATTTTCATAATTTTATTTTTCAGGTGTAACTTATTTTTTCCCTACATTTCTAGTACAGATAATTTTCCCTTCTGTGTTCACTGTAACAGAAGATACAATTTTGATTAATTTTGGTTTATGACCACCCATATAGATAGCTGAATTCCTCCTGCCTAGTTTTGAGTCTAGCTAACACTATTCTTACTTTGTTTAATTACCCTGAGAAAATTACAAAATGTGTTTTAAATCCTTTGAAAACATCACTTTGCTTTTGGTTTTATCTTTTAGAAATAAATATTTCTGCTTATAAGAAAAAAATTATAATGCATCAAATACAATTATTTGAGTTCAAAGAGAAACAATCTCATGATTTCTTTAAAAATAAATTGAGAACTCAGCCTATCATCCTTCCTTTTATGCTGACCACCTTGCTTATGTTGATTAGCAATGTACTCTATTCCATACGTGTTCCCACAAGATTAATTTGAAGGGCATATGTGTGATTCAGTCCAGGAGATGACATTTGCTCACCCCACTGAGGACTGGGAACAGGCACCTTCTCCAAGCAGCATCATGACAAGAGAAGGAGCACTGAGGAAATACCAAGCATGGTACCAACCTGAAAGCTCTGAATATGATATTGTCCTGGTTTGGGCCAGGATAAAGGTGGTTTTCTGTTTCTGTACTTTTGCTTTTAGCTAAGTCCCTTGTAAGTAGTTGCATTTGCTGAAATTAACAGCAAGTTTCTCAGTGTCTGTTTCTAGGATTGATAACACTTGATGTTTATAGTTACTGCTAGAGACTGGTATGCAGAGCCAAGGACTCTTATCAGCTCTAAGGAAAACATTTTGCCCTCCAGAAGGAGCAAAGAGGTCCCACCTGAACCCTCCTTTGGGGAGGAACAGACAAGATAGATGCCAGAATTGACCAAACAGAGTATTCCATCCCATATACGTCACACTCAGTATAAATTTGAGGCATCACGAGGGCCGAGCCAGATCTTTTCCTGATTTCCTGCTTCCCTTCCTTCACCCGGCATCCTGGAAGGATCCTGTCTGTTCATCTGCCTGTGGTCCTGATCCATGCCAGCCCATATCTGTGTGTTCCTGCCTCCGGTTCCCGACTGCTGCCGACTCCAGGAGTCCAGCCTGGACTTTCCCAGGGCTGCCCTGCAGCCTCGGTGGTGACGTGAGAGTTATTGGGGGAGAGGGGGGAGGAATGTGGTTTCCATTTTCCTGTATATTTGTATATATTTAGTAATTTTACCTATTTATCACTACTGTTTTCATTAAAGTTGTGTAGTTTAGTTTCCAACCCATAAGTCTCTCTCCCTTATTCTCTCTCCTTCTCTATCAAGGAGAGAGAGATTAATAGAGAGCGTCTGTTATTCGGTTTAATCGCCGGGCCAGTGTTAAACCGTGACAGATATGCAAGCCCTCCCTTTTTTATTGTTTTGGTGTAGAAGTAGACCCCTCCCTAGGTGAAACCTCTTCTCTCTTTTCTGTCCACCAGTTCAGCAAATCTGTGGATGTCTCTGACTCAACATGTTGCAGCTGCACTGACCATTGCTCCTCCACCAGGCCTCCTCTCCCCATCTGTATCCCCTGGGCATCCCTTCATGGCTCTGTGCCACACTGTGGCTAACTTTGAAGCCTATCTTTAGGGTTAGGGTTAGGACCAACCAGAAGGTGAGATGAAGCAGAGGCTTTGCCATCCTGTCATATGATGTGGAACCTACTGAACATCCCTTAACATTGTGTTAAAGCAGGAAAAAAAAACCCAAACACAGAAAGATGAATTGCAGCTGTGATGATACCCACTGGGTGCAAAGTGTCGCAGCTCCTGGGGATGTTCCTGGGTTGGGCCAAGCAGCTGCTCCCACTGCCTCAGCCCTGTCTTTCCTATGGGTGCTGGCAGGCATTGCTCATTACCCAATGTATCTTTCATGTGAAGAAGGGAAAAAAAAACCGAAGAAAGAGCATTGTGAATTTGAAGATCAAAGCCATTATATAAGGCTTTGTACATTTTGTCTCAAGGGCCTGTGATGCATGTCCTTAGAGAGGTTATGTGTTTGAGGTGCACTGCAGTGATGTGATGTTCATGTGAAATTCTTTTGACAAGTTTATGCAGATGTGGGTGAGGGACGTTAATGAAACAAAATCTTCTTCAATGAAATTGAGAAGCTTATTAACTTTGCAGCTTTGGGAAAATACTACCAATCTAGACGGACACCTGACAAGAGCCCCATCAAATTTTCATAGATGCAATTAATTCCTTCAATTTAGAACCACTCAATTAGAAACTTCCAATTAAGTTGCAACTTGTATCATTGAAGTGCTATTAACCTTCCAAACCACTGCTACTGCCATGAAAGATCTGACTAGCAATGAGTAAATAGCTTGATCTGAAGTGAAAACTGCTGGCCTAAGATAAATCCTTTTTGCCAGATGCCAAAGTGAGCCTTTTTTTCTTTGTAGCTCATTTATCAGGCTACACACTGCAGTGCTTTGCCATGTGAGCAGGACCAGCCTGGGGAGAGCCCACCTGTGGGCCAGGGCTACTGAGCAATTTCAGGACTCCAATAGCCTCTGGTGCGTGTAAAGCCTCTCCCAAGCCTGAATGGCCATTCTATTTAATGTATTCTTGCCCTTTTCCTTGCATATAAGGAATGTAGGAAAAAAGCCTTCAGCTCAAAAACTACCTGCAAGGTGTATCTTCTGGATGCTGGTGAACTGGTGGTCTTTTCTCAGCTAAGGTAGAAAATGTGTGCTTAGGGAGCTGAAAATGAAGTATTAACTGAAATGCTTATTATTAACTTCAATACTTATTATTAATCAGCTACATTAATGCAGAGGAAGAGGGGAGTGGGCAGGTGTCCAGGTAAGTGGTGTGTTGAACAAGGTACCTCACTGAAATGTGCTATGCTGCCCCTGGTATCCAGAATCAGGGACTAACAAAGTTATGGAATGGCAAAAAGTGGGTGAAGAATTGACAAAGGTGCAGGTTGCTGGTCAAGATTTTTCACCTGATCATTTAATAACCTGGGGAATGAGAATGACTGCTATGAGCCTGTTACATACTCGACTGACTACCTTGCCGGTGCTATCTGATTCACGTCCTGTTGCTCGAGAAGCAGGGCAGTCTCAGAATGCTGGCGACCAGGAAAAGACTGAAAAAAATCTCATGTCGGTTGCCACTGAAGGTGCAGGAGCCACAGCCAAGCTGCTTGTCCCTGCCGCTTTCTCATGACGCAGTAATACAGACTTACCGATATACCTGCCACGATCGATACATTGTTAATTGACTCTGAAACTTCACATCAAAGCTTTTCAACCCAGGACTTGGATTCTACAGGGCATAAGGATCCTTTTGATCCAGGGATAATGGATCCTGCAGGGGAGCCGGACTTACACCCCCCCCTCGCATCTTTAAAAACTGTGGCCGTGACTGTAAAACACAATTTAACAGCAGTGACTGTAAAACACAATTTAACAGCTGCCCGCAGGAAGAATGGGGGGAGAAAAGTGGAGGAGGGAGGGGAAAGCTCCGGGAACGCTTTTGTGCTCTCGGCTCTGATGCAAACTGTGAAAGTTTCACGTGCCTGTGACTTTTCGATTGACAATTGCAATGACTGGTTTAATTATCGATAGAGATCACCAAGTAAAAATTGGAACTGATTTGCTGCCACATGCCATGAATGCCCGAGATTTCCCGGGAAGTCCTGCCAAGGGATAGCGCAGCAGCCCGGCCGCTTCCCCGAGACGGGGGGGCGGGCGCCCGACGGGGCCACTGCCGCTTCTTTTGCCGCACCCCCCGCACCGGAGCCGCCACTGCTCCCGGGGTCTCTACCGAGCAAGGGAGGGAGTGTTACTGTGTGTGGAATTCCTCTTTTCTTTGCGCTCTTTCTCTTCTCCCCTGCCCCTCCTCTTCCCCCCTTCCCTCCATCGTGCTTTCCCTGCGCTGTTCTCTCTGCTCCATACACTCCTTGCTCCATCGGTAAAGATTTCGACTTTCAGTCTCAAGCGTTGTGGGATTGAGTAGCACGTTGTTTGTTCCCTGATAATTGGCAATGTTATATTATTGATCTTAAAGATTGTTTTTTTTACCATTTATTTACATGAAGATGATTGCAAACATTTTGCGTTTTCAATTCCTTCTGTAAATTGCCAAGCTCCTATGGAGAGGTCTGAGTGGGTAGTGTTGCCACAGGGTATGAAAAACAGTCCTACAGTTTGTCAATATGTTGTGCAGTCAGCATTGAAACCAGTTTGTCAAGCTCATCCTAAGATTATGCTATCTCATTATATGGATGATATTTTGCTTTGTGCAAGTGATGAAGGTCAAATTAAAAAATGTTTACCTTTACTTACCCAATGTCTGGAAAACTATGGCTTACAGATAGGTCCTGAAAAAAATTCAGTAAGAACCACCCTGGAAATACCTGGGATGGAAACTAACAGAAATCTGAGTTTCCCCACAAAAATTGACAGTTGAAAACAATATCCAAATTCTGAATGACCTGCAAAAATTATTAAGGACAAAAAACTAGATAGCACTTTTGGTTGGTATCTCTGCTGATACATTATCCCCATTATTTGATTTATTGAAAAGCAATAGTAATCTTACATCACCTAGGAAATTGAATCCTGAAGCATCTCAAGCACTAGAAATTGTTATGACTAAAAATAGTCTTCTGCACATCATTATAATCCAAGATTAATTTTCAGAGATTTTGTGATAAACAACACTTTCCAGCTGTTTGGTATAGTAGGGCAATGGGATGGAAAGGATGTCTGGATGTTAGAATGGCAATTTTGTCACATCATTCCACCAAAACAGTAGGATCTAGATTTGAAATGTTATCTGAAGTGATTGCAAAACTGCAATTAATTAACCATACAATGCTCTACTATTTTAATAGCAGTACCACTAAAGGAAGCAATAGTAATATGGCAAGAATCTATATCAATGAGATGTGGCAGTCAGGTATTACACACATTCCTGAATTCAGTCATCTTAATATGTGTATGTATCAATAGATACTTATTAGTGGCTACTATACTATTAGTGGCTACTATATAGTGGCTACTGCCCACACAGGTGAAAAAGCAAAAGATACACACCTACATTTTAGGAAAGCAGTTGCTACTATGGTTCTGTCATCTTTTGTTAAAACTGATAATGGTCCTGCATATGTATCTGCAGCTCTCTTGGAATTTTTTTAAGAATGGGGAATTACACACCATACTGGCATACCTCATTCACCAGCTGGGCAAAGTATAGTGGAAAGATCCTATTTTAAGGACGTGACACACGGATCTTGCTTATGATATTCCCAATCCCACATGAGGGGGATGTTGTAAAAGCTCATCTGCAAGGAGCTTTTGATGGGTTGGTTAAACACCATCTACAAGTGCTTAGAACAACAACTTGCTGGAACAACAAGTGCTACAATTACAGGATATGCATACAGAGAAGATATGGCAATCGCTGAGTAATTATCTGAGTTGCTTAAATCCTAAACAATGGTTCACAAGATTGAATTTGAGGATTTGGGTACTGGGAGGTCTAGTGGTTCTGGCAGGAATGATAATTTTGGTAATTATTTGCTTTATTGCTCTGAAGTGATTTTAAGCAACAGGAGGCTGGAAGAAAAGATGGTTTGTTTGGTGCTTTCAAATATAAAAATGGGGAATTGTAGGAGAACAGCAGAAGAGCAGGCCTGTGTGGGATAGAGGAGTGCTGCAGATTCTCTGGCACTTGCTGACCCTGAAGAAGAAAAAAGAGCTGTAAATAAGGTATTTGCCATCTGGATGATGTTATGTCCTGCTATCAGGTGCCTCCAGTGGGAACAGATAGATAAGGTTTTATGTGAGTAGAAAGGGCATGTTGAGGTGTAAATTGTAGATCAATCAATAGATATCAGGATACTATGTAAGTGTAACAAACCACTCAATAAACTGATTCTGATTGTGCACGGCAGTCAGGATCTGTGCCTTCATGTCTTCTGTCAGCCCTGAGTTTGAATACAGAGGACATTTGTAAATTAACAGGAGGCCAGAAAAGTTTCAACTCTCCCTTCATGATTCTACCTTTTTCTCTCCAATCCTTTTACCTCAAACAACCAAAACAAGTTTTCTTTGAAAAACCTTTTGCTTCAAGTAATGATACTTTGTGTGTTGAGTTTCAGCTGTGATTGAATTTATACTAAAGCCAAGTTATAAACCCCTGAAAATAGGATTTATAATGGAAATTCCAAGTGCAATCTTAACTGTAGCAGCCAGGTTGATACCACAATAGTCCTATTACCATTCTTCAAACCTGATGTTCAGGATGAGTCATACTGATCTAATTCTTTACATAACCCTTTTCCTTTCTGTGGTGCAGGCCTTGTCTTGAATTTTTTCTAGTCATATTCCAGAAGATATGTTCCTTTAATTTTGGGGGCAGTACACAGCTAATGGGGTGAGGGTATGTGAGGGAATGGACGCTGCGTGGATGCCCTCTCCCTGGGTGCATTCAAGGCCAGGTTGGATGGGGCTTAAGCAACCTTCTCTAGTTAGAGGTCTCCCTGCCCATGGCAGGTTTGGAACTAGATGATCTTTAAGATTCTTTCCAGCCCAGACCATTCTACAATATCAGTGCCATGAAAGCAAAGAGTGTTTCCAGCAGTACAGCAGGGCCATGCCTCATACATTTATTTATTCAGTTAAAGGACAAGTTTTGGGCAACTTTCACTTGTCTGAATTATTAACTTGATATTGTATTTGTATACTGCCTGTGTAACCTTCTAGTCCTTGCCTTTCAGTTCTTAGATAATCATATAATATTTAAAATACAACAATAAATAAGTTGTTTCAGGAAAATGTGAGAGTGAAGATAAGAGAATTGTAACTCTTTCTGTTTTCTACTTCTTTGTTGTCACAGTTTAAGCCCAGACAATGACAATCAGGCCTCCACTTGCCCACTACCCACTCCCAGTGGGGGACAGGGAGCAGAAAATCCACCCAAAGGTTTGTTGATTGAGGGCTGGATGGTTGCACTCAAAGAGTAGTGGTCAACAGCTTGATGTCCAAATTGAGACCAGTGATGGGTGGAGTTCCTCAGGGGTTAGTACTGGGGCTGGTGCTGTATAACAACTTTGTGAGTGACATAGACAGTGGAACTGGCACTCACCTTGACAAGTTTGCTGATGACCAAAGATGTGTGGTGTGATTGATGTGCTGGAGGGAAGGGATGCCACACAGAGGGACCTTGATAAGCTTGAGAGGTGGGCCCATGCCAACCTCATGAAGTTCAAGTAGACTAAGTGCAAGGTGCTGAAACTGGGTCAGGGCAATGCCAAGCACAAACACAGGTTGGGCAGATAATGGATTGATAACATCCTTGAGGAGATGGATTTGGGAGTGCTGGTTGGTGAGAAGCTCAACATTAGTCAGCAATGTGTGCTGGCAACCCAGAAAGCCAACAGTATCCTGGGCTGCATCAAAAGAAGAATGGCAGCAGTACTGGGTCCAGGTCTAGAGCCCCTAACACAGGAAGGACATGGAGCTCTTGGAGTGAGTCCATAGGAGGGCCACAAAGATGATCAGAGGGCTGGAGCACCTCTGCTCTGAAGACAGGCTGAGGAAGATGGGGTTGTTCAGCCTGGAGAAGAACAGGCTCCAGGGAGGCCTTAGAGCAGCCTTCTGGTACCTCAAGGGGCTGACACCAGGAAGGCTGGGGAAGGACTTTTTACAAGGGCATGTGGTGATAGGACAAGGGGTAATGGCTTTAGGCTGCAAGACACTAGACTTAGGTTAGATATAGGGAAGAAATTCTTCACTACGAGGTGGTGAGACTCTGGCACAGGTTGCCCAGAGATGTCTCATCCCTGGAATTGTTCAAAGCCAGGCTGGATGGGGCCTTGAGCAACCTGGTCTAGTGGAAGGTGTTGGGGGCTGGAACTAAATGGTCTTTAAGGTCTTTTCCAGTTGAAACCATTCTATGATTCTATGATAACTGGTGTTTCAACTCCCTTTTGGATTTTAATTTCTTTTGACATAATAAATTTGGAGATTTTAATTTCTTTCTTTAATAGGTCATATTACCATAATTTAAACTAATGCTCTCCCACAGTTTAAATATATTTCCAGATTTATTCCTGTGATCATTTCAGCAACTTTTTCAAAACTGATGTCAGGCCCTCTGGGGAAAACAGGGTATCTAGTACAAAATTTTGATCAATGTAGAAAGATTGTCACCAAATTTGTATTATATTCTGTTTTTACATGGTTCTGAGTACGTTATTAGTTGTTCTTTTGTTTGTTTAATCTGGATCTCTGTGAGTGTATACGCTCTTCCTTTTGCAGTGATAAATGCAAGAAAGGCTTTTCCTTTTACTTAAATAAAATACCTTTAAGACTCTTGGAATGGCTCATGATGTTATGATGGGGCAGAGAAACAGTCACCACTGAGGAGAAGTACTTTTATATATTTTTGGGAAATCTTTGAGAAGTGTACAACTAATAGAGATGTGAAAGTCATATTTTAAGTTGCTTTGGTACTTTAGCAAATGCTTAAACCCTACCAAACAAGTCTTCACTGTTTCCTAGGGGGACAAAATTCCTGCAGCTATCCTCCCTATCTCTTTGCTTGCCTTTTCCAACATCTATGATAATTTTTTAACCTTTTGGTTGCCCTTAGCCAAACTTACAGGAGGAAGAGGCAGATCATGGGCCTCTGAGGAGCTCTGCAGAGATGAAGGAGACCTGAGCCATGACACCCAGGTGAGATTTGGGCCAGGAACGGCCATCACCATCTCATGTGGTTGTGGTTGGCACATGGACTCTGTGTACGGGGAGAGATGTGGCTGCTGGGTGTGGGGAGAAGACCTTGTGGACCAAAGCAAAGCACACTGGGACTAGTAATCACCCAGGTGATTGGAGGGATCCAGGGGGCTCAGTTGTAGGTGGTGTCAGATCAGCCTCTGACAGGGACCACCAGCTCCTGCCTGGTTCACATCTGTTGAAATCTTCTGACTGAACTGAACCAGTAAAGGATGAAACAAATCTGCCTTTAGGAACCTGCCTGGCTGGATGTTGTTCTTGAATGGACAGAGTATTTTGGCTGTAAAGTGCCTTTTTCTTAGAAGGAAAACAACAAATTTAAATGTTAACTCTCAGTTTCTGATGATTAAAAGAAAGTGCATGAACATTAAAATTGCATAAGCTGTGTTCAGCAGGAAGACAACCAGAAGACTTCAGTGAACAGAAGGACAATGTACTCCACCTTTACTCTCCCCCCATGAGTGCTTTGTGAGATGAGCTTATGCAGCTTCCCAGGTGATGGTGCATTCACTACACATCATATCCATAGGTGACTTTATTTTGGCTTACTGCTCTGGCACAGTCACAGAACCTGTCATCTATTTGCTCTGTTTGCAACAAAGTCTGTGTGACTGGAACTGGGGCCAGAGTGGTCATGTTTCACTTCATGTGTTTGTTGGATGGTAAATGTCCTAAAGATTTGGAGATGGGTTTCTGGAGAACCACACTCTGCACAAACTACTGTTTCATCCTTTTTCAGGAGAAGCCACCTTTCTGAGTTGAGTTTCATGCCAGCAAGCTGCCCTCTTGTCATCACTCCCCTGGGGCTCACAATGGTGCTGGGAGTCATTTCGAGGGGTGCAGAGGACCCATGGAGATTTCTCCTCCTCCCACCAGCAATTCTGTGCCCCCTTCCCTGGATCCACTCTGCCTGTGCATGTCACAGTGATGGCACCAGAATTACTGCTGCTTATGCTCTCTCATATATCCTCCTTCAAGATTCTTGATTATAGGTACTTAAATATAATTGCTGTGGATTTTATGGCACCCTGGGACAAGATAAAGGAGAATGAAAACCAGTGAGGCAAATGGCTCTTCCTCTGCTGCTCGGAGAGGACTTCAAGGTATTTTTTAAAAGGATAATTTATGAAAACCCTGATCAGATTATGCAGCTGTTCCATGCTACCTCAACATCATCCTCATGAGAACACTGCCAATGGAATACTTGATAGTATATTTCTGAAGATCATTTAATAGTATTAGTCTTTCTGCATCTGGGGAAATATTTTCCGAAGTAAATTTATATTTGTCCTAATGAAATGTTTGTTATTTATTTCAGGCTGTTTCTATAATTAATCAAAATCATAACATACTCATGCTATACTGCTAAACATCTCTAATTACTTTAAGCTTTAACTTGCCACTTCTTTGTGATCTCCAGCTTTAGTAAACTCAGCTGAAAGTCACCTGACTGAACTGCCCTTTGCTTACTGCATTGAAAATTTTATTGCCGAAGATTTAAAATGGAAATTTATGCTACTGAGAAAAGAAAAACAACAAAGAAATCACATATCCCATCAGCAAAGTCCTGGAAATTTGCCTGGAAGAAGAGGGAAGGCATAGAAGGTTCCAGTCATGGCTGCTGTGCTCTGTATGGGGACATTGCAGCTCATTCAGCACTGACTGAGACAAAAGGGAAACTCCCCATCACTTTAGAGGGGAATCAGGGATCCTTTGGCAAGTCTTTTCCATATGGGAAACAAGGTGAGAAGAAATCTCAGCTGTACTGTGATCCTAAGACTCTTTATTAACATGTTGCTGGTGTGTTCCTTAGGAAATGTTTACCATTTAAAAAAAGAAAATTTGATTAATTTTTTCATGATTACCAGCCTCATCAAATAGTTTGTTCTGCAGTTGTCTCTGAATACCACCATGCCATTAAGAAACTCAACATATTGTTTTATTTATTTTAATGGGAAGCACCATTATTCATTAAAAAAAAAAAAATAATCTCTGACAGAAGTAATTTAGTGGGAGTTAAAGAAAATTATTCACAAATCAAATGATAATTTTATTCCAGTGGGAAGATGTGTGATTGCATTATTCATTAATATTTCCATGATGCTATAATACTGCACAGGACTTTATGTACAAAAATTAAACCATCAGCTGGAAAGAAGTGTTCTAAAGAGGCAATGTACACATGGAGATGAGCAGCAAATGGCTGTGGTGAGCCTTGGATCTTGCACAGATCTCATCTTTTTTTTTTTTTTTTTTTGCCTCTCTTCTCCTTCTTCCCCTCATTCTGCACCCTCCTGGTTTCAAGTCTAAACTGTTTTGGAATGACCACTTTAGACTAATGAATGATCCAGAAGAAAAGACTTTGCAAGAGACTTGAAAGTCAGAGGGATGCAGATGTAGAAGTGAAGCTGAGCCTCAGGACGTGGGTAGCAGTAGAGGCTTAGATTAGAGAGACTTGGGAAGGAGTGAAGGCAACATGAATTCCATGGGAAGAAAAAGCATGAGGATTGGCAGGCACTGGGTTGGCATGTAATAGAAATTCCTGCTCATCACCACTGGTTTTGTTGTCTTTGATGCTTAAGGAGTCTCTGCTTTGGAGGATCTTCATTTAATGACACAGCAGAGAGTAAGGGGAGGCAACACAATAGTAAGCAAGGTGCACGCTACCACCTCACAGTCAAGAATAATCCCAGATCCTTCTTTAGATTTATGCCCTTATTCATGGGTTGATACAAACAGTATCTGTCAAATGGGATATTCCTGTGAATGAAAGATAGGCAAATCCCTGCTGGGATACCTCCAGTTTGCTTCTTCCAAAGAGCAGAGTGGTGGTCCCAGCTCTTTATCTAGGGCAACTCTAGCAGGGGAAAGGAAAAGGGTGGTAGTAACCAGACTGTGACAGCAAACACCATTTCAGAATAAAATGAAGAAAGTAAGATTTTCTTACTTTTACTTTGGTTACAAGTAGAATAACTCAATAGTAATTTTGTGCCAGGACATCTTCCTGGATTTTATTTATTTTGTAGCCTTCAGGATAAATCCAACTCAGTATTTCACACTCAGGCTAAAACATTTCCTCTCCAAAGGATCAGGCCACATCTGTGGTGAATTGACCCTAGGGGAGGAAAGCCAGGGTCATGGTGGCTGGTATGTTGCACTGGCTCCTACAGCACCCTAAAGCAGCACATGGTGAGGCCTCACTAATCTCTGGTGGATGGAATTTGCTCTCTCACTTTACAGTTTAGCAATTAAGATTTGGGGAGTGGGGGAGAAAATTGTTTGTCTTATTGTATGGCTTCCTTCATGCTACAAAAACAAACAAACAAAAAAGCAAAGACAAGGGAGTGTGTTTTGCCTTAGTCTGGAAGGTGCCAAGGTGTGTGATGGCCCCTGCTTCCCATTGGGTTCATCCACCACCTCAGCTCTGTCTGCCCGACAGGTGCTCTGTGTCCTCCCCAGGGTTTCACTATTTTGGCTGAGGGTCATGCTAGGGACTCTCCTGGAAGGGCTTCTGGGGACCAGCACAGCCCTAAGCAGATGTTCAGGCATTCAGGGCAACTGACTGGGCACCCATGTATTATTTTTTTATTAGGCTGTCTGTCTATGGTGATCTGAAAGGCACCCAGGCTGCTCAGAAACATGGTGTGGCCTGAGAAGGCAGGAAAGTGTTCCCACATCTTATCCAATAAGGAGTGAAAAGAGCATATTTTATCACAAGCACTCTGTTAGTTTGGGTTTGGTTTTTTTTTTTTGTTTGTTTTTTTGTTTTGTTTTGTTTTAGTTGGTTTGTTGTATTTTTGTTGGGATGTTTTTGTTTTTGTTTTGGGGTGAAGGGAGAGCTTTTTAGGTTGGTTTTGTTGTTGATTATTTTTGTGGTTGCTTTTTTTTTCCCAAAGTACAAGGCCAGTCCCACCTGTTCTGTTTGTTTCTTAGTGTCATTACCTCCCTGGTGAAATAAGAAACAATGCTCATACCAGAGCTTGACAGCAGTGCAAGGAAATGCTATTCAAGCCTCTCTGTGGCATGTATAGGTCAGTCCTACATTGGTCATGATGAAATGTGGTGTGGAAAGGAATACCCAGGCAATGTAGAGGACACTGAAAGGAATAAATACTAAGCCTGCATCTTACTAGTATCTTCGTATAAAGTGGAGCATAAGGGAACATAGAATAATTAGGTTAGAAAGGGCCTCAAAGATCACCTACTTCCAACACCCCTGCCATGGGCAGGGAGAACTCCCACTAGATCAAGTTGGTCAAAGTCTCACATTTCTTCCTAGTATTTAATCTAAATCTACCCTTTTTAAATGTGAATCTTCCTATTGTAATATCACCCCATGCCCTGGGGTGATACAAAGCCCCTCTCCAGCTTTCCTGAGGGCTCCCCTCAGGCACTGGAAGGCTGCTGTGAGGTTTCCCTAGAGCCTTAGGCTGTTGTTCCCTAGGTTGTTCTCCAGGCTGAACAACACCAACTCTTTCAGTCTTTCTTCAGAGGAGAGGTGTTCCTGCCCTCTGATCATCTTTGTGGCCCCTCTATGGACTCACTCCAGGAGCTCCATGTCCTTCCTGTGTTGCAGAACTGGAACTAGTACTCCAGGTGGCTTCTCATGAGGAGGAGAATCACCTCCCTCACCCTGCTGGCCAAGCTTCTTTTGATGCAGCCCAGGATACTGTTGGCTTTCTGGGCTGCAGGTGAACATTGCTGGCTCATGTTGAGCTTCTCTGAACGGACAGAACTTGTGGCAGGAACATGGTCTTTCCCATATAGCTCAGGTATCACACTGGTAATCTTACATTGTTAACTTGTAGCTTTAAGCTAAGTCTGTTTCCAGAGTTGTCTGACTAACAATTCTGCAGTGGACACAGGCAAACTTCTGAAGAGTGAATCCTCTGTCCTGTGGTGCTGTAGACACATTCTTTGATTGATCAGGTTTTAACCCCATCCACGTTTATGTAACAGAAACCTGCTGTTGTTAGTGCAAGTTTCCGTGGAGAGAATAATCTTCAGCAGGCATCTCTTTCTTATTAGATTTTCTGATTTTTGGTTTAACACAGGAGTTGAAGAGAACTTGGTGTTTTTTTCCTCCATTGCCAAGTTTGTAATTTGAATTTCTGAGCTAAGTTCCAGGTCAGTAAATTGTTTGTTGCTGCAGGCTTCTACTGAGCAACCTGAGACATACAAGACAAGGGGTAATGGATGCAAGTTGGAGCATAGGAGGTTGTGTGTGCACAGGCTGCCCAGTGAGGTTGTGGAGTCTCCTTCTCTGGAGACATTCAAAACCCACCTGGACAAGTCCCTTTGTGACCTACAGTAGGTGGTTCTGCTCTGGCAAGGGGGCTGGACTCCATGATCTCTTCCAACCTCTAATACTCAGTGGTTTCTGTGATTTCTGTGACCTGATGGGGCACTGAGATCCTGGAGGCAGCAGAGGCTTGTACATACCAACCTGCTGCCATTCTTTGAGATGTTACCATGCAAGGACAAGCCATGCTCCAAGAAAAAAAATCAACCTGAGGATTTTTAAAGCTGATTTCATTTGGAAACTTTGCTATGCAGATGCTTATGCTTCCTAAAAAAATTTCTACATCATTTCTTGTCCCTACAGGTCAGGGCTTCTGGAGAAAAAATGGATAGATGCTTAAATCTACCTTAAATCTACCTTAAATCTAGGCCTGGTTTTTTTTTGGAGATTAAACTATTTCTCATGTGCATCCAGTGTAAGCTCTGGAAACAGCCAAGAGACTGTTGCCTGGGTGAGCAAGTAGCTACAAATAAGAAGTGACTTTGGCCAGGGTTAAACTACTGCTCTGAAAGAGGAGTTACCAACAGTATGGGGTTGACCTAATCTTCATACAGGTTCCTATAGTGTCCTGAAAATCCATCATCTTCTGGGAAAAAGAAATGGAGTTAACTCTCTTCATGTTTAG
The DNA here is from genome assembly GCF_003957555.1 of Calypte anna. Taxonomy (NCBI): domain Eukaryota; kingdom Metazoa; phylum Chordata; class Aves; order Apodiformes; family Trochilidae; genus Calypte; species Calypte anna. The sequence goes on along the minus strand of NC_044244.1, from coordinate 181,652,232 downwards.
CTGAAACAGAAAGAAGAGAAATTAGGTGGGAAACCGGTAAAGATAAGGCTTTGGTGGCTGGCATTGGAATTAAGCTGTGACATTTGCTTTGATGTTACAAGATACGACTCGGGGCCAGGAGAAAAAAAGATATTGCTTCTTGCAACCCACACCTAAGTATAGGGCAGGTGTATAAAAGCACAAAATACTACTCAAGTTGTTTGGATTCCCAGCTCCAAGGACATGCTGCTTGCCATGTGTTTGTCAAGCACATGCCCCAGGTACAAAAGCAGCACACAGAGCAGAGGTCAGTTGTACCAAGAGCCCCTGATGCTGGTAAAGGGGAAAGCTGGCATCACACCAGAGGCTGTAGGGTCTCACCAGAGCATCTTCAGGCCACCAAGGCTTTCTTTTCTGGAACAACTTTGACATAGTCCTTGCAGGTTGAGAATCCTACAAGACACCTCCCATGGATGAAAAGAGAGAGCTTGTGATCAGTAATGTTAAACGCTGACAAAAGAGCTATAGAAACTAAAGGGAAACCTAACTCTTGCTTTCAATACATTATTTAGGAATCTTGAGATGCGCTGCCTCAGCCTCTGATGAATACTGAAAGCCTTGCTGAATTTTTCCTTGGAACTGAATTAAATGAAGCTGAATTTGCAGTGACATTACAGCTTATTCCTTCACTGATGTGTCAACATTGCATTATTTTTTTAAAGGGCTCAGAGGAAATTCCTGGTATACCAATGCAATGCTGCAGTGAAGAGTGCTGCTGTTTGCATGTCATGGCTAATGGGAGAGGCAGAGGAAGCAAGGACATCTGCCTGGGGTGCCAGCATCTATCCAAGTGCCCCTGGAACAGCTCTAAGGCTTGGGGCATTGATCCTTGCAGGGCTTCTTTGCAGCAAAAGCACATTCTCTCTCCAGAGACCCATTTGCTGTGTGGGATGGACATAATTGTTTAAGGAAGTCTAAGTTCAACTGAGGGCTGCCTCATTCAGTAGTTTCCACTCATTAGGTTTGTGCCATAATTGTAGAGACTTTCAGTCCAATGTGCAGGTGAAAATACAAGATATAAGAATTAAAACTCATAATGACATTTTTTTCGGAATAAACAGAGTTAAAATTTTCCTGTGGAACTGATCAGGTCCAAAGACAACATCTAAATGGTTGCCTGTTAAATACAGTTTTGTCAGTCAAGAGCAGAAGGGTCACCTATATCTTTTTATTTAGTGGTGTTCTTGTCATGCCTTCTGATGTGGAGTGTATATTGAAATTTCTTTCTGTCCTGGGCCCAACAATGTTGTTGTGTTGTACATCATTAGTGCTAGATGAGCTTTCCATCACAGTGAAACCCTGCCTTAAGCCCTGAAGCCCTCTTGAGACTACAAGACCTTAGTAGTAATGTCAGTGAAATCATTATATATGTTCTGGAGGGAACTGGCAAGTTCCTAGCCTGCTTCCTTACAAGACTGCTTCTCATTCAGTGCAGCAGGGCAATGATCATGTCAGGTGGAGCCAACCCTTAATTGTATATTTCAGAGACAAGAAATGCAGGAGATGTGTCCCTGGACTATTTCCAGTGCAGTTCTATAGGAGAATGGCTTTGTTAATATGAGGATAATGAAGGTTAAGGAGTGGGTGAACAAGACTTCCTTTGCTGCATTCTGTACCTAGGGTGATAGAGAATTACCCAGCTCCAGAAATCTGTAGTTGAAGGACTGTGTGAATAAAAATTGGAATATTTTATCTTCTATATTGCTAGTTCCTGCAGCTTGCTGGAGGCAAGGAATATTGGAGTTGGACCATGTGAACAATTTTCTCCATTAAAATGAATAGGGTAACTTCTCTCATCCTATTTTCTTTTTCTCCAACTTGTAGCCATTTTGTGGTTTTCTGTCATCTTAATAATTTTCACTTGTTAAAAATATCTTATTCCCACTTTGCCCTCTCTATCATGCTCCTTGTAGGCTCAGAAATCTGCTCTGTTGTCAGGACTTTGGCTTTTTTTCTCCCCAGTTTTCTTAGTCTCCAATTCCACAGTCTGTGGGAGCAAATTCACTGTGGATGTCATGTTCAGGCATAGTGGAAGGAAGCATCAAGGCAGTAGCTAAAGGTGCTCTTTTTCCCTCCATCTATACTGAGTGGTTTCATTAAGGGTAACAAAGGAGTGATTGGTGACAGTCAACACAGCTTCATTTAGGGGCAAGTCCTGCCTGACTAATTTGGTGGCCTTTCATGACAGGGTCACAGCCTCAGTGGACAAAGGCAGAGCAATAGACATCATCTACCTGGACCTGGGCAAAGCATTTGACACTGCCCTGTGCAACATTCTGATCTCTGAACTGGAATGATAGGGATTTAATAGCTGGACCACTCGTTGGATAAGGAACTGGCTGGGTGATCACACTCAGAGATTGTGAGGTTGTGATCAATGGCTTGGCTTCCAAATGGAGATGTGTGAGGAGTGGTGTTCCTCAAGGGTCAGTACTTGGACTGTTTAACATCATTGTTAGTGACATGGACAGTGGAATTGAATGCAGCCTCAGCAAGTTTGCTGATAACACCAAATTGTGTGGGGAAATCAACACGCTGGAGGGAAGGGATGCCATCCAGGGGAACCTTGGCAATCTTGAAAAGTGGGTTAGTGTGAACTGCATGAAGTTCAACAAGGCCAAGTGCAAGGTTCTGCAGCTGGGTCAAGGCAATCCCATGTACCAATACAGGTTGGGATGTGTCATAGACACATCAATAAATAGAAAAAAATGTCTCTTGAATCAGCTAAATGACATCCAAGCTGGCATGAGTCAGCTCCATTTTCACTGTCTACATTCTTCAGAGATAACAAAGTTAATTCAGCAGCAGACTCTCTCTTCTTTGATATGGTAACAGCCACCTTGAAGTATCCTGCTAATAAGATAAAATGCAAATCAGAACAGCTCCTGATACAAAGTTGCCAGACAGGTAATGGGAATTGGTGCAAAACAGCTGGTGTTGAATACAAGAGCTAAGGAACTGAAATGTCTGAATAGCAAATGGAAGGCCAAATTGAAGTACAAATTGAAAAAATCCCTGGCAATGATTTGTGAAAAGCAGACATTTGGCTATAAAAACCAGAGGGAAAATGAGGAAAGTCATCAAAATCATCAACAGCATCGACAGCATCATCATCATCCAGATCATTGAGACCAAGGACACCTTTAACGAGACAGCAACTGTGGCAGTGGAGAAGCAGTGATTTCGCAGAGGACTTTAGAGGGTGAAAACTGTGAATCTGTTCCCTTTCTTCTTCTTCTTCTTTTTTTTTTTTTTTTTTTTCCTTTTTTTTTCTTAAAAGTTCTCTCTTGGCTGATTCATCTTTTTTAAAACCTGTTCTCTGCATTATATCTTCCGTTATTAACCCCTTCCTGAAACACATTACCATCTGAGTGCTTATCCCTGAAATAAACCGTACTAATTTGCTTAGATCTTAAATTTGGTTACTTTTTGCAATTTGTGGGGCATATATATGTGGTGGCTAATGTTTAATCATAAACAAAATATAAAATAATAATAGTTAATGACTGTGACAGGAGGAGAAAAGATTGAGGGCAGCCCTGAGGAGAAGACTTAAGGGTGCTGGTGGAACAGAAGCTTAACATGAGCCATCAGTGTGCACTTACAGCTCATAAAGGAAATTGGGTCCTGGGCTGCATGAAAAGAAGCACAGACAGCTGGTCAAGGGAGGTGATTCTCCCCCTCTGCTCTGCTCTTGTGGGACCCCACCTGGAGTACTGTGTCCCACTCTGGAGTTCCCAGTATAAGAAGGACAAAGAGATCCTGGGATGTGATTCTCCCCCTCTGCTCTGCTCTTGTGGGACCCCACCTGGAGTACTGTGTCCCATTCTGGAGTTCCCAGTATAAGAAGGACACAGAGATCCTGGGATGTGTCCAAAGGAGAACCACTAAAATGATCAGAGGGCTGGAGCACCTCCCCTGTGAAGACAGGCTAAGGAAATTATGATTCAGCCTGGAGAAGAAGAGGCTCTGAGGTGACCTTATAGCAACCTTCTAATATCTAAAGGGGATCTACAAGAAAGCTGGGGTAGGGCTTCTTACATGGGTGTGTAGTCAGAGAACAAGGGGAAATGGTTTAAAACTTGAAGAGGGGAGATTTAGGTTAGACATTAGAAAGAAATTCTTTCCTGTGAGGGTGGTGAGACACTGGCACAGGTTGCCCAGGGAGGTTGTGGCTGCCCCCTCCCTGGAAGTGTTGAAGGCCAGGTTGGATGGGCCCTTGAGCAACCTGGTCTGGTGGGAGGTGTCCCTGTCCATGGGTGGGGGGTAGAATTAGATGATTTTTAAGGTCCCTTCTAACCCCAAACATTCTATAATTCTATGACTCTATGAAGCACGATCTGAAAGGAGACCTTCCTCTGCCTCTCCTCCATCTCTGCCTCCCATGTTCATACAGCAGAACCTCCTTTTGGAAAACTTCTTGTAGCAGCATACCTCAGGGCTTCTTGTCATGGCTTGATGTGCAGGGTTTTCATGGGGCAGAGTAAAGTCATGGCTGGGCCTGGAGAGCAGAGCTTTGCAGAGGGATGCACAGAGGACCAGGGGTTGCTGTTGGGGTGTAAGAAGAAGAAGCATTTTATACACAGAATGTGGAAGTGTAGAAAAAGTCTATCTTTCCTTTGTCTTCCTCTGTTGTCCTAACTGATAACCTCAAATGGAGTTGTCATGTTCTCTTTTCCACACACACAGCTTCCATGCACAAGCACTGGATTTCTGGTGGGCTGCCATCTCTGCAGACACGGAGCTCATAAATGCCATCACCCCACCCACCCCCTTCCAGTTCCCACCATGAGAAGAGTTACCTATGTGTCCTCTTCAGTCAGTTCCCTGAAATGAGCCATCCCACAGCTCAGCATCATTTCCTCTCCTACCTGAAATACACCACAGTGCTCAGGGCCTCCTGCGTATACTTCTTCCATACAATGGAGAGGGAAGAGGGAAGAGGATCACTTGGGAAAAGACCTGGGATAGTCCTTTGGGAACTTGGTTCCTTGTCCACCACTGCCAGGAGCCATCAAGCTGCAGGGACATGATGGCTGGAGGCTGCAGAGAGTACACACAGGAGGGATGTGATTTGTCCTGCTGCAGTAGCTGCTCCTCCTGTACTTCCAGCTCTGTGACTCTTCCTGCACCAATCGTGTCCTGTAACCAAGATAGCAGTGAGCTCTGATGCCCTTCCCTCCCTGGGCTGCAGTGCTGCATGGCACAGCACATCTCTTGTAAGCTTCTCGTTGTCCTCAGCCTGCACTGCCTCCTGTCATAGGAAAGAAAAATAGCAAAAAGCTCAGGGATATAAAATCTTTAAATATAAACCAATTGACCTGCTTATAAAGATGAAGAGCAGGTAACACCAGGTCAATATACACAAAAAAAGGACGTGTTTGAATCACTTCATGTATATGTTAGCACAGTGGAGGAGCATTCTCTGCACTCCCACTACAAAGTGAGTGAGAAGATGGCAGTGGTGGCTACTGCCCAGCAGTGAGATCTGCAGGTTCCTCACAACTCTGAATTGTCTGGGCACAGGCAGTCACCCCTGTACTGCTGGCTCATAAAACTGCCCATCTCTACATGACTGTCAGAGCCTCTCTGTTTTTCAAGTGACCAATGGTTCCCTCACCTGCGTGTCTGGGAGCAGCCCATGGGGGCTCCTGGTGCAGGCAGCCAGAGGCCTAAGCTGCTGTACAGTCCTGCTGCCCACCCCATGCCTTTAGTGAATGACTGCATGCATGGCTGTGGATGTCCTTGAAGTCAGCAGATTTTGCAGCGTACTTCAGTGCTTGGAAGCTGGCAGGTTTCCTTCCTTGCTGTGGTACATGGCAGTGAGCAAGAAGGGAGGTGGGCAGAGGTTGTGTTACCAGCACCAGCACAGTGCAACCCTCTGGGGACCCCCTGGGGACCATTTGTCTGAGTGTGGGGAGCACCTCAGATGAGGAATCGTGTGTGTTCAGGCACAAGCCTGAAATGAGAGGTGATATATGACATCTGGGCTTTTCTCCTCCCTCCGCATGTACAGCCAGCAAGGGTATGTTTCCACTGGGAAGTGAAGAAGCCTTGTAGTGCTGACTGAGCTGAATGCACAAAAAAAGTGATCTAGCAGTGTAAGAGCAATGCCCTGTCCATGAGATTGGCTCATTGCTTTGCAGAGGAGGACCCAAGGAAGCATCTGCACAGCTTTGTGCAGCTATTCAGGTATGGTAGAGGAATTGCTGCACTGAGATCATTACCAGCACAGAGTGTCTTCCTGTCTCTTTATTTCTTTAACAATAAATGCAAAATAATTTCTTTTTTTTAATTAAGCCTGCAATTACTTGGGAATTTAGACATTTTTCTATGGGCACAGAAGAGCTGTTCTTTGTGTCTGATTACTGGAAAATGTGCTGTGCACATCTTACAGGCAGTTTAATACAGGGAAAATTCAAATTTGTATTGTGAAGAAAGGCAACAAATCAGCTTTTGATCAGCCACAAGATCAACTCTTACTTGATGCCTGTGATGTTGAAGTGTTCTGATAACTTGAGCTGATTCCTTTAAGTAATTTTTCAATGACTTTTTCTCTTCCCTACTTGATCAAAGATAGCAGAGTGTATAACTGATGGCTTTCATATTCATGTTCATATTTTTGGTTTATGGTAGGTCAATGAATTTGCCATTTTAATTAAATACATGCCCACCCATTACCCAGTTACTGGAGTGATGATTAACCTAATATATAAATGTACTCATCACAACTCATATTCAAGAAGGAATTTTTTTCTGAGATAGTCTCCTCGTTGGCAGTTCTCCAAGGTTTTGGCTTCAGCATATTTGGGCCATTGATGAGACTTGTGTGACAGACTTCCTCTGCCCTGGGGTATTTTTTTTGGTTGCTATCTTGTAGGTATTTTTAATTTTTTTGTTTCTTTCTTATTTTTTTTCTTCCTTTCTTTCTTTCTTTCTTTCAGTAATGAATAGCATCATAATCCTTGTAATAGCTGGTTTGCCTCCGATGGTCTGTACTTCAGTGATCACATGATGAAGCTGGACATGAGCTGGTAATGTGCATTTGAAGCCCAGAAAGCCATTGATAGAATTGTGACCAGCAGGTTGAGGGAGGGGACTGTCCCCCTCTGTTCTGCTCTTGTGAGACCTTGCCTGGGTGTCACACAGGGGGGCTGTTAGAGCAAGTCCATAAGAGAGCCACAGAGATGATCACAGGGCTGGAGCATCTCTCCTCTGAAGTCAGGCTGAAATAGTTGGGGTTTTTCAGCATGGAGAAGAGAAGGCTCCAGGGAGACCTTATTGGAGCCTTTCAAAATATTAAGGGGGCTTACAAGAAAGGTGGAGACAAACATTTTAGTGGGGCATGTAGCGACAGGATAAGGACTGATAGTTTTAATCTAGAAGAGGTTAGATTCAGACTAGATGTAAAGAAGAAATCTTTTACAATGAGGGTGGTGAGACACTGGAACAGGTTGCCCACAGAGGTGGTAGATGCTCTGTCCCTGGAAACATTCAAGGCCATGTTGAAGAGCACTCTGAGCAACCTGATCTAGTTGATGTCCCTGTAAAGGTCCATTTCAACCCAAACAATGATTTCCCCTTCTATGATTCCATGATATGCGTGAGGTACAAGCTCACTGCAAATGAACTGGGGTTTGTCATCAAAAGGTACGTAAGGAGTTTGTACTCTTTGTAGTGCTTTTAGAGATGGCCGTTCCCATAGCTCATTTTTATTTTCTTTGTCTTTTCTGCTCTTTATACACCCATTTGCAGTAACACCAATTCCAATGTCTGTTTTTGACCTGCTGTTGTACTTTTCCTCCTGAATTCACCATGTCTGATCTGTCCTTGGTGGAGTAACCAGAGCTCTGTGTGTTGTCACCTGGGGCACCTTTTCTCCTGCTCCTGTTGCAGCACAGGTGAGGCAGCCCTGGTACTTAGGGAGTTCTATGAACTTCTCATTTAGTGCAGTTTAGCTGTATATCAATACAGTGGCTGGTTACCAGAGTGGAAAGACTCTTTTCCCTTAGGGATGAGGTGAGAAGGGAACAAAAATACTCTTTCAATGTTCTCTACCCCTTTTTGGCTTGATGCTCCAATGTTCAGGTGTTGCTGTTGCATGGGGCTTTCTTTTTCCATTGCAGGGTAGAGGAAGACTGCTCTTATCTTGTATTCTTTATGCAGACCAATAGCTATTTTGCAGTGTCTTCTGTGATCTGAAAGGTGTCGTCCTGGGGTGTACATCCACCTTCAGGCCCCACTCCTCAAGGACTGAAAGACCTTGCCCTGCTTGGATTAATTATTCTCATTTTTTAATTCGTTTTCCACCAATATTTTAAATTCCAAATGGCATTATCTTGGCTTAGCTGGAGCAGAATGGTAAAAGCTATATTAGTATGAGAAGAGAAAAGAGAAGAGAAGAGAAGAGAATAGTTCCATCTTGAAGTCACCTACAATAATAATCTTGTTTCAGTAAGTTCAAAGATTTTTTCTTGTTTCTTGATTTAGAATCTCACTCTTTCCTCCTTGTAGCTCACATAAATATTTAAGAGAGAGAGTGACATAAAAAGTAGTATCTTTTGTCCCTTTTTATGAGGTACCAATCTCTTAAATTTAGCCATGGATACATAGATACAATTCTTCCTTGCAAATAAAGGGAGATGGGAGACAAAGTTATTACTGTTTCTACACCATCTCCTGAAATAGATCATGGTCTTTCTAATGACTGTGTCTGCAAGACTGTGCTCTGCCATTTAAAATCCTGCTGGCATTGCATACTGTTATGCTTGTTTCAGCATCACTGGTGGCATTTTTGTCCCTGTCAGCAGCTGCAGAAGAAGAGCTCTTGCACCCTGGGATGTGTCCCATGTAGCTGTCCATCCACTGTCTGTGTGACACTGCTCCTTGTTTGTGCTGCTGGGTCAGTTATCAGCTCTGACAAGCTGTGATATTCCAGTCTTTTTAAACATTGTAATTAGAAATCTGTTCTTCCCTCCACAGATCCAGACTCACAGTCTGTGTTTTGTTGTCATGTGTAACCCTGGCAATACCATGGTGCTTCTTTTAGCTGTTCCAGGTTGAAGCCTTTTGTTAATGAAGCCCATGCAAGCTGTGCTCCTGATTTCCCAGCAAGGAAGGCTGCAATAAACTGCTCTGTGTTCAATAGCTGTAGCAGCCATCATCTCCTGTCACATGAGAAGCCCTTCAGCTGAAGGAACCCCAGTCCCACCTCTGCTCAGGATTAATTCTCTTCTTTCATTTGAAGATAAAACTGCATCAGCTTTGCAGCGTGTTACCTTACAAAATACATGCTAAGGTGGCTTCTAATGTTGTTGGAAGAACTGGAGGCTTGTTACAAGAAAAAAGCTGCTTGTCCTGCTTGCACACCCCACCTGGTGCAGACACATCAGAGTTGAAAATGTCTGACTTCTAGTGTTTCTTGTGTTAAAGAAAAGAGAAAAAAAATGATGACAGTTGCTGGCACTTCCCTTGTTTTATGCAATTCTTGGTATGCTCATTTGCTGAGCTGTAGGAAAGACCTGACCAAGGGGTGATCAGTCCTTGCTCAGATGTTCATCTTGTAATCTGTCTCTGCTGACTGCTAAGCCTTCTCTCTGTTACATTTTACTGTTGACCTTTGCATATCTCAATTTTTAGAGAAAACACTCCCGATCTTCAGCCAAACCAGTTTCATCTACTATCATCTCTGTAGATACAGCAGACATCATGAGACTGTATAATATAGCAATTATAATATCATTTTGCAAGGTGGTTTTAGCTTTGTAGGAAGATTTGCAAGCTGTGCCATTAACATTGCAGTTGTTTTCACTTGACTGCTCGGTTAATGGGAGGCAGCAGAAGGTGCTTTCTGTGATTAAGACATTTTTTGTTGGAGAGGAGGGGAGGGTGCATTTTAGGTGTATGAGTATGACTGGGGGATGTCCAAGCTGGCACTGGCCAGCAGCTCTGTAGAAATGGTATTTGGGGCTGCAGTTAACACCGAAGTGTCTCTGAATTAACAGCCCCTTTGACATCTGAAAGGGGTGATAGCCACTGTGGCTGTAAGTTTGGCTGCCTCCATTGAGGGTGATTACAGCTCAAAAGCACCTTTAATGGGTGTAGTGAAATGAGGCAACCAGGTGCCACTAATTGCCAGGTAGTGGGCGTGAGCTTGTGTCAAGCCCACCTGTGCCTGATTAGGGCGGGCCCCACTGTGCATGAGCAGGACCAGGGGGCTAATAAAAGGTGGGACCTGGAACTCACAATCCCGGCATGCTTGGCTTTAAGTGTTGCTTTCAGCACTGCACTACTTTTATTGCTCCACTAGAGCTCTTCGCCATCAGGGTGAGGCTTTGAGGAGTCTTGAACCCACGGCCTTCAGCATTGCTCAGATTGTCTCATTACATGCTTAGCCAGCTGTGCCACTCAAGCCTCACCCTGACGGCGATGAGCTCTAGTGGTCACCTTTTATTGGCCCCCTGGTCCTGCTCATGTGCAGTGGGGGCCTGCCCTAATCAGGCACAGGTGGGCTTGACACAAGCTCACGCCCACTACCTGGCAATTAGTGGCACCTGGTTGCCTCATTTCACTACAAATGGGTGCATGTGTAAAGTTTGAGGCCTTTGGATGGCACTTTTGGAATGCCTATTCATGCATTTTTACATCTGGTTTTGGTTAGTCATGCATGCATTTGAAAATAGATTGCAACTTCCCTGTATGAAGCATAATTCTCTGCAGTCTTGGAAGTGTCCTGTGTATGGTGTTTGGTCTGAAACAAACTCAAATGAGGTGTGGCAAATATAACATTCACTATTGTGCTGGATAATGTGAAGTTTAGCTGAATTACTTGGGGAAAACTGACAGCAATAATCAGCGACCACCACACAGAGTTTTTTGGTGGTCAAACATATCAGTTGCCAATTGCTGCCAGACTCCATGAGGAGTCTCACAAATTATTGGCAGTTCTGTCTCTGGCATTTTGAAAAAATGTATCAATTTCTAAATATGTGGTTTGTGTTCTGAATTCATGTAGGACCGAACAAGTGTGTGTCTTCTTGTTTGGCTGTGTTTTTCAGGTTTAATTCTTTTTTTTTTTTCCTCCTAGAAATCCCCATATGAATCTTTCCTGTCCATTGCTGTCTTTGGCATTAAAATTTTCTCAGCTACACTCAGTTAATAAAGTTTAGCCATGCTCATTACCCACAGGGAACTGTTTTTTTGTTTTTCCATCCCAAAATTCACAGACATTTCAGGGACTTCATTCTTGTGCAAACTGACCCAATGACACATTTTTTTTAGAAGTTTCACTTACACTGTAATTCCCTCTTCTCTGATGACTTTTTCTGGTTTTCTTATTTGCAGACACTAACAACTGTTATTGTGTTCCTGTTCTCAAGTCTCCCTTCTCTTCAGCATTATGTGAGAAAGAATATGTTACAGGTCTTTCTTTTATTTTATTAACTTTTTAATTAGTGTTAGGTAATTATAAGGTCATGTACTTAAGTTTTCTTGGTAGAGACACAAAATTTCTCCCAAGGATATTCTTGAAAGATTTGATACGTGTTGCAATAATTTCTTTGGGGTTTGGCATGTGTTAATCAATATCCTCACTTCCAGGGTCAAAGAAAACTAATTCCTTTTTGGCCTGAGTATGATGTGCCTTCTTTTTGGTTTCTTCTCCACCACTCCAGGTGCTCCCTGTAAAGCAGGTCATCAGAATGCTGGTTTTGTGATGAAGTAAATTTCATAGAATCATAGAATATTTGATTGGAAAAGATCTTTAAGATCATTGAGTGCAACCATAAACCCAACAACATCAAGTCCACCACTAAACCATGTCCCCAAGTGCCTCACCTACACACCTACACAGCACCTCCATGAGTGGTGACTCAACTGCTTCCCTGGGTAAGCACACAGCACATTGAAGGGAAAAATAAAAACTAGGCAGGACACCTCCCCCTCCACAAAATGAGTGTGTCATTAGGCCTAAGAAGGATGTGAAAACAGAAAAAAACTCTACCAAAACAAATATGTAGATCTGTTGCCAGGGTGACTGCCTCCTTTGTACTTGACATTGCTAGTAGAGTCCTTTTTCAGTTCTTTTGGGGAGTTTATATTTTTAACTATTGTCACTTTCACTTGGAGTTCTTAATTTTCTAAAAGATGACTAAAACCGCTTTGCTGCATATTGGTTTGTGATCTCCTATAGTCTTCCTCTAGGTCATTCTGTTTGTAGTCTGGGATAAGTAATGCCAAGTTTTATTGTGCTGCTTTCTCATGCTGACAGCTGCCAGAACATCACCAGATAACCTCATCTCTTGTCAGAGTTTCAGGACTTCCAACTTTATGGCTTCATGGAATAACCCACATGTGGAGCATACACCAAAGGGCATTCACCATTAGCACTGTCTTCCTAACAGATAGCTTAACACAATGAGATTTTTGTTCAGCCTGTCGGTTCTGAACTTTTGGGTTATTTCTGCAGTTGCATATAGTTGCCAACCATCATTTTCCCTTTCCTCTGGGATGACCAGAGAAACACATTCTCTTAAGGGATGGCCTCTAGTGTCCCAGTGAAGAGGAAGGGAGGCAGGAGTGCCAGGAGGCTTGTGTGGATGAGCGAAGAACTCCAGTACACACTTAGGGGAAAAACAAAGATTAGAGAGAGAGGAAGCAAAGACAGATACCCTGAGAAAAGTACAGAAAAGTAGTCAGAGAAGCAAGAGATCAGGTTAGGAAAGTGAAAGCACAGAGAGAGAATTGCATCTGGCAAGGGAGGTTAAGGGCAACAAGAAAAGTTTCCACAGCTACATCAGTGTTAAGAGGAAGAATAGGGAAAATGTGGGCCCACTCCAGAAAGAAAAGGGAGAGCTGGTCACCCATGATGTAGACAAGGCCAAGGTATTCAGTCGCTGCTTTGCCTCAGACTTCACCTACAAGGACTCGGGTCACACCCTCCGTGTTAAAGAAACTAAAGGCAGGGACTGGGAAAAGGAAGATTCCCCCCCCTGTAGATGAAGAGCAGGTTCGAGACCACCTAAAGAACATGAAGGTGAACAAGTCCATGGGACCTGATGGGATTCACCCATGGCTCCTGAAAGAACTGGTGAATGAAGCTGCAAAGCCACTGTCCATCATATGTGAAAAGCCATGGTGGTCTGATGAAGATCCTGCTGACTGGAAAAGGGGAAATATAATACCCATTTTCAAAAACAGAAAAAAAGAGCAAGGGAACTACAGGCCAGTCAGTCTCACCTCTGTGCCTGGCAAGCTCATGGAGCAGATCCTCCTGAAGGCTCTGCTAAGACATATTGATAAAAAAAGGGGTGATTGGTAACACCCAACACAGCTTCATTAGGGACAAGTCCTGCCTAACTAATTTGGTGGCCTTTCATGATGGGGTCACCACCTCGGTGGACAAAGGCAGAGCAACAGACATCATCTACCTGGACCTGTGCAAAGCATTTGACACTGCCCTGCACAACATTCTGATCTCTGAACTGGAATGATACAGATTGGATGGATGGACCACTTGTTGGATAAGGAACTAGCTGGGTGGTCACACCCAAAGAGTTATGATGAGTGGTGTTCCTCAAGGGTCAGTACTTGGACCAGTGTTTAGCATCTTTGTCAGAGACATGGCAAGTGGAATTGAATGTACCCTCAGCAAGTTTGCTGGCAACACCAAACTGTGTGGGGAAGTCAACACACTGGAGGGAAGGGATGCCATTCAGGGAGACCTTGGCAGGCTCAAGAAGTGTACTCAAGCAAACTGCATGAAGTTCAACAAGTTGAAGTGCAAGGTTCTGCAGTGGAGTCAAGGCAATCCCATGTAGAAATACAGGCTGGGAGGAGAAAGGATTGAGGACAGCCTTGAGAAGGACTTGGGGGTGATGGTTGACCAGAAGCTTAGCATGAGCTGTTAATGTGCACTTGCAGTCCAGAAAGCCAGCTGTAACCCAAGGCTGCCTCAAAATAATATTCTTATATTATTTTTTCAGTATCAGCATCAGTATAAGGAAGATGTGTACTAGTGTAGATGTTGGGAAATTTCAAGACCTAGTCAAGAAAATTAAGTGACAGCAATCACCTTTATCCTGAAGATACCTGCCTGTTCTGCATATTAGATGGGTAGCACTGAACCTTTTCGTCTGTTGCTGTTTGGAGCTGTGTTCAAAATTTCCATCACTTTTTGCAAAATAATTAAGTACAAAAAATAATAGAGGTAATGTCAGTACTTTCTTTTTTTGCAGCTCTCTACATCACAGACCCACTGGCTAGGGTGTTAGTTCAAATGTTCCTGAACTTCTTCTGTGAAATCCAGATGCTACTCTTATTTGGTGACAGCTGCCTGCTCTTGGTCTGAGGCAAATAGCTGTAATTTAAAGAGGACATCTGGAATGTTGTTCCTTTCCCTGTAAGCAGTTTGTTTAACTGCTGTGGAGAACCTATATGGCCATGAAGACTTTTCTTTACAAGCCAATCATTTAGGCAGCAATGTGTGCACCAAGTAAAAAAGTATGAAAAACAAGATCAAGACAAATTACTGTTGATCTGGTATTTGTGTGTGTCAGCTCCTGGATGGTAGCACATTCTCATCTCATGACAGGTCCAGGCAAATGTCAGAACTCCTTAGTGGCAGCAACCAGCCTTTGATGACTCCTGTTTGTTGGGGTGTGAGAATGGACACAGGGACACGTCCTCCAGATCAGGTGGCATGTGGTATATTTGGATTTTCACTAGTACTTTTTTTTTTTACTTTTTTTTACCAGTACTTTTTCATGAGTCATGTGGGCAAAGTCTGAGGTGTATCTGATACATTATGTCTGTTCACAGCTCAGCTGGAAGTGTCCTTGTGTGGGTGCTCCCACCTTCACATCCCCAGTGCCCCAGACCCCTGCCACCAGTGCTCCCACAGGCTCCTCAGCTTCTCCCCTGCTGCCCAGCAAGTGACCAGTATATACAGCAGCAGTGTAAGGATGGAACTATCTGCAAGGTTTCCAGCACTGGGGCAGTGCAGATGTGTGTTGACTGCATTATGTCAAGCTCATTTATTTTGGGGTTTTTTGTTTTCTTTTATTTTGTTTTTCCCTTAAGGTGGCCTTTCCAAAATATTTCCAAGGAGATCTACCCTTGGCTCAGGATGGTCTCTGATCACCCTTTCTTCTTTCCTTCACCTCAGTTAGTTTCCTCTGCTTGCTTCCATCTCTTCATGTCTCGTCCCATCTCCCATGTGCCCTCCTCCCATTTCCCTGAGCTGTTCTGGCAGGCAGGGTGTGTGTTGCTTTCCCTCTCCTATGGGAAAGCTGCATCCTGCTGCCTGGCACAAAAGCAACCTTAACTGCCCATCATTCACCATGTCTTGCATATTTAATTGCTTTTGCTGGTGTAGAAGTTAGTGGAGGTTCTCTGGTGCCCAGTCCCTGTGTGCTCTGCAAGAGTATGTGCAGTTCTTTGTGAGCAGAGACAACCATCAGCCAGATGCTCCTCTTCAACTTGGTAATTGCTGATGTGGTTTAAAGCTCATGCTTGGTTGGCAAAGGGCTGGCATAGGTTCCTTCTGCAGTAATGGAGAGGGCCATGTTTTACTTTGATTCTATGAGTTCTCAAAAAATCAGAACTGTACCCTAAAACGCAAAGTATTAAAATATTTCATGCAGGTGAACAGAGCTGTTGTTTTCAGCATGGACACACTGTGAGGTTCCCAGATCCTTGGAAAGTATGTCTGTCTTCAGCTTTACGTAGAACTAAACAAAAGTTTCTCTTCATACCTTTTTTTTCTTTCTTTCTGAAAAATATCTTTCTATTTTAATTTAGAAGCCCTGATTTACTTCTTGTTGGATAACAGATTGGAAGCCAAACAGTGCCATAGTCTAGCAACCGCAACGGTGGTTCAAGGGTTGGACTCGATGATCTCTGAGGTCCCTTCCAACCCAGCCAATTCTATGATTCTATGATTCTATGTTTTCTGTTGTTGATACTCAGATATGGTTTTAAGTTGAGGGCTTCTCACTTTTTCAAACAAAACTTAAAGATACTGTAGTGGAACAAAGCAATCAGACGCCTCTGATTACCGAGGAGTGGGTGTGAGCCGGTATCAAATCCACCTGTGCCCAATTAGGGCAGGCCCCCTATTGAGCATGTGCAAGACCAGGGGGCCAATAAAAGGTGAAACTCACAGCCACAGACTAGCTCACTCCCGAACACTGTATTACCTTTATTGCGCCACTAGCGCTCATCGCCTCCAAGGTGAGGCTCTCTGTGGAGTCTCGAACCTGGGGCCTTTGGCATTGCAGTACTGGGTCTTAACCAGCTGTGCCACGAGAGTGAGTTTCAGCTTTTATTGGCCCCCTGGTCTTGCACATGCTCAATAGGGGGCCTGCCCTAATTGGGCACAGGTGGATTTGATACCGGCTCACACCCACTTCTCGGTAATCAGAGGCGTCTGATTGCTTTGTTCCACTACAGATACCAAATGAAAATTGCAGTAGAAAATGCATGTATTTTACCAATCACTTCAGGGAAGATAATTTCTCAGCTCTTTACTATGGAGCTACAAATAACTTTAAGCAGAGAAAACTGTACTGCAATACTTAAAGCTCCACATGCAGACAACATAGGGCAAGGCAGTGCCACGTCCATCTCAGTTCGTGAAAATGCATAGCTATTAACAGCTCTGCACACATTTGGCCTCACTCCCAAAGAACATGCATGGTGTTTATCATACTGTCATGCTTTTGCTCAAGGTCAGGATCTTAATTATAAATAACTAAGATTTTTAAAGGTTTTG
The DNA here is from genome assembly GCF_003957555.1 of Calypte anna. NCBI lineage: Eukaryota > Metazoa > Chordata > Aves > Apodiformes > Trochilidae > Calypte > Calypte anna. The sequence goes on along the minus strand of NC_044244.1, from coordinate 181,635,422 downwards.
AATTGGCTTGAAATTTTGGCAAAAAATCTAGCTGCAGAGCTTTGTTAAGAATGCATCATTATTATTATTATTATTTTGCTGTTGTTGTTGGCCTATACGTGTCCTACTTACTGATGTCTAAATCAATTGGAGAGGTTCTCAAAGGGAGTGAAAGAATACCAGCTGCAATTCCAAAAGCAAGAATTCACCCATTGCAGATGGCATTTTCAGTTCTGTAGATAGAGTTTTTAGGCTCTGGTTTATTTGTAAGACATTAGGTAGAAACTCAGACATCTTTTGTAGCTCAGTAAAGATCTCTGGCTAATGCAACATGAGGCTTAAATACTGCATTTCACATTGGTATAACCAGGCAAGCATTTCAGATAAAGGGGGCAGCTATCTGCTCTCATTGTGAACTCTTCAGTAGACCCTAAGCACAAGATTGTTTCTTAAGTGGGTTTAAGAGCCCAGATTGAAAGGAGTTTTATCTGACATAGCTTGGTAGTTTGAAAGGACCTGTAATACCTACCCAGATTATTCCTGCTGCAGGGCATATACAGCTTATGCTTAGCTAATAGGAAATCAATGGGTGGTGCCAAGCATTCCTCTTGGTAGCAAAGAAAGATGGAGGGCTTTTCCATGATGCATGACTGCAGATATGATGAAGGACAAAGCAGAAATAATAAAAGATGAGAAAAAGGCAGCAAAATGAATAAGGAATGTAAGACTTCAAAGGCTTTCCGTCTAGACAGACTTTTAAAAGATAATGAGAACTTCCAAAGAGAAAGGTTATGGCTTGGACAAATGTAAAATATTTATACCATCTTCAGAAAGAATTGAGTGACCTTGAGGACTGCAGTAATAGAAAGGGACTGAAGTATTAACAGCACAAATTTAAAGGTCAGGTACTTGCTAAACTAATAACAAAATCTTTATTACAAATTGAGATCTTATCGATGTTAAATGACAGAGGAGGAAAGATTTCTGAAAGCACTGATATATCAGATGGTGGCTGTAAATATCCAAAATGGTGTCTGTGGAAAGACTGCTCCACTAGTCTAGCTGTGTGTAGTGGTGGCAGGAGAATATCAATACCTTTCTGTGAGGAATGCTAGAGGTCCCAGACTGATACCAGCACTAGCATTACAGATTGCATTATGTAAAAATGTTATCAGCAGATCAAGGGAGGTGATCTTTCCCCTCTGCTCAGCCCTCGGGGTACACACCTGGAGTGCTGTGCCCAATTCCAGGCTCCTCCAATACAAGAGACACATGGACATACCGGAGAGAGTCCAACAAATGGCCACAGGGATCATAAAGGGCTTGGAGTGTCTGATATATGAGGAGAGGCTGAGAGAGCTGGAGGTTTTCAGCCTGAAAGTGAGAAGGCTCAGGACAGTCTCATCCATGTGTGTAATACCTGATTGAGGAAGTAAAGGTAATGGAGCCAGTGGTGTGTGGTGATGGGACACGAGGCAATGGCTGCAAACTAAAACACAGGAAAAATATAAGAAAAACTTTTTTACTGTGTGGGTGACTGAGCATGGAAAGATGTTGCACAGAGAAGCTGTGGTGTCTCCATCCCTCGAGATACTCAAAACCCAGCTGAGCACAGCTCTGAGCAACCTACATTATGTGATGCTGCTTTAATCGTGGTGTTAGACTAAAGCATCTCCAGAAGGGGTTTCCCACCTCAGCTGCTCTCTGCTTGTGTGATTCACAGGAGATGGATTCAGGCTGTAAAGAGTACAGAGAGGGGTCACTGGGATGAGAAGGTACCTAGAGTGCCAATCCTGCTGTGACATGTACCTAAAACTTGTATGCAGTGTAGGGAGGGGGGGTGTGAGCACTGCAGAGAGAGAGCAACTATTTGTTGCAAAAGACCATGGTCACACAATAACAGCTGAGTTTATGCTTGTCATAAATTACTGGAAAGTTGAAGTCAAGAGGGGTTATTTATCCATCAGAATAATCACATTGCTAGCAAATATCCAGAGGGTAGGGACAGAAAAAAATGTAGCAATATGTGACTTCTTTTCAACAGCTGTTGGAAATTGTTAGAAAAGAAATGCTATGATACAATGCATTCATGAGGCAGGTACTCAATTATACAGGATTACTCCAATTTCTGTCTCTTCATGGAACAAATGAATGCTGAAAAGTAAAGTTATTGATCTCTGCAACTCTTGTTTGTAAGATATTACGAAAAAAAGATTTTCAGGAGTTAGGAAGAATTAGAAATCCATAAGTGTAAGAACCCTGTCTATAGTTACACTGCCTGTGATTTATAGCCATTATAGAAACTTCAGCAAAATCAGTCACAGAAATAGTAACACCACCCTCAAGATGAGAGTAAAATGTGTGAGAAGCCTGGAGACATTGCTTTGAAAATAACAGACAACGTGATTAATCTGGCTTTAAACTGACCCTTTCTTATCTTTCTTTTAATTCCCATTTAACACATCAGAACAGGAGATTACTGGTTTAGGTTCTTTCTTCAAATGCTTTGCTGAAAGGCTCAAACTTCAGCTCCAAAAGGTGTGTTGGAAAGTGTTTCTTCAGCCTTTTGGATGAAAATTCCATCTAAAATTTTTCTTGTCCTCTCACTTTTGTAAAAGATGGAAATTGGCTATGCCATTTTTGGGTTCTACTGAGTGTCTGCTATCTGAGAAGGACATTATGAGGATAATCTACAGTTTTTGTTCCTCTGTACTATTGCCTGGCTCTAGAAAGGATTTTCTAGGACAATTTCTTTCAGATTCCACCAGAAAACTTACTTCTGTCCCAAAGCTTCAAGTCAGTGAACTAAATTGCATCTTGGCAACTCATCCTTTGAGGTTAGTCTATGCATCTGTGCTTCCACAATGTGCAGATTGTTCAAATTATGTGGGAGACTGAAGATGTGAGAAATCCCATGAAATTGATAACAATTGCCTTTCACACAGTTGCTAATGCCGATTAATTTCTTCACAATGGATAATTACTATAATTTATATTGAAACATCTGTGGGAAAATAAAAGGCACTATTGTACAGAGAAAAAAAAAAAAAAAGAAAAAAAAAAAGTGAAACTCTGTAGAGCAATTTGTAGAGCTGTAAAATAAGTAGATAAGTAACTCCAGCCTGAGGTGCTCGAGCACTGAACAATACACATGAAGTCTGCAGCATTGAGGACTTCTCCTTCGTGGTTTCTGGGATGCAGATGTGTTGATTATAGCCCTTCCTGCACACATCTAGGTGACAGTTTTGGTAAGTGTGATTGCTCTGCTTGATTTGACCACATGTTTTGACTCCTGTGTTGTTGCTTGTGCTCTTCTTTTTATGTCAAGAAAATGTCTTAACTAGTCAGTTCCGTCTACTGTGTGTCCTTTTGGGGACCTTCTGATAAAATATCCTCTGTCATCTGAGATCAGGGCTGCAGCCCTTGGGAAGCAGAGCTGCTGGAGGACTGATGAGATTGGCTCACCAGTGGGATCTCACTACTGAGATCTGCTCTCCTTGGTCACCATCATCCAAGCACAGCTTAGTCCCAGGCATTTTGCAGCCCCACTTCTAATGCCAGGTCCCTCATCTGAGTATTCTTGGGCCACACAAAGCCTTGGTATTTCTCCCTGCCCTTTCAGAGACAACCCTCAGCCAAACCCAGGAATAAAAACAGTGGCTTTTATTTCCTCTCAAATACAATGGGAGGGTCCTTGCACATCTGCAATATCTCCAGCTGTTTGTAGGCAGCACAATGAATTAATTTGGTGCGATGTCTGACATCAAGCCTTATTTCTCTTCCAGTTCACTTGCTCTATTGGACCTGCCAGGGTGTGGTAGTGCTTCTGCTCAGATAACACTCAATTACCCTTACAGATGAGTTTCAGTTTTCCTCATTTCTTCAATGGTTCAAATTCTGCCAGTGAGTTGCACTAAGTTCTCCATCACTCTGCAAAAAAGGAAGGACACATGCACAACTTTTGCCAGCTTGTAGGCAATTGCTGAGGAGTAGCTGGAAATGTTCAGTGACTCACATCAGCTGGGAAACTTGTCTGTTAGTTACATTTGCAGGGCCACAGCATCCAGGCATTGGTGCTTTATCACAGCTTTGTTCCCTACCATCAGAAGAATTACACTGCAAATCTTCCATCTTACCTAGCATGCATGCCTGTAAATCTTTACCTGTGTGTCAGCACCTTTGAAATTGCTCAGTAGTTCATATTAGGAGATGATGAAAAAAATGTGAGCTAGTTTGAGTGTGAATCTAACCCTGGGGTGAAGAGACTGAGAAAAATTTGGCAATGCAGATTTTGCTGCAGGTAAATAGCACAGGCCTGGTATTCAGCAGCTGAATGAATAAACTTGCCATCATTTTTAGCTAATAAACCACCTGGAACATCTATTTGGACATTCAGACTAATGAGATGCCCACCCAAGAAATGGATCAGACCTTCTGTGAGTTCAAACAGCCCAGAAAAGCTGTGGTGGCCTCCCCAGTGCTCACCAGCTTGTTTCCTTGTCAAACTGTGCCAGCCTCCTTATCCTGGCAGGCCACAAGCTGCCCGTGCTGCCTCCTGCTCCCCTCCTGCCCCCACTGCTCCCACCTCCCTGTGGGGCTCTGCTCCCTGCAGCCAGGATGCTTCTCATCACCCTCCTCCTAAACAAGCACTTGCTGGCATCACCCTGGCCAGGAGGGATTGGTCCCCAAACATTTAGGAATTAACACAGCCTGGAGAACAGTCTGTAGCTCTCATAGATGGTGCTTGTTCCCTGATGGGATGGGGAGGTCCCTGTCCTCTCCAATGCAAGACTAGGGTGGCTTCCATCCCAGCGTGGCCCACGTGTGGTCACGGTTTGCTCTGTCTCTCTTCTGATAATGCAGACATTGCCTGAGACCAGCACTGAAATGGGAAAACGAAATCAAAGAATTACCTGAATTATGCCTGAAAATTACTATGGTTTTAAAGCAACAGAAGGAGAGGAATTAAAGATGGATTTGACTAACCAGAACTTTTTAGGACTCAAAAGTTTGCATGAAATAACTTTCATGAGCAAAACACCCTCTGTTTTCTAATTACGAGAACACAGAATGAGTGCAGACAAATTAAGCTGTGGTTGTTCAGACCTCAGTTTGTTGCCTTTCCTGGGCTCTGTGACAGAGAGCTCCAATTTCAAAAGAAAAATAGTAATTTTGGAATGTGCAGCAGTGATCAAAATGAAATTATCTGCAGGGATGCTGGGTATCTGAAGACTCCCTAAACAGCCTGCAAGCTGAGCTGGCCCTACGTCCACACTGCAGGAGAAGAAGGGTCTCAGTCCCTCTGCCTGGATCCTATTAAGTGTCTTGACAATGGAACTTAAATGCCAGTATTTTTTTTTCCAGTGATGGAATTCTGTGTACCTAGTAGAAGAGACTGAGAAAAGAATGATTCAAACCGGTTTCCTGTTTCTGAGGAGAAGGGTTTAGTGTACAGTCTGAAGAAGAAGGCTGCTTTAATTCCTTGTACTGGAATGGGTTTGCCCTGTATCCTGCCTGAGTCTTCTCAACAGGCAGCACTGTAGGAAAGTGAAGCTACACAAACCATCAGTTTTGTGAGCTGAGGACTGAGCTTCTTTTCCAGAAGAAACTCCTTGGTATATTGGCTGATCCAAGGGTGCTGCCAGCAGCACTACAGGTATGTGAAAGAGAATATCCCATAATTCCAGCAGTGAGATGGTAAGATTTATTGCAAGAGCTTGTTCTGACTGTGTCTAAGATCTTGTGTCCAGCTCTGCATTCAGAGTGGAAAAAGTCTACAGAAGGAATGTTGTGGGGAAAAAGAGAAAGAAGAACATGTAATATCTGAAAATACTAAAGGAGCTTTTCTTGTTTCGTTTAGCTAAATGGAGGCTGGAGGGTATCTAGCTGCTCCCTGTGAAAATACAGGTGGAAGAATGGGGACATTCTGAAAATAGCAAAAGTGGTAAAAAAAAATGAAGGTATATGAAGGTATATAAATGGGCTAGGAGGAAATTCAGGATAGAAACAAGGAGATGGTTCCCCATCATTACAAAGGTGGAGTCCTGGAACATTTCCAAACAAAACACAGCGATTGCTTCCAAAATTGAGCTTGGCATGGCTATGAAATGATTTTATATGTATGTTGTGGTGTCAGTGACTGACTGCTTTCACCAGGAATTCTATTCCTCTTGCGTATCTGGTTGTTAAAATTGCTTTAAGTGCCAGTTATTCTCTCCAAAGGAAGGTAGGCCCCACTAAGAAAACATGGCACGTTCACAGAGCATGTGCCAGCAAAGTGGCAAGGGGTCTGTTAGCCTTTCTGTATCATGTTTAGTGGCTCTCAAGGTCTCTGCTGAGCTGGTCACTTATTCGTACTATGTACACATATTACAGGCACATTTCAAATTAATCAGAGGAAGAAAAAATAAGTTATCAAGAAACAAACAGAAAATCAGTACATTAAATTCTAGTCCTTTGTGCTCAGGATTGTGCTGCCACAGTCTCTAGGGCTGTGTGCTGTGATTCCTCCTGGGAAGTGAAATAGCGAAGTGATATCTTGTGAATCATGTCATACTGTGAAATACGGCTTTAAATATCACAGAATACAGATCTGCTGAAAAAGGCTTGTTTGTTCAAGGTTTGCTCTTTTTCTTCCATTGTCTGGAGTAACTTAGATATGGGAATATTAATATTTTATGTCCATTCCCAGACAGGTCTTTTTTTCACTTGGGTCTCTGCTAGCAGATGTTGCTTATCTCTTTCCTTTTAGAGGTTTGCTATTACCCTCCAGCTGTCCCTGTTTCCTTTCAATTAGGGATCCAGTAGATGTCAGCTAAATATAGAGCAATCTTGTTTCCTTTTTGTAAAGAATTTGATTGTCACTCAGACCTCAAGAATTCTCCACGGGGTAAATCTGACTGGGCTTATGGACAGCAGGGACATAGAGTGTCTTAGAGATGTGGTGGACCTGGCAGTGCAAGGTTAACAGTTGGACCTGATGGCCTTAAAGGTCTTTTCCAACCAAACTGATTTTATGATGCTGAACTCCAGTGAAGGTGACTTTTCCTGTTTTCACCAGCTCTAACATAATTTTATCCCGTTATTTATTATTTTCTCAAAATACAAAGGAAGCCTTTCTGCCACACTCAGCTTCTCTCTAAGACTATTTGCAGAATTCCACTCTGGTTATTAAGCTAGCAAAGTCTCCTCAGTGTTGCTTTAGTTGTGGTACTTATTTACACTGATGATGCCATGGGTGAAAAGGAACTTTTGTTCCTTTCAAGTTAATATTCATGTTGTTTATTTTCCTCTTTTTGCTTGTTTCTGTTTGTGAGCAACTTTGGTCCCCAAAACCTTCGGATAGTCTGCTTTTTTATTCTACTAAATGTACTCAGAAAAATACTTATATTCAAGAGAAATATCCTAAAACTCAAAATTCTCAGAGCCCAGCACAATTCTCCGTCAGTTCTCTTCGTCAGTTCTCAGTCTGTGGCACTTCTCCTCTCCAGCAATTCCATGTTTTTCAAGTAAGACAAGAACATAGATAAGGACATTATCTTATGCCTGAGGCCTCACTGAAGTCAATGAAAGGTTGTAAATTGACTGCCCTGGCTACTGGACCAAGGTGCCTCCCACAGTTCTCAGGTAGGTTAAGAAAGCTTAGTTAATTAGAAGATATTTTTCTGAGTAGTGCATTTTATTCTGAGTCATATATCTATTTATAACCTAACTAAATTGGTTTAATAGGGCACTAGAAAATGGTCCAGGGGTAGAAGATGAGGTGAAGGTGGCTGATTGTCCAGGATGAATGTAGATGTGATCTGTCCTCTTTTAATATCTGTACTAAAATGAATCTGGCATGGCTTGCTAGTAAGAAGTCCAGGAAATAGTTTGTGTGTCATAGGAATTTAAGTGCATCTAATTCCAGCAAAACAAACCAGAGCCTGAAGTGTTAATATATAGTAACAGACTATTTGGTAAAAATGGTGATGTCTCACAGTAGCTGTGATATTCCTGATCCTTTCTTTCAGGCTTTTATTTTTTAACATAACCTGCTGTAATTGTCAAAATTGGGCATAATAAATTATTATGTTCTATAATTATTTAATCATATTTAATTTTTCAGTGGACAGTGGTCTGTAACCAGCTCATTTCTGTGACAAGGCACACTTCTTCCTTTCTCAAATTTTTGTCCTAGCTTAATCAGCCATATGAATGAGATCCTTTAACAAGAGTATGGAACCTCTGTGTTCTCTGGCAGACACAGTGTCCCAGGGCCCCTTCTCCAGCTTCTAGGGCAAGCTGGGTGTAGAAAGATCCTCTGGCAAGCACAAGGCTACTGTAGTCTGGAGTCTCCTGTGGCCAGAAGCAGGACAAAAGCAAGGTGTCAGAGCAGGCTGCTGAGCAAACTGCACTTGCTGTGGATCAGTAAGGTTTTTTAGGGGCATTTCCCTCATGAAGCACCTTACAGCCTTATTTAGTTACTGCTTGGAGCAAGAAAGTGGACTGTGTCTGTAGTAGCACCAGAAATGCTTTGTTTCTCAGCTCAGAGCAAATTGCATTTTGTGAGTGGAAACTCTTACGTAGCGTCATTGAAAAGAAGACCAGACCTGAACTGCTTCTTGGCTCTGCCTACTGACGTTTTTGTGTTGCTCAGCAAAGAATCTGGCACTTGGATGCATCTCAAATGGTCAAGAAGCAAAGTCCATATCAGATGGGACTCTGAGCATCCTGGAAGGTGTCCCTGTCCATGGCAGGGGGGGTTGGAACTAAGTGGTTTTTAAGGACCCTTCCAACCCAAACAATGGTATGATTCTTTCTGGGACACTCATGAAGTGTCTGCATGATTCTCAGTTATCCTTAGTGCTTCCAGTAGGTAATCTTAGTCTTTTGTACCACACACTCTTCAAATAGACAGGGCACATCTCTGAGGTTAATAAAGCAATGGCCATGCTGCCTCAGGACAAAGTCCATCTTGCTCAGGACACTCTCCACCAAGAGCCATCAGTGCCCACTTAGATGAAGGTCAGAGTGACCATAGCTGTAGGGAAATACTTGTGCTGCCAGCACTCAAAGGTTTAGGGACTTTTTGGATAAGAGGTCCCATCTACACTGCTGTGTTTAATGGCCACAAATGTCTGATCTTCCTGGGATTTGTCTAAGACCTTCTCAAACCCACTTAACCCTTCAGCCTCTGTAGCAGAGTTCTGAAGTGCCATCATGAATACTGCAGAAAAAGGGTTTGACTTTGCTCTTATGCTAGTGAGGTGATATGGGTTATGATTTGTAGCTTATACTGCAGCATGATGAGGAGAAGGTCATGGCTACTGGGTTTGCTGCTGAGGTGCAGAACTGCCATCCAGCTAGCACATCCCTCCAGCCCCCCAGTCTCCCCAGCACAGCAGCACAATCCTGAGAGCTTTCTAGCACAGGGCACAGCTGTATCTGGGGAGCCAGCCTGAAAGTCTCTTTTCATGTCTTTTCATGCCTTTCCAATGTTCACAGTCTCTCATTGTAGCAACTTGCCCAGCATGAACACCTCTGCCCACCAAGCTGGGTCCAGACATATCCCTTACTTTTCCTTAAGAAAGGGATAAAGTAACAAGCTAGGCTTCCCTGTGGTGTTAATGGGGAAAGATTGGTCAGGCTGCTACTCAGTCTGAATAAGGTGAAATTAAAATGGCTTGTGGGCAAAAATAGAAAAGAAATTATATAAGTGGAGGAGTGACTGAGAGTTGGTTTCTCCTTTGAAGCCAAATTCACTAAATGAGAGGCAAGATGAGTCCTTGGCTGCTTCTCAATGTGAAAAAACCAAGCCTCATCCTGTCCTTAGCTAGAAAACTGTGACCTTTTATTTAGATGGAAGTGTTGTTGCAGTGACCAGGCAGTTCCCTGGCAGAGTCAACCTCTGCAATGAGCCCTGCCTGGGGAGGGACACAGCTGCTTCCCAGCTCAGCTGTGCTTTCCTTGGGGGACTTGGTAACATTTATGCTCTTGAGTCTTCCTGGCTTTGTTTGGTTCTGGATGCCATTCATGATGTTCCTTTTAAAGGTAAAATTCTTCCCATCCTGGTGGTGAACCTACTTCCCACTGTCTGAAGCTGTGGGAGCTCAGGTAACTGCCTTTAGGAATAGGTGGAAAAGGGATGGTATTTCTGGTGAGAACCTCTTGACCAAAATTTTCACTCTTTTTTGTCTTACCCTGAATTATTTCTGTTCTGTTTACTTTTGAATCCCATCTATTTTTCTGTGGCTTTTTTGGGAGATCCTGGGGCTATGTCTGTGTCAGAAAATGAAACACGCCTGGGACTGCTCCCAACAGAGGGTGGTCCATGTCCCTGACAATACATACTCATCCCTCCAGCATGGAGTGACCCTGATGCTGACTGCACTTCCTAGCCTTGCTCTCTCTTGAGCCTTGCTAGGGAATATTTGGGAGGCTCCTGGAACAAAACTATGGCAGGAACCACAGTGCAAATTTAACAGTTCAGGTGTTTAAGTTCTAGTGATTTGAAACATTTCCTGGAAGTGCTGAATTTACTAATTAACAGGAATGAATGATTTCCAATGATCAGGGTAAGGTTTGCAGAACTAATTAATGATTTTGAGTTCTTGGTCAGGTTTTGCTGAAAAGGCTTCTATTTCTAGTTATTGATTTGGAGACCTTTGGGGAGACCTTTTGTAGAAAATAGACAGCTTTGGGCAAGAAGAATATGAATCCCCAGGGGAAGAAGAGTGGTTTTTGGACAATTGCTCTGGATGATGATAGAAGAGGAAGGAGAGGATTATGTCAGGAAGCTGATATGTCAGTGATACCTCACTGTTTGCTCAGCTGCACTGCCTGGGGACCAGCAAGGAACACTGGAGCAAGATGAGCAATGGCATCTTCAGAAGGACTTGTGAGTCCCTGAAGAAAGAAGGAGCCAGATGGCTCTGCGAAAGAAGGTCCAGGTGACCCAAAGGAATAATTTTTGAAAAAACAGTGAGGTGGAACCAAACTGTGTCTCCATGGCATATGGCAAGTGCTAGTTCTGAGAGCTGAAGTCAGTTAATCTAATACCTAGGCTGTCTGATCAGGACTGGATTTAATTCTCTAGGATTGAAAGTTCAGGAGTGACATGACATATAAAAAAGTAGAGGTCAGGACGGATGCCATTTTTCATTTTATTTCAGGCATCTATCAGGAGTTTTTGTTATTGTTTTTGGTTTTATTCTTTCATGAACTTTACCTGGTGTTCTGTACCCCAGTCAGGGAATATTTCCAGCTCCATCTGGATTTAGAAGGGCAAGGCTGAGGGAGCTCTGACTGTTGAGGGAACGGGGGAAGATGATATAAAAGTGGTTGTCTGGATGTGCAGGTGTCTGGCAAAAGCGAGCTTTAAAGATTAAATTCTACTGGGAAATAAATAAGCAGCCAGCACAACTCAATGCCTCATGCTCCTGACAGCGATCTCTGCCTTCAGCAGCTGATTCCCAGCAGCTTCACATGCAGCAAGTTGTTCTATAGTGATAATTCCAAAGTTTCTTTAAAAACAAAACTTTCTGAATGCCTTAAGGGCAAGAACTGACTTGTCTTATGGGTTTTGTTAATAGCTAATACATTTTGGTTCTACTATAAAATAAAGTCAATCCTAGAAATTTACATTAAAGTCTGAGTTTTATTAATCCAGATGTTACAAAAAAAGCTGATTACCAAATGCCTTCTTCTTCTCTTGCCTTGGGTATTTGTTTTAGGAAAGCCAGGATGTCTCTCAAGATTTCATTAATTTGAGGTATGCTTCATAAAAAATTACAAGACCATCTTGGGATCTTGAATGCTGTCGCACTGAGCTTTCCTGAACTCTGCTCTGCCATGCTTTTCAAGCACACATCTGAGTTACATTTTCAAAAACCACTACAGATTCACAAATTGGGAAAAATAAAGTTATGCTGAGCATGATCTTACTTTTGCTGGCTATAGGTCAGAAGAAAAATATTGTTAGGAACAGCTAAAAAGGGTCATTCATCTTCAGTATATTGCAGCAGCTCAATATTGTAGCAGGGTAAAATCTCTGGACACAGCTTTAGGATTTCCAGAGCATGTTGGCAATTGAAATAATAATGATATTCTGTGACTGATGGCAGATTAGGGAAAATCTTGACTGAGAATCAACAGCACCCCATTAATATCTGTTCTTTGTTGTGCTGCATCAAGCCCAGGCTCTGGAATTCTATTTGGCAGCTGATTTGTGAGCCAGGAGACTCAGATGCAGCCTTACATTTTTAGCTCTCTGGAAGTGACATCTGGTTGAGTGTGATCTGTGGGCAATGATTTCTTTTTCCTTGCCTTTTTCCTCTCTTTGGTTAGGAAGGGTTGGCTCATGTGGTAAGAAGAACATGAGCCAGAGAATGGTTTACAAATCTACAAAGGAAAAGCTTTATTAGGCAGAATTCACATACTCCTTATGGATCCTGAACTGTTGTCCTGGTTTGGACCAGGACAGAGATGATTTTCTTGTAATTTTACTTTCAGCTGAGTAGTTGTAGTTGCTGAAATTAACAAGTTTCTCAGTCATCTAGGACTGATAACGCTTGATGTTTATAGTTACAGCTGGAGAATGGTCTGCAGGACCAAGGACACTGCTGGTTCTGAGGAACATCTTATGCTTCAGAGAGAACAAGGGAGTAAAGGGGACACACCTGCAGCCCTCCTTCAGGGAGGAGCAGACAAGACAGGTGACCAAAAGTGACCAAAGTATTCCATCCTATATGTGTCATACTTGGTATGAATCTGAGAGATCATGAAGGTCAGGTTTCTTCTTCTGCTCCTTCACCCGTAGCCAGCATCCTGGAAGGATTCCATCCATTTGTCTCCCTGTGGTCCTGATCTCTGCCCTCCTGATTCTGTGTGTTCCTGCCTCCAGCTCCTGACTCCAGCAGCCTAACTCAGGATTTCTTCCAGTCCTGCCCTGCAGGCTCAGTGGTGATGTGAGTGTTACTGGGGGGAAGGAACATGGTATTGCTTCTGTGTATATTTGTATAGATTTCATAATTCCTCCTTTTTTCATCATTACTCTTTCATTAAAGCTGTGTAGTTTAGTTTCCAACTTGTAAGTCTCCCTTATTCTGTCTCCTTTCTCTATCAGGCAGGGGGATTATTAGAGAGCATCTGTCAGTTGTTCAATTGCTGGCCCAGCATTAAACTATGACAGATTTAGAAGAGATTTATCTAAAAGTAAAATTACAAGGCAGAAATTTAAATCTACCCTGGTGCAAACCAGGACATCAGTGCAACTACCACAGAGTGATACAATGTCTTTAAGAAAGAAAAGAGTTTAATTAGAACCTCAGTTTTATCTCTCCTTTTGGAAAACAACTCATCTCCTCTCATCTCACAATGTTAAAACTGCTGTACTTTTTGAAGAAACTAAGTTTAAATTACAGGTCTCAACCTGCATAGACCCAGTGCTACTTCACTTCTTACATGCAGCAAGGGTACAGTCTGTGGGAGTAGAGCAGCAGGACTTGCACTGATTCCAAAGCTTCTCTGCACTAGAGTTAAAAACTTTGTGGGATGCTTTGGGTGGTTGCCTATCAAAATTGTTGTGTAACATATATCCTTTCAGCAGTACAAATGGAAGTCAAGGGGTGAGGGGGTTGTAACAGATCACTTTGTGCTAGGTTCTTGCCTGTTTGGTCTTTTATACCTATTTTTTTTGTGTGTGCAGAACACTTTAGAAAGGAATCAGAAATTATCTAAGTGGCACTTCAGATCTGCATGTGGAGTTTTGTATTTAAACTGTAGAAGCTGTAGCTCAGAGACTGCTGTTTACAGCAGTGCTTGATTAGAGAGAAAGACTTTTTCCAAAAATCATCCAACAAAATGGAGCTCTGTGGTGTTGTCATCCCTTGAAGTGAGGATTCAGCCCTAATCTTTTCAGACCAAGCTGACAGCAGTTTACAAAATGCAGCCTTGTTAGTGTGATGCTTGCAAAGTTTTTTCCTTTCATCTGTTTAGTAGGCTTCAGATTTTCCTTTTCTTGAAACTGGTATTTGATTCTGGGGCTTTATCTTACATCAGACACAGCCTTTCAAACACTGTGTCTTCAGTCCCCTGTTGATGACTTGTAGCTATTGGACTTCACTTGGAAATCTGACAGGAACCAGTCCCTCTTCTCAGCTCACTGAGATAAATGCAGTGCTAATTAGCTGTGGTCCATCCGGGGCAGCACTCTGTGAACGCTGCCTTTCTTCATGCACACAGAATTGGCAGGATACATCTCTGCCTTGTGGGCAAGTTTTGGAGACTGGACTGAAGATTTAACCACACAGTTGCACTTGAAGCCATTTAATTGTGTCTCTTATCTTTTTAACCCAGCTTATTGCTCTGGAAAAAAAAAATATCTAGAAACTTCTGTCTCTGCAGTGAATAATAACAGATATGTTTGGCACTTCTGAAGCAGTTAACATCTGTTCATATATTAGTTAATTAACAGAGCAATATTAATCTTTGGAGAAGCCTTATCTTTTGTCAGATGTAAAATATAAAAGGAGATAACACTGCTGACAAAAGGGTTGTCCAGGCTGCACACTGATCTTGTAATTTTAAATTAAAAATTTGTCCCGAAAGAAAGAGCTGCATTTTGAAGCCTCCCATTGACTTTGTTCTCTCTTGATCAAGGGCCCAGGTGTGATTTGTATGCATTAGTCATCCCTGTCTGGTTATATATAAGATTCAGTTTCTCTTGACCCCTTCTAAATGACATTGTGAAAGTAAAATTACAACCTGTTCCAGATCAGATAGATACAAATCTATGTTGGATTTGTATATGTATATTTGATGAGTTGTCCCTCCAAACTGTTTAGGATTAGGTAGAAATGATGGGACTTCATCAGCTAGGAGTCATTGTAAGGTAAATTTAATGAACTCCTTTATCAATAATTCCTATTCAACTCTTCAATTTCTAAACATTTTTCTCTAACAAAACTTCTGTCTGAAAGAGACAGTATCTTGTCGTCATCCTGCTGACATGGAATGGAGATACAGGATGTGAGTTTCAGGTCCAGATTCAAACAGACACATTCAGATGCTGGCATGTCTGCAAGGTATCCAAGCTTCTGTTATAGTTGGTGGCGCTCTAGTCCATAGAGCCTGGAAAGGGATTGCCTTCACCCTAAGATAGATACCTAGTGGCTACTCTTTGAATCACAGAATGGTGGAGTTTGAAGGCATCTCTAAAGGTTATCTGGTCCAGGCTGGTAGCAGGGCCACCCACAGCCAGTTGCCCAGGACCATGTCAGATAGCTTGTGAGTATCTTCAAGGATGGAGACCCCCCTAGTCTCCCTGGATGACCTGTGCTGGTGCTTGGTAAAAGTGTAAAAATGTGTTTCCTTGTGAATAGGGACCTGTGTGAATCTGGGACTTAGTCAGAGAAGGTGTGACACTTCAGCTGGCACCTTAAGCTGCTCAGCACAGCGAAATGGAGCAGCAATGCTCTGCAAGGAGAGCACTCTTGTTGCTCTGGCTCAGCTCAGGAAGAGCTTTAGAAGATGGATCACGAACAAGTAAATCAAGGACCTCTGCATTGCATGATGTTGGGCAGGGCAGATAAAGCCACAGAATGTTATTGGCAAAGCCAAGAATTGAGTGCACATCCCAAAAGACCACTATTCTTACTGCTTCTGTCAGTGCACCGCTCCTCCTGTTTATTCAACTGGAAATGAAATGCAAAATGTATAACAAATATATCACTGGATGTGTCCATTCTGTAATCCAAAGGTTGTATCACTTGATGGGAGACAGAGAATAAAACATTGATAAGGCACAGAGGCCTGACTTGTGCAATTGGTATAAAATTGTTCAGTAAAACACACTCATGCAGAGCAGACTGCAAATCTTACTCTATTGACATAACATGCCCAATGCACCCAGCAACTGAAATAGCAACCAAGCTATGGAGAGCACACTGACCCAGAATTTAGAGAGATAAATGAAGAGGGTCAACTGCAAGCAGCTACTATTCAATAAAGACAAATGTTAGAGAGGCTGTCTCGACTATTGAAAAGGGAAAAGTGTCTCATTTCCAGAAAGAGATGTCTTCATTACATTAGATCTGGAAGGGCAATCTGTGTTCATTAAAAAGTCTCTTGTTTTCATACAAGAGAGGAAAAAAAGAAATAAGCAATAAATCTCTGAATCTTCCTGAAAAAACAACCAGAGCTGTTACAAAGACTAAGATAGCTTTAAACAAAATAAATCCACCCACCCTCAGGATTCTGAAATCAGGCTGGACCTAGAAAATATATCTTCCTCAGTGGTTTTTATTTATGCATCCAGGCACAAACATAATTTGATGTGCTGAAAGAAAAATGTACAGTCAAGTTATTTCTGTCTCAGCTGAACCCAAATGATGCTGAAAAGCCAGTTTGCAAACCTGTTCTCCATTTTGTATCCTCTTGTTGAGACAGTGCAGAAAAGCACCTGTCCATTCATCTAAATAAAAAAATGAAGGCTTAACCTTTTTCCTGTACAACACTTTTGTTGTGCTTGAAACGCAGTTGTGTTGCTACCTAAATCCAGCTAAAAAGCTGGAATTTCTGTGCTAGGTTCCAGTTACAAGCAAATCACTTACTGTAAGCACACTTCTATGCAGTGTGTTGTAGGCTTTGCAAACAGAGGTCTTTCTCTTTTTTTTTTATGTGCTAGGAGAATATGAATGAGTGAACTCAACAGAATAATGCTCTGTTATTTTTATGCTTACTCTGATATTTCTCTGGAGCAGCACTTTAGAGGTGCAGTGAGCTGAGGCTCTTGCACTAGTGTTTTGGCTCTTTATTTACTGATGCTAATGTTTACTTAATTTTGTTCTCCACAATACTGGATCCTACTTTACAGTGTAGTTTACAGTGTCTAAGTCTCTGAACAGCTCAGGCAGTACTGAAAATACTATGTAAGATGTATTGATAGGGAGCCATCTCTACTTTTTCTGTACTGCTGGGATGCTGAAGTTAGTGCTAAGGTGAGTGACTACAGATAGGTTAGGCCACCACAAGGTCTCTCTGGTTTAATAAATAGGGAAGCTGAATCAACCTATGTGTAGTGAAATGAGACAACCAGGTGCCACTAATTGCCAGGGAGTGAGCACGAGCTTGTGTCAAGCCCACCTGTGCCTAATTAGGGTGGGCCCCCACTGTGCATGAGCAGGACCAGGGGGCCAATAAAAGGTAAGACCTAAGACACAAGCTCATGCTCACTCCCTGGCAATTAGTGGCACCTGGTTGTCTCATTTCACTACACCTATGGCCTGTGAGAGTAATTTCTGTCTAGCAGGAGGCAAATACATGACATTGTACTGCATGTGCTGGTCAGTGCTTGGCACAGATATTCCAGCTCTCCCTTCCAGTGCCATGGAACCAGGCAATTCTACCTCATCTGCAGTCTCATGCATAACAGCCTGTGATGTAGGTCAAGCTTACATTCAAATATGAAATTATTTTCCATCAAGGGCACCAATAGTAGTAATGTGGTTAAATAGCATTCTTAGGGCCTTGTATTTGTTGTTCAGGACCACTGCATCTCCAGAAAAGATATCTTCAGGCCAATAAAGAATGTTGAGTACATAACTGATCCCTTCCTGATGCCTCCTATTCCTTATATTGTGGGAAGTCCATTTTTCTCACTCCTGGGTGACACCCCAAGGCAGCTACTACCTTTTCAGCTTTTGTCTTCTGTCCCATGGGCAGAGGAAATGGGGTCCCTTTGGTGCTGAAATGGGTTGGACTGAGAAGACCTTTAGCTCAGCCTTGCCAGGTGCAGTAGAGAACATCTCTGAGTGACAGACACTTGCTGAGTATGTCAAGGTGCTTGAATGCTTCCCATTTTGCCTGAAACAAAAGCTTCCACCATATGTTCCATAATTCTACATTGGCTCTTGATTAAATTTGTCATCAACTTTTGAATTGTTTTTTCCCCCCCATTTTGATTTGTCATTTGCAGCGTGTACTTGGGTTTTTAATGACTCTGTTACACATGTGCTCAAGTGTTCTGGCTTGTGCAGACACTTTTTCTGCAACTGTTTGTTCTGTGATTCTTCTTTACGGAGTTGCATGCTCACATTAACACCAATGTGTACCCAGGTATGTTTGCATTTTGCAATTTAAACATGAATGAACAGATTCTTTTACTTCTGGGCTCAGAGACAGTGTTGAGCTGTGCAGTATAACCACCTGACTGATCCAGTTTTCTCATGACATTCTTCCAAAGTTATTGAATCCATCTTGCTCTATGCTAATTAGATCTCTCTGGTGATAAAACCAGACCTGGCAGAAAATGGGAATGTAATTAACTTTCATGAAACATTTAGACAATAATAGACCTATGAACAATTGGTAGCCTGGATTTAAAATGCACAAGTCTTACAATCTCTTTTTAAAAAAAAAACAGTTGTAAAATTAGCAAATAAAATTAACAATAAATGCAATATATTTGGGTTTAAATGGATTTAAATAATGCCATGAAATATGTTCTGGATCTTTTTGCAGTTAAAAAGTAGTTTAAATTATCTTTATTATGAAGCTTATGCCATGATATGAAAATAAAAACGTGCTCTAACAAATCAAAATAGACTTAGTTATTGAGTATCTTGTGTGGTATTTTATTTGATCCAATTTCATTGAATATTTTCTGTAATGATCTTGAACAAGGAGGAAGCTGCATGCTAATGAAAGTAGCAGTGTTGAGACAAGAAAATAAATGCTGACAATAAATGCTGCAAAGAGTGCTAGACCTGCTGGAAATCTGAGTAGGTAATAGCAAGTTAAAATAAAACTGAAGAGATGTTATGTGTTAAATACAAAGGTGATGGGTCTGTAGGAGCAGAAACTGTATAAATTGAAGATAATTCAGAAAAGAAGGAGAAAAATTGCTTGATCTCTGATAGAGATAGGTGTCAATACAAGACTCAAAGGGCAATGCACCTGCCCTGTGATGTGATGGCAAGAGTCAGGGCTGAGGCTGTTAGATTCTCATGTGAAATCTGTGTCAGGGATCAGAAATAAGTTTTACCAGAATAATGTGAGAGCTGTGCATCTTGCCTGCTTCCACATTTCTGCAAACTGGTTCTTCTCAAATGCTCCAGAGGAATTGCACTTTGCTACAAGCCTGGTGTACAAGGTGTGTTGGAATGGAGAACAGGCATTTGGCTCTGAGGCTTGAAAGATGTGAGCTGAAAGGATCAGAGCAGCAAGACCAAATTCCAGCCTCTCAGAACCAGCTCAGTTGTTTCAAGAGCAACGTGAAGAAGAGATCCAAGCTAACACCTGAAATCCAAATATTCCACGAGGGTCTGGATTTGTGTACAGACTTTGTGCTCACCATGGGCTGAATGTGAACATTTCCCATGTGATGGTGAAGACCTTGTCTCAATTATCCCTCCACCTGCTCTCCCAGGATCTCTCTAACTAAGGGGTGCTGGATTTATTCCTTTATTAAGGCACTGTCTTGGCAGCCAAGGTCATCTCAGCAGGAAGGCAAACCTGCTCCAGAGGAGTTTGGTTGAGAACACTGTTGATATGGCACTGTGGTGTATTGGGTCTGGGCAGGACCTGGACCAGTGTCATTGCTTGCTGTTTTACTTTGGTTTCAAAATCAATGAAGCAGGGCATTTCTGTTGTTACTTCAGTCAAGATATGGTGGTAAGTTGGTACTGTTGGCATCTCCTTTTACACATCACTCTGCAGACACAGTTTGACATCTGCTGGGTCTCTATGTGCCATAGTTCAGGTCCAGAAGGTGCCAGGTGAGCTGGGACCAGCCTCAGAGCTGCTCCAAGTTCCCACTAGTGCAGCAGGGATGTCTGTGTGCTGTGCACAGAAATGTAAGGTGTTTAGATTCACATTTCTCTTCTGAAACCTTTCTTTAAATGCTAGTTAAAAGGTAATTACAGGATGATTCACAGTGGCTGCCCACCCCATCTTCATCTTTGGGTGGTTAAGCAAAAAAAAAAAAAAAAGAGGTGAGAGGAGGAATATGTTTCAAGTTTTCTGTTCCTGATCCATTACCCAGATATTGTGTGATCCTGTGTGAGTGTTTCAGTGCCATTTTGGGCTTGAAGTTCAAAACCAGAGATAAGTGCTTCAGCCTGTCTCATAGGCAGGGCTGCCTTTGGTACCTGCTGGCAGCCTGTGGTTCCACCATGGACTGACAGTGTCCCCAGTTTCCCAGAGCCTGGCCACGCTACCTGCTGCACAGATGCAATTGCTCATCATTCTTTTGAACCTAGATGCCAGTGTCTATTTTATGCTCTGTAATGGCTGGATCAAATGCAGCCCTTTATTCCTCTGCCTCTGAAAAATCAAGATGATATTCTAGCTTGTCCCTTGGCTGGGGGTTCTCCTCTGCTCTTCCCAGTGGGAAGCCCTGTACTTATTTGGAGCAATATATATAATAGCAATAAAAACCCTAATATGAGAACTTGCAGCATACATAAAAGACTTCTTTACAGTATTTTATTTCATCTTGGGAGAACTGTTTCCCAGAAAGTAGCTCAGAGATTGACTGTGCATTAAAGCCTCCTGCCCTGCTGCCATCGCACGTAAATCTAATTAAATTAAAGGTTCAGATTACCCAACACAAAGGTCTCCTCTGTGGGAGAGGAGTCCTCAGTCCCATGCTTTCTGTTCTATCTCATTCCATCAATTTATTCCGTGTCATGTCTCATTACTCTGCATCACTCACTACGCTCTGAACAATGAGACGCAAATCTTTCCTGCAGTGCCCTGGCACTGCCACAGCAAACAGCTCTTGAGGGCATCAGCAGCTCACTCCCAGGGCTCTAATGACACCTCTGCAAAAAAATCCAACTGTTTGCTGGGACTACGTGAGAGAATTTGCTAATACACTTCCCTAGGAATGCATTTGCTGCAGGACAGAACTGGAAGTGTGAGAGCATTGTCCAGTTTTTTTTTTTTCTCTGTAATAAGCTGACTGAGCTAAAACTTTACTGACCTGGGAAATGCCCTGGCCATTCACTTTGCATTTTACCCTGTCTGAAAATTGCCATTTGGGGGAATGGACACTGAATACGTATACTTTTAAACTTAAAATAATTACTGTTTATTTTCAAATTACTCTAGGAAACCCTCCAATTTCTATTTTTGAGCTGGACTGAGATGAGCTGAGCCTTCCTACTCTTCCATCAGTTTAAATGCTTGTATCATCACAGTTTCTATAATTTTAATTCCATTTTTCACTCACTACTATATTGTGGTGTCAGCTACATGTCAGCCTGAGTTCTTTATAGCAGACTTCAAGTTCTTTCCATGAACACTCTGTCTGTGGCTCTTATGTACAAGGTTTATACAGGTGAACAAACTCCATAACCTGAGTGAGAGTTCCTCTAAAAATGGCTGTTCAGGGAAGTCCTATAATGTCACCTGTGCACACTGAGAGAGGGAGAGAAGGAAGGGTTCATATTCCTTTAGGATTTATATTCTTAGCTGCACAGGTAAACATCTGGATTGCTCTCCACAAAGAGGTAAGAATGATCACATGTGCAAAAGCAAGCTGTGAAGAAAGTTGATAAGCTGCATTCTTGCAAAAGATAGGTAAATAAATAAATGATGCTCTACCTGCATCTTAATTTAAATGAGTAAAAAGAAATCTCTTGTTGAAACTAGAATAAAGTTGAACGCACCAAACTATGATATATGAACCAAATACTACAGGCCATGATAAGTAAAACTTTCCTCAGCCTCATTGATGTCTGTTGCAGTATTATGTCCTTCAGGTATTTCTACAAGTTCGAGGCAGACCAGCTGGAAAGAACTCAAAGGAGAAGTACAAAAATGCCTGGAACCCAAACCATGGACTCAGAGGGAAGAGTGAAAGAACCAGGCTGGATGGAAAGAATTAGAGTTACTGAAGTGAGACAGGATAATCTTCAAATATGTAAAACAGAACTGCACAGAAGGCAGTCAAATGTTCTCTTTATCCATTACAAAGATGAAGTAATTGGCTTAAATTCCAACAAGGGAGATTTAGCTTAAACATTGGGCTGCATTTGCTGACAGTGCAGCTAGCTGGGCTCTGGAGTAGAATGCTGGGGAGCCTGGGGTTTCTTCATCACTAGAAGATTTTAAGAACATCCAAGCATATGCCAGGCTGCAGAGGTAAAGCCAACCCTCCCTCATGCATTGTGATGGGCTAAATCTCTTCCAGGCTGGTTTTCTTTGGCCCCTAGGAAACTTCTGAAAATGTTCACTGCATCAAATGAGGACAGCAGTGAAAATCCATTCCTTGGTGTGAATTTGTTTGGGATGCTTTTACTGCAAAAAGGTAGCAACTTGTACTTTCAGGTTTGTCCATTTTGTTCTTTTGTAGGTCATGAAGAAAGGGAGCATAGGTAGAGGATGGGCTACAGTTTATTTAGATGTATTGCATCTTAGTTACCCCATCTAGCTAAGCACAGTAAGAAAGTCAGTACAGGCTCCAAGTCTGCCATTTCTCTCATCAGAAATGAAGCTTCCTTCTGCCAGCTGGGTCCTTTCCTTTTGATTGATACAGCAGCACTGAGATGTTCATCATTTTTCTTTACTGGTCAGCCCAGAGAGGCAGCTCATTGAAATTCTTCAGGGTGGCTGTTTTGAGAGAAATGCTATAGAACTGCAAATCGTTGTTGCTGGTTAATGAAATACCTTTCAGCAAATAACAACATCTTTTGGCTATCCAGTAGTATCTCTTTGGTTGCCTCATGTTATTTGCAGCAATTCTTGGAAAAAAGAAAAAAAAAATAGAAAGAAAAAGAGTTTTTTGCAGTTCTTTTCCCTTCTGATGATTTCCTAGTACTGATTTCTGGTTTTTGCCAAGTGGAGGAGCCGACAAAATTATTTATTGGAAATAGATAATCCGACTAATGTGCCAGCTTCTATTTGAAAATAGTTTTAGATCAGCTGGGATTTCTGCAAATATGACTGATACTTGTAAGTGGTTGCTGGATAGTTTGAAGGAACGTGCTGATGGCTGGTAAACTTCAGCAATTCATTATTCAGGTGATGTAACTCAGCTGTTAAATCACAGTGTTTCTATTCCCTGACTATAGAACTGAAAGTTTTTAAAACAGATAAATGGTCAATAACAAATGAAGACTAAAATTCTTGTGTGCAGGAGAACCATTCTCCAAAAACAGAAACACAACAGATTTTGTCCTATGGGTAAAATCTTGTTTCTGTGAAGGTTTGCAGACATGTAGATGCTCACTCCTATAAAAGCTGTTTTGTATTCAGGTGTGCCCTGGTTTTGAGCCAGAGGCAGCAGAGCAGGGCCCCCCAAGCCCCTTCAGATTCGTTCCTATCCCTAGAGACTTCTGAGGAGTTAATGAAGCTGAGATGCAGACAACAGGATTTACTGCATGTTAGCCCCTCTCCTACCAGGGGTACCAAGGATGCTTCAGAGCCTATAAAAAGTTTTCACATTACTTTAGATGGTGATTCCCAGCCATTTAGAGTAATTTCCCCCATTGTACTCAAAATATCTGCATGGGTTCAGCAGATGTGATGTTGGGCCTGGGGTTGGGCCCTCAGAAGCAGCAGCTTCTGGTCATGGCTGGGACACCCTGCAAAGTCTAGAGTGGTGAGAACTGCTGATGGATGAACTACTGGAGTCTGCTTTTGATGGCTGGGGGATTGTGAGTGATGCAAACTACTGAGGTTTTTTGGCAATGCACAAGCTCAGAGCTTGCTTGAGTGACCCCTGCCAGCTCCTGCAAGAAAGCAGCTGGGAAAAGCTGGATAGGCACTTGCTAGTCAAAATCCATTTGTCCACAGCTAAGCACCAGTGATTTCTCAGCTAAAGTTTTAGAAAACCCCATGTCCCATTGCTAACTTTGTGTACTGGATGCTGCTCTACTCACCATCTATTACATCCTCCTGGCCCCTTTGCAGCATCTTCTAGTTTGCTAGTGCTTAGACTTTGCCTTTGATGTAATCAGAAAGTGTGGATCTTTTTATACTGATTTCTAACTCGGCCTGCATTCTTACACTAGTATTTGTAATATTTCTATTTCAAGAAATCATTGTCCTTTCTGTCTAGGAGATGCAGGAATCTTTGTCTTGACTATAGTGCAGCAACTTCAATTTTCTTACTGTCTGCACCATTGATTTACCACAATTCCTGTCCTCTAGTTGTTACAGAGAAAATGAGGCTTTCAGTACTTTTGCACATTTTGAGACACTGTAAGTTTTTCCAGACTTTCATGAAGGAGGACAGGGTTCTCTCATCTTTTACTTGTTTCTCTGGGTCAGCTTCCTTGCTGAAAGAAATATAATTACTGTTTCTGAATTATTGAATGAAAGTAGACCCTTTACATTTTTTAATCTATTATTATATTTCTTTTAATCTGGGTTTCAATTATCATGTTATTTAGTTTGCTACATTTGGAAATAGTCCCTATTTCTCTGTAACTTTCTGTACAGATTATACCATTGCACTCTAAATGAGCAATCAAAGCAAAGAATACTGTCACCAGTGAACTGAAGGTCACTTAGAATGTTCTGCTGCAGAAAATCAAATCCTCCCTTGGCAGGCTTTAAAAAATTATGAGGATACTGGGAGATGTTTTGGTTTGGTTTTTTTTCCCCCATCAGACTGGTGAAACAAAGAATTGGCTGCCTGCTAATTTACCCTGCTCACCAAAAAGTGCAAGCATAAACAGGGCTGTCCCTAAGTGTTAATCTTGGCTGTGTAAAAAATCCTTGATTTATATTTTTGCAAATCTGCATATTTCCAGTGTGACTAGAGATGTACCAGGAATGAACAACAGCTCTTGGGCACTCCAGGTAACTTCTATGCCACTGTGTTCCATCTGGGCTAACCGAGAGCAGTGACTGGAACTGTCCCTGGGAGGGGGAACCAAGGGTTTGAATTTCCCAGACCAAAGATAACATGGTCTCTGGTCTCTATCACCTTAATTGTTGAGCTGTTTTTCCATAGGGAATATCATGTTTGCCTGCACTATTCCCCTTTGGTGGATTTGGCCATCTTGTCTGCTCCTGGGGGTCTCTTGAAGTCTCCTTCCCCTCCTACACTGGTCCTTGGGAGCTATGGGTTCTGTTTGCCACTCCTGACTGCAGATGCCTAATATTTAAGTGTGGCAAAGAGGAATGAGGCAGTGTCCAAGTCCTTTCATAGATATTGCCCTTAGAACTTACATGAATTTAGTTGATTATTTAGTTCTTTTTTTTTCCTTCCATGCAGCTTTATTAAAATGTATTATAGCTTTTATTTTTGTATCCATGTTATTCTGTGAATGTTCAGCCTCTATTTTGCATCCATTTCCCACAGACCCAGTAGGAAGTGTAGGCAGTTTCTCCCAGTCACACTGAATTTCAAGTGTTTCCATATAATTTTTCCCTGCTTATCAGAAAAATTCAGTTTTTTAAAAAAAATGTAGACTTAAGGCTCTTTTCAGAAAATGGCTGTTGCAGTTTAACCCCAGATGACAAATAAGCACCAAAAACCCCCTGCTCACCTCACTGCCATGGGCTGGTGGGAAGAGAATTAGAAGTGTAAAACTAGTAGGTTAAGATTAAATAATTAATCATGGTTAATAATTGAAATAAAATAGTAATAATAATAATAATAACTACAACTATTACTACTGCTAAAGCATTCCTGTATTATCAACACTATTTCTAGCAAAAATCCAAAACAGCCCCATATGAGCTACCACAGAGAAAATGAACTACCCCAGCCAAAACCATCACAGTGAATTAAGGTGGACTTGGATGGAAGTGAACTTGTATTTGCCTCTTGGAAATAAAGTTGTAATTATGAAATAAGGAAAAAAAAGGCAAATTGATTAAATTACTCTCACTGATAACATACTCCTATCATAAAATAACCTTCTTCGAGGGAACCTTCAGCCTTGCTGGAGCATACCTCCCATGGTGAACTGGGCCACGAGCACCAGAAACAGAACAAACAAATGAAAGTAACTGTTATATGACCACGGTTGCCCACTGAGTTGTTGTCGTATCAGCTGACTTTGTCATGGAACAAATTGCCTAGAAATAGGATGCCCAAATCAAGGATCAACACTTATCATTGG
This sequence comes from Calypte anna, assembly GCF_003957555.1. Classification (NCBI taxonomy): domain Eukaryota; kingdom Metazoa; phylum Chordata; class Aves; order Apodiformes; family Trochilidae; genus Calypte; species Calypte anna. Next base: position 181,609,380 of record NC_044244.1, on the reverse strand, counting down.
AAACCTTTATTTCCATCCACTGGCTTGCAGTTTGAGTATCCTATTAGATTAAACCCATACTTTTTAGGAAAAAAAGGGGGAAGAAGTTCATGTTATGACAAGATTTCAAGTGGGAGGGGAAAGGTGAGGTGATAAGAGGATGGGAAAGCTGTGTTTGTTAACTCTTCTGCTGTAACCTGTAAATTCAAAATTGGTGCTCCAGTGATTTCACTGGGCATTTTTCAGTTTTTGGTAGAAAATGTTGGTGAAAACAGAAAACAAGCAGCTCAAATCGTATGAGCAAGCAGCTGAATATGAATGTAGTGGTTTCTGGGGCTGAATTGATGGGTCTAAGCAATATCTTCAGCCTGTCACTATTATCCATGCTTTACTGACTGGAGGTAGGGGGCTGCTATTCCAGGATGATTTCTGCTTTCAGTAAGGAATTTGATTTATTTTACTTCTTCTGCCAATTAGGATTTTGACTTTCATGTGCTGGGCAATCATGTCTTCAAGTATATCCTAGGAATGATTATCCGCTTTGCCTTGTAACATAATTCTTAACACCTGGGGGAATTGTAGCACTCCGTAAGCTATTAGGCTTACATTTCTCCCTATAGCATGCTAAACAAAAGCCAAGAAAACAGAATCACTGCTTTTCCTTCACATTTTTCATTTCCTAGCTATCCAGGCTTTGCACATGGCTATATTTAATTTAAATACAACGCAAACGCCGATGCGCATAAAGGATCAGCAGAATTAATTAGGTTTGGAGTGCTGGGAGAGCCATTGGGAAGGTTGTCACCAGGCTGATACTCCCTGTCAACATTTCCTACCCACTCTGTAAGCTCTGGATGACATCTGACTCAAGCACTCCTTTAATTTATAGCACTGACAATTAAATGGCAGTGCTCCAGCCCCTGCCCTAGGGGATAGAGCTATAATAGGCTTTGGAGGTAAAGCTGCTATATTGCAGGATGAATTTTGTATAAAACACTAATGTTAACACATTGATGCCCTTCAGCAAATATAGTTATTCAATAAACTAAAGCTTTTTATGATAATCTCCTTGACATCTAGTAACATACTTTAATGAGTTAATGTACTTATGCAGATTTTTTTCTGCTGGCATCTAGCAGTGCAAAGTAGCTCCAGTTTGCAGGTGTTATTTGCTGTGTTTGTGATGAACTAATAAAATTAATTGATTGAAGGCTCACATTGGAGGTTTGATTACTTCTCTGCTTTCTGTAATCACTTATTTTAATAAAGAGCTGAAGCAACATCTGGTTTTAGTGCAGAGAGGAGTGATTATACAACTGTTCTGTTGGTGCTTTGAGCAGTGGTCGCTGTTGTTATTTCTGCATCTGTAGTTTAGCTCATTCACTGGGGCCAATTCAGCCATTACTCTAAAAGTCCTTTAAAATTTAGTTGACTGAAACAATCTGGGGTGGTACAGAACTACTACATAATTCTGTAGCTGACAGCAGAAGCAGAAGAATGTAAGACAGAGGGATATTCTTATGATACCACAGCAAGGTCAGCCAAGGTGCTTAACAGAAAAAGAACCTTGGTGCAAAATTTTATGTTTATTTGGGAGGAGGGTTGGAAGTGTGAAAAGAAAGCTGCATCTGGGACCTTATCATTTATTGCTTTCTTCAGATAAGAATATGAGCAAATAATGGTCAGGAGTTCAGGATTTTTTGTGCATTTCATGTCCTCTGATCTGGCACATAATTGACAGAAGGTCCTTAACAGAAGGACTACTCTTAAGATACTGGACTTGCAGTCTGGGTATGTTTGCGGCTGGAATTGGCTAGTGTGCTGCCTGACTGATATTTCTTAGGCATTTTTCTGTTTAATTCCCTCACACTTTGCCTGGATACATGTTCATTCCACAAGCCTTTTCCTATTCAGATTATAATACATTGAACATCTTTTGTGCCAGCCCTGAGCCACACCTGCATAAGACCATTGCTGTGGGAAGAGGCCAACATCCTTAATAAAAAGCTTTCCTGTTCTAGAGGTCTGAAAAGAAGTCTACTTCATTGTGAGGTCTAGCTTTCCCTGCTAGATTTAAGAAGCAGTAGCTCCTGTTTGAGCTATGGAAATGGAATCAGGACCAAATGACCTCTCTCAGCTTTTATTAATCTCTGTTCTATTTTAAACTATCGATTTTTGCAATCAAATCCCAAATGTTGCCTTTTGTCCAGTCAGCACTGCCCCTCAGTCAAGTCTTTCAATAAAATTCATTGTTGCCATGCCAAAAAATGAAATATAGTTCTTTATCTGAAGTCGAATGTTTTGGTAATATAAACATCCCGGTCAAATTAATTCTTTCTATTGAGCACAGCAGGAATGAGTGCCAACATTTTAAGTCCATTTCAATTTGCTTTAATTGAGTGTATAATCATTTTTCTACAACTAATCAATTCCTATACTATAATGACAATTATCAAATAGGGAAAGAGTGTTTAGAAATTTTGAAAAGCAAGATCTTTTGTTAAAGAAAATTCTCTGAACTCATGCAATTCATTTTCATTTAACCCCAGGGATTTTTGGTTTCTGCCATCCTTGGTCAAAGGGCAGAATACAAAGAGGGGATTGGCAACGATAGACATCTTCAGGATTATTCATAACATCCAGGGAAAAGCATATTCTTGTCTGATACAAAACATTCCCCATTTTGCTCTGGTGTAAGTGCAGGCTTTTAGTCTGTCACTGCAGCTGGCAGGGCATAAGGAGGAGGAACTTGCTGACTTCCTCAGCAGTGGATAGAGGAGGAGGTGACCAAGGTAGAGGGAGGCACCTCAGACCAGTTTCAGACAACGTGTGGACTTGCAAACATAAGTCATCTCCATGGGGACATAAAAACTGTTGGATCAGAATAGGAAATGTGGTACTCCCATTCCTTGGACCATTGCTTTCATGCCCAGACAGATTTGAGCACAGACCTGAGTCTTTAATGGCCTGACCAGGAAAAATGTTGACAACAAAAACCTCAGGTAGTGTTTGTCAGCATTTTACTTGGTGTAGCTACATCCCACCCACCTGAACAGGCAAGAGGACACCTCTGGGGGCTGCTGTGACAGAGAGGCTCAGACTAAAGACTTTGCATTACTCACATGTGCTGTATGATCAAGACTTTTCACAAGTGTATTCAGATGACAGCAGAGCTTCAGGGCTGTCACATCACCCTATGAACTTCCAGAGGTGAGCAAGACCAAGCAGGGAATGGGAGTGATGCAGAAGATGTGGCAAGGGGTAAGAGGATTAGCTAGGCCCACAGCAGACCCACAGCAGAAGAGCTGCAAAGAAGAGCTGACAACTTGCTTGCAGCCTCAGACTGGCTATCACATGGCTCAGAGCTTCTACATATCCCACATGTGAAGTCTGGTTTGGGTAAGTGACAGTGTATCAACTGAATCATCTTGTAAAATTAACCCAATGGACTGAATAGGAGGATGTTGAATATATTTGATGTGGTTTCATTGGAATATATGGGAGGCCCAGTAAAGAAAATATTAGGTGATGTGAAATGTGATAATGCTGGTGCTTTCAGTATGACAAGAATGACAACCTAAATCACAATCCTGTCAGCACCATTTTTGACGTGGAATATTTAAGGCATACACAGAGAAGCATTTTGTCCATCCAATGTGTGCCACAGCCAGCAACTCAATGCAGAGCTTCTGCCTCCATGACTTGACCACCCTGTAAGGCATTTGTTAAAAGCTAGATTCAAGATGCATTTTTTTCTGCTACAAAATGACATTATTTTGCCCGTTTCTCCATAGACGCTGTGCTTTTCCAAATGTTTCCCAACAAAACAGCAATTAACATCAGCACAGGCTGACTAATGCATGCCAAAAATTGCCAGAAGGATAACCTGCATCCAAATGGGTACATAATAAACCTGTCACCATGGTAATCCTAAGCTCAAACCAGAGTTTTCTTATTCACAGTCATGAAGACTAGAGAGCCTTCAAAGACGTGTCATCCACATGGCAGAATGGAAAGAGAAAAGAGCAGTTAAATGATGTTCTGTCTGCAGAGCCGAGAAGCTGGTTATCCATAAAAATCTCATTGCCTGCAAGATGCAAAAGTGGGACTTGTGATGGTGTGAAATAATAATGAACAAGATAGGAGCAAAGGCAGAGTCTGGACAAATCCTGCCCTTATACTGTGACTGTGTAGCAAAACTGTGGAAAAAATGAATGGGACAGAAAAAAATATGTGAGGCCAGCAGAAAAGTTGCCACAAATAGCTGCAAATGCTGGAAATTAACTTCAGAGCAATTATTGAAGTAAATTAAGTGACAGTTAACATTTGTGTCAATGGACTGAGAGCTTTTCCTGAGAAGGAATGCAAAAAATCTTAGAAATTAAGAAAGCTGAACTTGCCATTTGAACACTTCCATGTATGATGCCCATGTACGATCTCTGTTTCTGCAGAGATCCATATCTGGGTTTGATTGGATTTGTCCCCTTCCCTGGGCACCAGCCATCCCTGCTGCTCAGTGAAGCAATGATGCATTTGGGCTGTGGAACTGTGTGAATGTTCCACATCTCTACCAGTTCTTCTTGTAGTGAGTTTAAAATGAGAATGTGAAAATTCAAGACATGTTCATGAAGAGTATGACCTTGTGGCATGGTCATACTGGTGCCCCCATTGCTACCTTCAAGCTCTGGCAGTGGTGGAGATTCTGGGCATTTTGGCTGGCTAGTGTTCCTTTGGGCTCCAGAAACCTCTGCTAATGATCATAGATGTTAAAGAACCTTCACATGCTGCCAGTTCCTTCTCGTTTCAGAACAAATTCATGAAACAATTTCATGAAACAACATGAAAATAATGATTAAAAGAAATGCTTCATACTTTGGGTAGATGTCTAGTATATGAAGGGAATTTGGGTTGCTGATTTAAACTGTTTTGCCCCCATCAAAATATTTGCTTGAGACCTCCCTAGCCTGGACTCAGGCTAGGTTTGCAGTGTCCATGAGGAGGGTGATGGGGATCTCCATTCAGCTGTGTAGCTCATAGCAGGATCCTGCTGGCTGATCAGGGCTCAGCTGCTGGGACGTCCTGGCCCCCTGCCTGATCATACAGAAGGAAAACCTTGGGAGACTGCAGTCTCTCTGGCTGTGCCCTGCTCACACCTTGGGATCACCCCTTTTACTTTGGGACATGTGCCATTTCCCTGTGCCCAAACTTTTTTCTTCAGGTTTTCACCTCTAGGAAAAATTAGGTTCAAAACAGCATCTGAGCCACTGAGGAATTAATTTAATCAAAACCAAGACACCAGCACTGCACATTCCTGGTGTTTACAGTGTTTGGTTTGACCTATGCTGTAAATCTTAAATGGCCTGGGGGCTGCTTACCAGCTGTGCCTCTTACCATGTGCTGCCTGTAGCAGAAGCACTCCCCAGAAAGTCCTGATAGTATTAATCCCTCCTCAGGAGAAATTAAAAAAATACCAAAGCCTTTCCTTGTGTCCAATCCTTTTGTTGTCTTTCTGTCATTCAATTCAGTGTCTATGTGTTTTTTGAGGTAGAGCTGACCAGAGTTGCAAGTAATATATAATGAAAAGTTGCTCCGTAGGTTTATTTAATGGCAGCAGGTTATGGAGGCCGGAGCTTATGTGTTACTTTCACTGACTGTCAGAACTACAGAATCAAATATAAGAAGTCAGCCTGAAGAAATCATAACATGCTTTTCCTGTTGTTGCAGCCAGGCTATGAACAACCTAAGAATCCCTCCTGTCTTGTATGTCAGAAGATGTGAAATATGATAGAAAACAAGATTCCAGTACTTCTAATGGTGCATAACATTTTAACAGCTGCTGTGTTTCATCACAAGTATTCAGAGGAACAAGATAAGAGTCAGTGTGGTGGTGAAATCACGTAAGCACTGCTTTGGATTTTTTTTAATGTTGTGAGGGTTAGAGGGGTGAAATATTCTGAGGATTAAAAAAAAAAAATAAAGAAATAAAATGTTATTAGCAAAGCCATACTTCAGTTTTGCTTTCAAGAACTTGCTGTGCAGACTACAGAAATACTGGCTACTTCTATCCAGCTGCAACCTGCTCATCCAGACCAAGCAACCATCTATAATGTTAGAGTCAAGGAGGAACTGTGCAGTGCTCAGGGAAGTAAAAGTTCTAGAGATAGCCCAGGCATAGTGAGAGGGAGCACTGGTCCCCAGCACAGGGCACAAGTCCCCAGCTTGGCCAGGTCAAGGGGGTTTTCTTTCTCTTCTGCAGCTTTGCTGACTGCAGTGGCTCTGTGCCAGCCTCTGCCTTACTCATCTCCCATTCTGTTAAGCATATGATATTTACCTGCTATGGATGTTTTGTGGAGACATTGACACCGATCCTTGTCCTCCTTGAGTCAATCAGGAGATCTTCCATTGGTTTCGAAAGGACTTGTGCCAAACCCTGAGCCACTGGTGTGTGTGGTGCATGCTGAAGAGGAAAATTTCAAGGAAAGGAGGAAAATTTCAGAGGATTCTTAAAGTTTTTTCCCTCTTGTATTCCCCAAGGCACTACACTGGAGAATCAGTCCCTTTCCAAATCCTGCTAGAGTCAGGAAGGTAATTACTGTTGCCTTCATTACAGAAAAGCTTCTAAAAACTTTATCATTTTTGGGAACAACAGTTTATGAGTCTCTCTAGGCTGATGATTAATCCATCTCCTGTCCCCCGATTCCGTCTCTTTCATGGAATGTGTGTGCATTTAACCATATGTAAAAAGGTACAGAAAGACTGGGTAGACCTCCCCTGGCACAGACTGCAGAGGGCACCTCCAAGCTGTGCAAACACCTGAAGGGAACTTGCTCAAAACGGCTCACTTTTGGAATAAAGCTAAGATTTTCTTCTTAGAGAATTTGACTGCGGAAGGAATGTACATTATCCTTGTCTGAAGAAATCTCAGAGCCAAGTCAGACTTGAGCTTTTCTGTGTCTGAAAAAGTAGGGTTTTTTAATGTTTAAGAAAGTTGATTTTCTTGATGACTGATTTTCAGAAAAAATTCAAGGCAAAACACATAAAATCATCAGTATTAGATAAGATGTATCTAATCAGCACCAAGAAGTTTCTCACATTACTCACCTACAAATATTCTGATCAGCTTTATGTTATGTTTTCACTATTTTGATGCCCATGTCTACTCCACATGGGTTTGCACAGGCTGTAGCTGCCTTCTTATGTTGTCTTTCAGAGATTTATGTCACAGAATGATCTTGGAATTAAATGTTCCCAATGTTGTTTCTGGAGTCCTAATGATACTGTGGAACATAGGCAGATGTAGGCAGAAGGTCAGTTCTGATTTTTCCTTAGTTGTGTATCTATGGGAGCTGTCCTAGCAGCAGATGTTAGCTGCAGGTTTGCATGAGGAGGTCATTTGTTGAGCTGTCAAGCCTTGTGAGCCTCTCCCAGGAATAACAACTTTATCACCATGATATTAGGTGTGCCAAGTATGTTTATTGTCACAATCACCTTCAGTCTGCATGGTTTTTATTAATAGAGAGAATAAAATTTATCTTTTTGTTGTTGTTGCTTTAAAGTGGATTAGAGTTGATTTTTATTTTATTATTTTATTTTATTTAACAATCAAAATTGCAACCAGCCCTCCCCCCATCCATGCTGGAGATGCATTGTCTGCCTGGCAAGCTGCAGTGATGCTTGAGAAAAAAGTGGCTGCAGTGCCTGTGCTTGGGTAAAAAAGCTTGGGATAGATAATTAAGTACATAGGAATCAAAAGATTCACAGCATTCCTGAGAATCATTCTCTGCACAGGTCTCTGACATGTAAAACAATGGAATTCTGTCCATGAGAGAAAGAAGAAATGATATTGCTGCTAATTTTCTCTACATGAAGCCAGGTAATGGACTGGATGAAAAAAAAGTTGTGCACAATATAATGAAGACAATTTGCTGTGTAACTTCTAACACAATGATTTGACTCTTAAAAATAAAATTTCTGTTTGTGATACTGGATATCTTTTATCTCTGAGAGAAATCAGAGGGATTTGTGATCTGTTATATGTAGAAAACGGCCTCTTGAGAAGAGGCCAATAAAGTGAAAATTAAATATCTCACATGAAAAATCTGTCCCTCTCATGTCAAGTGTTTCTTTCTGCCCCACTGTGCTCTGTGATCTACAGCATCTCCAAAGGCAGTGCTGGCAGGAATTGTAACCACACAGCAAAGCATTAAAAAACCAGACTTTTATATTTTGACAACCTACTTTCAGCTGCTTGGCCCAGCACAGAGAAAGGAAAACGGAGGGTGCAAAATCCAACATCCTAGAACCACTTCTTACCCACTTTTCCTCTCTATCTGTGTGAAAATAAAACACATTTATTCTGCAAGCAGCAGAAGTCTGCAGATGCCAACCAGAGCATTTCTGCTGAAGGCAGCAGACCTCACCATGAGCCATATGTTCATTAGGGGGAATTTTTTCTCTCAGTTGGATTAAGCATTGCACAGTGCAGTGTCACTACTGCTGACACGGATGGTGTTCTGCTGGTTCTCATGGTCACTGGGAGCACAAACACTGATTTCTCCCCAGGCTGTTTCAGCATCCCAAGCCGAGATGCTCACACAGATGTTCCATATGGCTTCTAGACTCCTAAACAGAACCTAAACTAATTTTCTCTGACATTTTTTTCCTTTTGCTTTGCCCACAGTCAACTATCTTTCCAGATAGTGACTGAAAGTTGGTTTTGTGCAGGCTGCCTGGACCATAACGTTTATCTTAGAAACTTGATTATGTTGTCACGCTTTCACAATATCTGCTGTTTTTTAATTTTAGCAGACATTAGCAGTTGTTGGCTTATCATGTGATTCTGTTCCCCCAGGTCTTCCTTGAGGAAGGGTCTATTACAAGAATTATCTTCCGTCAAAGAGTTGCACCTTTGTAATTGTAAGATCAAGCAGTGAAGTTTCCATGGTGCAGAAGTTTATCTACGATATTCCCAAGAGGTTTGAGATCTGCTTTACTTGTTACCATCAGACTGCGTACATGCTCATCAAACTCTTCTTGTTTATTTTCAATAGAAAATATTTCATTTTCACTGTGAGCATGATTTTCCAATGTTTGTTCTCCTTCCATCCACAACTAAAGCTCCTTCCAAGTTTGCTCTAAATGTTTCAGAAGAATCTGTTGCTCTACATTTTCTCTGGTTTCATTGGAACATTTAACTTCCATTTTGAGGGTGATGGTGTCCTTCACATTTTTGAACTGATTCAGATCACAACCTTGGTATTACTCACAATGTTTTCACTCAGTCCTTGGAGAAGTGTTGTGATTTATGCTCATCTTGACAGGCAAGTCACAAACCAATTTTTTCACAGGTTTGTACTTCTAACTATTTTATTAATTACACTTGCAGTGAAAGTTTGGTCTGACGACTCCTTTTTCTGAGATGTGATAAAAACAGGTTATTTTTCACTGATTTGTATTTTATGTAGCTCAGTTCTACCTTTCACTGCCATTTCTAGTGAAAACTTGAAAAGAATTTATGGATGGCCTTAAATCACAGTTATTAACAAGTTTGTTATTTGACACAAAACTGTCTCCTCACTTTTCTGCAAATCATTTATTTGCCTCAGGTCTTCTTACAAAAAAAAAAAAAAAAAAGCTCTAATAACACATTCCACCTACCTGGATCTCTACCTGCCTCTTGCTCTAAGCCACTGTATAACACTTGCTCCATGCTCTGTATGTTTGCCATGTTTGTGGGAGCAGAAAGCCAGAGAAGACACCATAAACTGAATAGTTTCCTAATTAACATACTTAATCTAAAACACCCCAGCACCTCAGCCAGGGGAGAGAAAGAAGAAGGAAAAATGTGCTATCCTTGAAAACGCTCTTCCTGTTTATCTTGAAGGCACAATTATTTGAAACTATGCAAAAATACAAGAGCATATTGTATCAGAGTAGCTGGAAGGTTGCTCTAACTCACGCCTCTAGCCCCCTGTAGCAGTTTGAAGTGTCACTTGCTGTACTCACATCCTTTTGTCACAACTCCTTCCTTTTTCTCCTGAGCGTTTTGCTTTCTTTTCAGCCATTTAAGCCCAAGTACTATTGTCCTCTTTGCTGCTGCTGCTGCTGAGCACAGCAAGACTTTGAAACAGTCTCCATGACAATCAGAGATCTTAATGGGGGTGATACAGGACTCTGATCGTGTCCTGCAGAGCAGGGGTGTGTATGTGCTGGAGATGCTGGTCCCTCCCTCCTTTTACAGCAGTTTGTGGTGCTATGAAGAACCCGCTTTTCTGTCAGCATCCACCATGTCCCCTTTTCTGGAGATGTTCCCCAGGGGATGATTTTATCTTGTCTGGAAAAGGATGAGAAATTCTAAAGGATGAATTATTATAATACCCTAGAAAATGGAGCAGAAAGTGCAGAGCATAGAGATCAAAATGAAACACAGTATCTGGTACTGAGATTTTGAATTATACCAAATAGGGAATTTATTCCTGCTTTTTAACTTCTCATGACTTACGGAGTTGAATTCTGGAAACATTAGTTCCTGCTTATTATAGCAGTATGTTGTGTTTTGTTCAGCATTTTCATGTAGAGCTAAGTTTTAAAATACAAGATTTGCTAATTTTATGGTCACCAATCATTCATACAGAACAAAGGGTTCAATTTTTTTGCTTTTCATTAATTTGTCCCAATAAGGAGAAGAGCTGCAGAATGAAAACTAATATGGATTCTCTCTGATTAGTAGGATGTGACTTTTTTCAGATTGTCCATGATGTTTTCCCCATTCTCTACATGTGATGAAATAGCTTTAGGCTGATACTGGTTTAGGTTATCATAAAATTCCCTCTTCAAGGCAAACTTCAGTCACATTACTTTGAGATTATTATTACCAGGTTCTTTGTATCACATTTGAGTCAACGTGCATAATAAAAAAGTATCCTGAATACTGAAATACTTTTTAATGTCAGTTTGTAAAGGACCATTTGCAAACAGCCACATAAGGTTAGTGAAGGTGAGAACTGTGTAGTATGGCATATGATGAATAAAATTGATAATATTGGAACAGTAATGAGAGCTATATGATGCTCATGTATCTATTAATATCTGTATCCACATACACCCCCACGTATTCTAAATATATGTACAGTAACTAACTTTCAGCAACTAAAATGAGAGTTCATTGCAGCAGAATGGGAAGAACATGAAAATGAAAACAAAGCCATGATAAAACTGAAGCAATCAAGGGGAACAAAAGAAAAAAATTATACCTCTTAAAATTCACTCTATAAAAGGAAGATTGTGAATGTAGGGAGCTAGTTCTAGTGAGAAAATGTTTGAGGGAAGCTTCTTGGGTTTTCTGCAGCAGATGAAACCTTTGACCCTTCCTAAGTGCTGTGACCGTAAAGGCTGGCTCTCAGGAGTAAGATAGGATGTTTGAACATCTTAGGATTAAAAAAAAAAAATTTTCTTCATCTTTGTTAACATGCCCTGCCAATGCTAATCCTAACCCTTTAAGAAATTGTCCATGTCTACTTTGACCTTGCCTCCATCTAGAGGCTTTGGTCACCTTTTCTACTGTACAAGTCCTTCTGTTTACTGACTTCTTCCAAACACTCCATAGGCTTCCTCTGTTTCTGTGTAAGCTCCCAGGTTCCTATTTTTTTTTCTCTGCATATTCTCTGACAGATTTTAATATTATTCTGAGGTTTCATCCATTTCTTTTCACTGGAGTCCCAACCCTTCTTTCATTAAGAACACAACTTTACCAGCAAATTCTTCATTTTCTCTCACTCTGGAAATAGGTTTGGAGAGAATCTCAATGAGGTCTATACAAGAAATATCCTAAAAAAATCTCTTGAGAGCTTGAAATAATTCCAATGCAGAACTTGCTGTGAGTACTGTGCTGCTAGGAGGGGAATAGGTCCTGTGGGAATAAGTCCTGGTAGAAGTGAGATTTGACTTTAGGATTATAGGAGAGTACCTCAAAGAAAGAATATGCACAACTGGCTCAAAGCCAAGAGAACTGACTGGGAAGGAAGCCAGAGCAATCAGAGGGAGAGGCAGGACACTGAGAGCTGAGGCCAAGGTACAACAAAAAGAGTGAGGGAAATACAAAGACTCAGCAACATGGGATTGGTATAGATCTTCAGCCAAGTCCAATCTGTGCAGCTGTCATGTCTATTTTACCTATCATAAAATTAGTCCAGAGCTAGAAGTCTTTTAAGTCTCTACCACAAACCTTTTGCTGATGACTCTGCTCCTATTCCTGCCTCTAATTCCATTCTGTTCTTCAGTGCCTATTGCACCTTTTCAATGTTTGTGTCACGTTCATGGTCACTGCTCAACCTATGCATTTCTAATTAAATCTCTGCTTGGGCACCCACTCCTCTGGTGCTCTCATTGTGCTGTGCTTCTCTGAACTCCCCTGCAATCTGTGAGAATCTCACTCAAAATGAGTCACTATCCCCCACACATAGCACCTCAGTCTTTCAGAGAGGGATTCTCAGTGCTCGGTGTTGCTTCATCTTTGCACAAACACATACAAATTACATTAGACTTTTTTACCACCATATTTCTTGGAAGCTTGTAAGTAACTTGATGGGTTTTATCCTCCTAGTCCTTATCAGGTTTCTGTCACCCAAAAACCTCCCTCTTACAGAACCCATCTTCCCTGATAATTTCCCTTTCTGCTGTGCTGATGTACTTCACTGCATTGTCCCAAGGTGAGTCTTGTTATTTTTGGCCCATGTTACTGATTAATCCCTGGAGTCTCTGTTTTTCTTGTCTCTTCTCTGTTTAGTATCACCTGTGAATTTCATTATTATGTTGTTCACTCCTCTTTCCAGCCCATTACTGGAAGTATTAAATGAGTCAAGACCCAAGGCTGATTCTTAAATATTTTCTTGTCCTCCCTATAACTGGGATTCTGCCATGTGTTTATTAGCCTTGTTTCGGTCCCTCATTACAGACTTCAGACCAAATGAGATTTTATTTTTACAAGCAGATCCAGTTAAAGATAATTTTGTGAAACAAAGGAAGGAACCTTCCACTCTCATGCTCTCCAGCTTAGCTGCCTGGCTTTGAGAGAGAGGATGATAAGAGCAATTGTTCAAAAAAAAAAAAAAAAAAAAAAAAAAAAAGGCTTAAATCCAGGAGTATTGCATTTATGCTGTCCCATTCACTCATTAATTCAGTAATTCCGTAAAAAACCTGTTAGTTTTGTCAAGCAAGATCTATTCTAACTTCTGCCTCCTATTGCTCATCATGGCATTATTCTCTGCAAATGAAGGGACAATTTTATGACTTTTAAAGACTTAAGACTTTTTCAATTGTTTTTGCCAGAGTTTGAAGTTAAATGTAAAGCACTATAATTAGTAAGATCTTTCTTCTTCCTTCTATAAATCCTGAGACAGTGCCACATCTGCTTTTCTGTTCATCAGCAGCAGAAGGGCAAATAAGGGATCTGTTGCCTCTTTCCCCTCTTTAGCAGCTTCACATGTGGTGTGCGACTCCAGTCACATGGTGGTGAAGAAGATGTGGTGCAGTGTGGCCATCACCACTTCTTCTAGACCTCAAGACTTTGCAAAATAATTTATGATGAATGTTACAGCAGTTTTCAGAGAATCTGGGAAGAAGCCAGTTGTACCATTTGTTTATTTTCTTAGTGTCTTTAGTTTTGGTGTGCAGCAACCAATTGTTTTTGTCAGGTGGAGTGCCAAAGGTCCCCAAAAGATGTGCCATCAGAGCATGAATGTTTCATGCCTTTGTGCCTACAGCAGAAGATCTAGATATCAATAATCAGGTTATGCTTAAACACTGCTAGAATTGCTCTGTAATTCCTTCTGGACATATTCTGTGGTGGTGTCCAAGTTTGAAAGGTAAATTAAAAAAAACTTTCTGATGTTACTTTATATGTTATTACCACCAATTTTTCAGTTCCTTTGATACACTGTGCATTTGGCCACTACCAGACATCAGAAAACAAGACTGCATTTTCAATGTAAGATCTTAGCCTATCCATTTAGAAACTAATGTTGCCTTGAGGTGGTGAGGTGGAAATGTCTAAGAGGCACAGTTGATGCCCTGGACTAGTTTGGAGTAGTAAGTGCTTCAATGCAGAACACCTGTCTCCTCTCCTAAAAGAAATATTAGAGAATCTGGAGAGCAAGTTCATCCAAGAATCCTAATCTGAATACTCATCTGAAAAAGCAAGATTTAGTTTGGAAAACTAGGTTTATCCCCACAAATAACTTTTGTTGCAGGTAGCTTAGATATCTGTTTTGTTGTTATTCTTACTTGGTGGTGTTGAGCAGAACTTTGCATCGGTGTCCACAGCTGTGAGAGCTGCAATTGAGAAGGGACAAGGGCTTAGGTTTCCCTGAGGTTCTGTATCTGTAAATATGCCACGTTTTGGTTTGGGTTTCTATGTTCTAGATGTGACTGACCTGTTCTCTGAACCATGACTTCTCATCTACCTCACCACACAGCCAGGAAAACCTACTGCTATTACTAAATAATTTATATTTTCTAGTATCCCACAAAATAAGAACTCTAAAAGCAAAAAATGCAGTTGGCCACTACTGAACTAATCTGTAATCTCAGGGTGGGAAGTCACAGAGGCTTTAGCTGGGATAGAGAAGTGACAGTTTTACTTCACATTATGAAGTCTGATCATTCAGAACTGGATTTTTATCCTGCTGTGTTGTACCTTGATGTGGGAAGGACAGGGTACAAAGCTAAGGAATGTACCCACTGCAACATTATCTAAATATATCACTGACTGTCAACCAAGGCAAACCTGAGGCTTGGCTTTCAAATTTATTAGAAAATATATTTTTTGTGTTTGTGCTCTTTCAAATAACATGTTTATTTCATTTATACGTATATATATACAAGTCTATATGAATTTATCTGAATAAAAAAGCTTGTTAATTAGAATATCCACTCAGCTGGAAGTCTGCTGACACAAATGGGCCAGAAAAAGTCCCCAAGCCTGTCAGGATGAGATAGGGTCTGTGTATGACTCTCTGTTTCTGCCTGTAAGATTACTTTGCAAGGAAGCCTGTAGTTATCATCCCTACAGTAGCAAAGAGAGTTTATTTCTGGTTTGGCAGGAGACCTTTGAACTGCCAATTGCTAATGCAAAGAAAATGTTATAGCCAGTTAGTTAACCTTCTTTGACCTTGGCCTCAACACAGAGGAAAATATCTGACTCTGATCAGCCAAAAATTACATAGCCTGAACTCAGATTCTGCTTTGATTTTCCTTTGATCATATGCTTAGAGGAAAAATGAACTTGTATTTAGGGTTTGACCACAGAATGAGGAAAAGCACAATAAACAGAGGTGGAAAATATTTAGTGCACTTCCAGCTAAGTGGATTGTGCTCCAGGACAGGGGGCAAAGTGCAGCAAGAGCAGAAGTTTTTTGCACCATTTCTGTGCTTTTGCATGTACTGCTTTCTCTCAAGAGGTAGTTGGGTCCTAACAAAAGCTGGGAATAGGGATCAGATCTATTGTCAGTAGGCAGTAAGAGGTGATTCAGTCTGAAGCTTTACAAAGTATGCAGTAGGCAGATCATATGGCCCACACATTTGGTATGATTGTAATCTCTGAAAGTTAGATTGTTTTAAGACATGACATTTAAAATCCCCCTCCCTGCTAATGTTATTAGCATTAACTGTTATTGCCCTGGCTATACTTCTTTAGCAAATAAAAATCTGATTCCTACTTTAATCTTACTAAGATGCTTAGGCCACAATAGATGTGAGTAGACCTAGCATCATAAAACAATATATATTTTATTATCAGAAAGAAATGCATTTTGGTCAGTAAATATATTGACATTTAACTTTCAGAAGAGGTTATAAACAACATACATAAAACAGGATGTATCTTAAGTTGAGTCTGTAACAGCAGCTTATAAAATGAACATTTGGAAGTAACCTCCAAGTTATCTTCAGAAGTGGAAACAACAGTGGTAAAAATATTTCAGTCTCCACAAATATCTACACTGATTCAACCAATGAAGAAAACAGCTAGAGGATTGGAAGCACATGGAGAGCCTCCAGAAACACTGCTTTAAACACTGATAATTGAAATCACATGTGCATGTGTGGAGGGGGAGATGCTGAAAATTATTTAGGGAATATTAATAGGCAGCACAGACTCCTGGTAGGATTGTATTTCCCAGTAAATTGCATGAAAACTCTGAAATCTAATAGAAGCCAGTAATTAGAACAGGAATAAAATATCTTAGGTAAAATAGAAAGAAAGTTGCCCAGAGCATTACCAGGAGAACTATTCCTTCCAGCACAAGGAAGGTGAAAATCCTATAGCCTGGTATGTACTCAGTGGTCCAAAGCTCAAACTTCCTGTAGCCATCAGTCTGAGCTGAGCTGGTGGTTGTTCAGCCATCTCTCTTCCTGGTGAAGTTAGAGGTGGTGCCCAAGCTCTTCTCTGAGCCACTGGGTCTCACACTGAGATGCCTGAAACCAGGTTTCCCTCCAGCAAACCTCACTCTGTCCATGGGGTAAGGTCTGACTTGTGTTTCCTTCATGAAGAAGATCTTGTTTGCAGTAGTCTGCAGGCATCAAAAATGTGACCATGTATGTTTCCCAAGAAACTCTTTCTGGGTGTGCCTCAGAGCAGCAGGTGCAGAAAAGGGTTCTTCTATTCTTTGGAGAACTCCTAAGATTAAGTGGGAGAAAAATAAGGTCTCATAGCAAAAAACCCCATAACCTAAATACACATGTTGATTTACACAAAATGAACATATTCTGTAATTCCCTTACAGACAATCAGCTGCGGGATTTCTGGCATTTACAGGTAGAAAAGGCAACTCAAATGCCCATCCTGTTCCTTTCACCTCCGAGTCACACTCAAACATAAACTTTGGCACATTAAAGAGTGTTCATTTATTTCTTCCAGTACCCAAAGGTAAAAGGTTTTAATAAAAATCATAGAATCTACCCAGTTGAAAGGGACCCATCAGTATCATCAAGTCCAACTCCTGTCCCTGTGTAGGGCACCCCCAGAACCACATCATATGCCTGAGAGCATCATCCAAACTCTTCTTGAACTCAGGCAGTCTTGGTGCTTGACCACATCCCTGGGGATTTTGTTCCATTGCTCAACTGCCCTTTGGGTGAAAAACCTTTTCCTGATATCTAACCTAAACCTCTCCTGATTCAGCTTCCTAACGTTTCCCTGAGTCCTTTCTTTGGTCACAGGAGTGAAGAAATCAGTCCCAGCCCCATCTCTTACCCTTGTGAGGGATCAATATACTGCTATGGGGTCACCTCTCAGCCTCCTTTTCTCTAAACTGAACAATCCAAGTCACCTCAGATGCTTCTCATAAGTCATTCCTTCCAGACCCTTCACCATCCTCGTTGCTCTGCTTTGGATGCTTTCCAATAGCTTGATGTCTTTAGAAAGCTGTGTAAGAATGGTATGTTAAAACCTAAGCAGAACAGAGAATTCATACTGTCTGCCACATGTGCTTCAAAAAAAGCCTGCAGTGGTTAAAATCTATGAAGACTGAGATATTAGGAACCAGAACCAATCAAAGCTCCAAGAGAGCACTTTGGTACATGACTTAAATTTCCCAATGGAAATGGAAGAGACGGAGTACTTTACTTATAAAACTTAGGTACTAATTGAATGTGATTGGGTCCTGCCACATAATAAATTAGCATTCATTTGCTGAGGCTTCATAAGTGTGTGTGTGCATGCTCTTAGCCCTCTCTGTTATTAAAAAAAAAATGTGTCAGCTTAAACCATCTTCACAGAACCGAAGTTGGTGAACTCTGGTTTTCAGCTCAGCAAGGAGCATGGGTATGCTCAGTGACAAGTAGTATCTTGTCAAAGTGATCTGAGCTGCCCACAGGTCTCAGATTATACAATGGTAGGTGTACTAAAAGCTGAAGACACAGAAAACCTTCACTGGGCTAAAAACAGTGCAGCTTTATTGATCTAGTGCCAGCTGAATACTATTGCACTTAGAGAACAGAGGAACCTACTTCGGCTTCCCAAATTTAAAAAAAAGTTCAAAAGAAGTGTTAACTACAGGCCCTTTTTCATGGCTTTCATTCTAAGGCTCAGGAGAGCCAGTGAGGGACAAACAGTAAGCACTTGGATAGACAAGATTAGCTGGAGACCCTCAGCACAGGCAGGTAAAAGAAGTTCAAACTTTGTCATCTTGATTAACCTCTCCCAGGTGGAGGAAGTGAGAATGGTACAGGGTGAATGTGTGGGGATGCTTCACAAGGACTTCTGGATAGCTTTCAGTGCCCACTGAAAGAGTAATCTGTAAGGTTAACAAGTGAACACTGATGATGGAATGCTCAGTTGGTTTGCTAACAGAAACCAGAGATGGTAAATGGGACAGAGGGGTAGAGAGACAGTGGGATAAGAATGACAAGTGGCAATATGTTGAGCCTGTTCTGTTTGTGCTATATATAGGAGGTAGCAGAAAACTTACAGAAGGAAATGTAGAACAAAATGTGCAGATTTGGAGATGATGTGGAACTGACAACCTGAGAAATACCATCCATAAAGGAAGGAAGTTGAAGATGCTGAGAAATCTGCCTTATGTTTAGGATGTGTGGAATGATCAAGCAGTACAAAGCAAAGATGGAGAAACTAGAATATGGAACTGTATTCCTTTGCTCATTTGAAACCTTGATATTGTTGCAGGGCAGCAGCTTGGAAACCAGAGGGACCACTGGGAGAAGAAAGCCCAGGCCAGAACAGATCACCAGGACACATTTGCAAAGAACTTAAATGAAGAGCAATAACAGTTTTCAGAGGATGAAGTTGTTAGAGTTGAAGAACAAGTGCATGAACACCCTTGACACTTGTCACAGTCCTTAGTCACTTCTGCAGAAATACTGTACATGGGTTTTCTGTAGTGGTAATGGCAATTAAAAGTGCAAAAGCAGCACTGCACTGGAGGCTGAGCAGTCCCCCAGGCACCTGGCATGAATATCTGACAAGAAGCTAAGAATGCATTTCAGCTGGCCAGGATGGAACCTGAAATTTTGTAGCTAACGCTTTTGATACCTTTTCTTGGATATCTACGTTTTAGGACATTTTTCAGCTACACCAGACCATATATGAAATATTTTGTATGCATTGTTCATATGGGAAAACCATTAATATTCCCATGAGTGCATATATGCCTCTTGCAATGAATTGCCCCATTTTAATTTAATCTGACTCCACTGTCTTGAAATCACAAAATGTTTTCCTATACAGCTCAATAAATCTGGAGTGCATCCAATGCTTCAGATGCAAAATTTCCAGAGTGTAGAGATTATTACTGGAATGTGTATGAGATCCAGTGATGGACACATGACACATCCAGCCTACACAGCTCTCCCATTCACACTGCAGGGATTTGGGCTAAAACACAGGGCTGGAAACTCCTGGGGAATCTCAGCAGTGTCACTGAAAAGGAGGATGGCAACAGTCAGGACAGCTGTCTGCTGAAGACACTGGGGAGAAATTGAATGAGGCTTGCAGCAGGAAGAGCAATAATATCTGAGCTGTGATAAGGTGAAAGGGTAGCACCAGACTGGATAGAGAGAAAGGATGATGAATCTTGTGTTAGGCTTTTTTCCAGAAAATATTAACTGCACTTGGATATTTGGATGCTGCCCAGCCATCCTCACAAATGAATGTGTTCCATTGACACTGGCACTTCTGTGCTTCCTACTCAGCTTTCCTCAGGCAAGGAGGGCCATGGCAAAGTGAGGTTGAAAGAAAGGAAATCTGCCATTTTCTGAGCTGAGAGAAGCAGTGCCAAGATCAATACAGCATGAAACAATCATTGGACATGGCCTAACAGCGGTCTCTGTAGCCTTCATTGCAGCACTTCTCTGTATTTCTGGATCATCACTGGAAGCAAAAGAATTGTTTCCTTGTTGTTAAAAGAAATACCCATCCAAGAGATTTTAATGCTGAAATAGAAAAACAGCAAAGGGGTTCTGAGGAGCAAATGATGTGAACTCTTATCACAAATACAAATAAAGGAATTGTTGCTCTTAAAACTGTGGATCAGAGGTCCTCACATGTTGCCATCGTCCTCACTGATCCATGGGCAAAAATACCAGCAAACATTGTGTCCAGGACAACACCACAAATGGCTTTCTGCCAGGCACAAAAGTTTTGTGTTTTTATATTGCATGTTTTATATTTCATGTTTTCTGTCTGGGTTGACAAACTTGCTGTACTCAGAAAACTCTCCCAAGATCCTGCTCCCCTGTAATGTCCTTAATGAATCAGAGACACACAGTACTTTCTGCTCAATTAAGAGCAGAAAAACAACCCTCACCCATGGAATGTCTAAGCTGCCTCTAAGACTGGTGCTGAGCAGCTCATGTGGATATTCAGTAAAGACTACAACAGGCAGCTACAGAGTAGCATCTCCATAAAATACATTTCCTCTTGATATTTTTGTTGTTCAGTGACTTACTGTCATTGCCCAATAGCATTTGGATTATTATTTTTCTTTTTTTAAGAGGAAAACTGCAGCAGTTATATGTGTTCCCTTTTACACAAATGTGAGGGGGGAGGGAGTTTGGACTCCATTGCAAAATGAAATCTTTCAGCAGGGAGAAATCTTGCTACACAGTTAGAGCTCGCTGCCTCTCTTGTTCTTCTTTCCCTCTAAATCTCCTTGGGACCCTATGTGTTTATTCCTTATCAGCAGCTATCTGGTCTCCATCTTTGAAATCCTAAATAACAGCATGGAGTTGTTCCTGTGTAGGGACTGCTCTGCCAGCCAACCCACTCTTGTGAAATGAGGAGGATGCCATCCCAGTGACATGGCTCTCCCAGGGCAAGTTAGGCAATGGGATCTAAGGTGGCAGGGCAGCTGGGTTGGTTGCAAACTATTCACAGCTTTACAACATCTTTTAGGTTCAGGCTACCAATTTATGCTGCAAGTGTTGTCTTTATACACTATAATTACATCCCAGGTGCTGCTCTTCTGCCACTGACCTTTTCTGTGGCCTTAACTAAATTGCTTTGCCTCACTGGTACTATGAGTTGTATTTCTCTAGAGCATGATCCCTCTTTAAGGTTTCTATATCATGATGTTGATGTGATGGGGACTTTTAAAATCATAACATGATTATAATAATGAAATATAACTAGCTTAGAAAAATCAAACCATTTTCTTACGGCCTTGACTTACAAGATTTTCCATTCCATGGTGGGCTGAGAATTTGCTGTGTTTTTGCATTTGTAATGTCAATCACTGGAAAATATGGCAGAACAATGTATGGTTACACAAACACTTTTATTAAATAATATAATTAATTAATATATAATAAAAATATCACTTCATGGTACTGCAGTCTGGCAGTTTTACACAAATCTGGCCCTAGTTTTGTTCTATAAAACAAGCTATTAATAGAAGATGGTTTTGCTGCTCCTCTGCACTAACACTTTGATTGCACACGAAGATTACTTACAGACTTTTATTTTATTTAGCTGATTTCTTTTGTGTAAAAAATCTAACTGATTATATAGAAGAAAGAGAATGTTGTACCTTTGCAAAAGCCTTTGACCAGTTTGCAGAGTGATATTGTGCTGTGGTCTCCAAAGTTCTGTAACCTGTACATTGGCTTTTTGTTATTATTCTAACTTTTGTTGGTTTTATCACTGTAAAGCTACTGTTTCATTTATTCTCCTGGCAGGGAGACTTCACTTTTCCAAAGTATCCATAATGTTCCTGGCTTTCTGTTTTAATACAATCCATTATTTTTGAAGGCTTACAAAAAGCTGGAGAATACCACTGTGCTAAGAGCACACATCTAACCAGTCAGTAAAATGATTGTTGGGGTTGTGTTTGACAATTTTCAGAGATTTTGGCAAGGTAGATTTATAGTATAAGAAAATGCTTAAGTTTACTCATGCCTCAAAAATTCAGCTTTCACTTAAACACTGAACCTCTCCTCCTTGTTCCCATGCTCATGTTCTCCTGCCTTTTATATTAATGAGTTGTTACACATAGTTACAAAGAAGAAAATACAAAAAGACAAGCTGTAGCCAGTAGTCACAGTGATGAGATTATTTTGAACTGCCTTTAAAGTTTTACATGTTAATGATGGGCAAATAGTTCTTAAGAGCCTGGGTCCAATGCAATGTTATGGTAACTGTGAAACTATGATTTCCCAAATAAGCTCTTAAAATAGATGAGTTGCCAGCTCTCAGCTATACAGAATTCACCTGTCTTTAATTTTAAAACCTCAAAGAATGTACAAACTGTACAAGATCCTAGTCCCTTGCTAATTATGCTTTGTGTTTATCTAGCAGTTTTATCTCAAAGCTCTCTCCAAACATTAAGACTCCCAGCACTTCTTTTATGTAGGCATTATTATCCCTGTCATTATCATTATCACATTTTCCATTTTATAGGTGGTAAATGGGCAAAATCACAATGTGAATCAGTAGATGAATTGGGAATAGAATATTGTAGTCCTGACATTGTCCCCTGCTTGAATTACTCACTAACAGAACTGTTATTTGTGGGTTGAAGTGGTACACATTTTGTTCAATGTAAAACCTTGACAAATATGCAGAAATCTTTGGGTATGCAAGATTTTTGTTAGTATAGTTTCCTACTAATGTTTTTCACCTTTTGGTCTAGCTTTAAGTGGCTAATAAGAGATGCCATTGTCTTCCAACTAAGTAAGTATCAATAAATTTTGTTTAATATGATACAATTTCCATAATAGACTGGAATAGCTCAAATGAAGCTTAGTCTCCCAAGCAATGAAATATTTTGGTTGTGTCCTCTTCTAGTCATAATAAAACTCATTATGAAAATCTATGAAGAAATGTACTTCTGCATCATAGCTGTTGTTTAAATGACAGCTGTTAATAATTAGTAATTTTTATTAATGTGAAAATACCATATGTGATGACTACATTAAGTTAAAGCCACTTGTCAAATTAAATTTCGGCTGATATGAAACAAACATGTTCAGCTGAAACATAATGACACTCTCATGAAGTAGATAGTTAATCTAATTTTCTTCTTTTTTAGGACTGTTTTAATCTGGAAAGGCAAGTCAATCACTTCTTTGACTTAAAAATAGGTAGCTTAGGTTCAAAACATCCCTCTACCAGTGTTCTATTCCTTTTTTAATTTGTCATCAAAGATCATAAGAAATAGTAGATTATAAAATAAAAAATTGTCATGAGCAGTTACTCAGAAGACCACAGGGTACAGTCCTATGAGAAACCGAAGATGCCCTGAGAATTAACATCATGGTCATAGAATCATAGAATCATAGAATCATAGAATTGGCTGGGTTGGAAGGGACCTCAGAGATCATCGAGTCCAACCCTTGAACCACCGTTGCAGTTGCTAGACCATGGCACTGAGTGCCACATCCAGTCTTTTTTTAAATATCTCCAGGGACGGAGAATCCACCACTTCAGTGGGCAGCCCATTCCAATGACGGATCACTCTTTCCGTAAAGAAATTCTTTCTAATATCTAACCTAAACTTCCCCTGGCACAACTTAAGTCCATGCCCTCTTGTCTTGTTGAAAGTCGTTTGGTAAAAGAGCCCAACCCCCACCTGGCTACACCCTCCTTTCAGGTAGTTGTAGAGAGCGATGAGGTCTCCCCTGAGCCGCCTCTTCTTTAGGCTGAACAGCCCCAGCTCCCTCAGCCTCTCCTCGTAGGGTCTATGCTCGAGTCCCTTCACCAGCCTGGTTGCCCTCCTTTGGACCTGCTCCAGGACCTCGATATCCTTCCTGAACTGGGGGGCCCAGAACTGGACACAGTACTCAAGGTGTGGCCTCACGAGGGCTGAGTACAGGGGCAGAATCACTTCCTTGGACCTGCTGGCAATGCTGTTCCGGATACAGGCCAGGATGCCATGGTCCTCCCATGCAGAACTGTAAGGCTCAATAAGATGTCATGATTCACTAGGACTCAAGCCAAGGCCACAACTAGCAAAAAACATTTCCTGTCACAAGCTAGACTGATACTGGTGACCAACAAGTGACCCTGTATGACCAAGCTCTTTCCTTACACTCCTCTCCAAGGCACCTTGTCTCTAATGTCTGCTGAGAACAGTCCTTGGCCTCAGCATTCTGGTAGCACATCACTTGTGAGGGTGATAGTTGTCACAGGCCTAAACTGTTTAACATATAATACATAAATGGCCTTCTTAATCATGGATCAAAACCCAGGTTTTACATTCAGGGTGAGTTCTTAAATAGTCAGACTGAGGAAAGATATTTCTTGGCAAATTTTCTACACCATGTACTTGGCTTCTTTAGTTTCCCTGTGGCACTCAGTTTTCTCAGTTCTTGTATAGAGGATGTCAGCAGTTAATGCCATCTGCTGAAGTTCTGTTCAAGGGGTTAAGCATCTGAATGTTAGGACACTGACCCATTTCAAGAACTAAGCCCTTTGCTTTGACAGCCGTGGTGCCTATTAGGGCAGCAAAAATATTTGGTAGGTATCTATCCCAAAAGTTACAAGAAGCACATCTTTCCAGCTTTTCTGATGAACAGTGGACTTTGTCCTCCTGCCAAATTGCTGTTGCACCATGAGACATCCTAATTTTAAGCATATTCTTCATCCCTACTGTATAATTCAGTCATTTACCCCTTTTCCACAGTGTCCCCTTCCCAGCTAGACTTAAAAGGTCTACATATCTCCCATTTGTTAGACTCTGAACTTGTGGATAGAACTTGTGGATAGTTCTTGGTGAATCATTCTTAAAATCCATACTTTCTTAGCATTCTGTCTTTACAAGGAAATAGACACCCCAAATAAACATACAAAGCCCTTTTCCTCCCTTCTACTTGCCCCAGTTATAAACCAAAAATGCTTCTTGGTTTCAGCAAACAAGATCACTTTCAAGCTGGGTTCTCAATGCTATGTTCCCTTTCCTGCTCTTGTTTCTCTTCCCAGACAAGACTAAATGCCATGCAGCTCCTTATTCTCTCCCAGCTGTTTCTCCATTTCCCCTCATTAGGAAGACACCTTCTTCCCCTAGTGCCTGTCCCAGAGAGTTTCCGACTTACTTTAACACACACTTTGTGGTAAATGCCCAAGTCTTTCTCAAAGTTGTGGAGTAAATATGACAGGCTGGAAAGCACTTCATAGGATTAAAAGTGGCAGGTGATATATATGTGTGTCTATATGTGTGACAAATTTTATAGCATTTCACATATTTTTCATCCTGTGACATTTTGAAGAATTTTTAAATGTCCATTCTCATAAAGATTGCTACATATTTCTCTAACTAGAGCAGTGAGGTTGCATTTAGTATTAGGACCTTATATATATATTGCAATGACAAGTGATGTTTTTCTGCTGTAGAATTTTCAGTTATGTAATTCCAATTTCTTGTAATCTCTCTTCTCACTATTATGGGTTGATCCCCAAATCATAGCTGTTTAAATTGTGGCCTCTATACTGTATCTCCTGTGTTCTGTTTTCTCTTCTTTATTCTATAAAATGCATTTACATGTTCATTTTTGACTATTCTTCTGTTTTCTCTTCTGCAGACTCATTCTTCCCTTTGCTTTCCAAGTTTCTCTTTTTCACACTGATCCTTCTCCAGTATGACCCACACAGGTGGGGAGAGATGGCTTAGCTAAACTATACTCCTGAGGCCCTCAAGGGCAGTAAAAATATTTGTATCATAGCAATAATTTGAAGACAATTTTTGCTTCTGAGCCATAAATGTCAGAAGTAGGCAGTAGTGCTAGAGGGAAAGAATGGTTGTACATAAGGTCTCTCCCAGTTCTATATGCTACAGGGATGTCTTATCTAAGTATAAAGAGAAAAGTTACGGCACCAATACTTCCTTTGAGAATGTGTAAAATAGCTTAAAAGCCTCCTGATATCATGCAAGAATATTGCTACATCCAAAAAGGTTCTTGTAGGGCTTAAAAAAACCTGGCCACTCTCACTGAGTGTTTATTGCATGGATATTTTCTCCTTACTTCCAGCTGCTGCTGCAGTTGTTTTTATTTTATTTTGGAAAGAGCTTTATGTTCTCTCAGACCATCTCCTGATAAAAATCAGATAATTTGGTTGCTTTCCCAAAGGTTTTTTCAGTCTAATTTCAGACATGACATGGTGAAGAACATAACAAAACTTAGCAAAAGGAGACAGAGAGAGAAAAATAGAGTTCAGTAATAAGAGATTACATGGTTCTCTGGTGCAGTTTACTACACTCTGTGGTAAAGCAAGTTTAAAATGAAAACACAATAAACAACTGCTTCCTTGCTGATATCACGGGGAAAAAAAGCACTGCTAAGACTAATGGTGCTATTTTTGTACCAATGGATTATTCACAGGCACATCCTACATGAAATCAGGTAAAGGATAAGAATAACAAAGTGAGAACCTTGAGCCCATTTGTCTGTCAGAGTCTCCTCTCTTTTCAAAGGTGACCAGATCATCACTCATAAGACAGGGGCCCTCTCGCCATGGGAGGGATCATTCCTTTGAAGATGGGGCAGATCCATTGGCCACATGAGTTTTGGGAAAGAGGGAATGAAATGCCTGCAAGGGGCTGTTGCTGAAAGGTGCTTGATCCAACTGAGCAAGCAGTTGGTGACCTGAGTTTACATTTCCTGTGGGCTGGTGCTTGTATCCTGGTTTGGGTTTGACTACAGGGCTTAGCACCTCGCAGGATAAAACCTTTACATTCTGATCCTAGTTTAAATACCACTAGCAGAAAGAAATTTTGTGCTTCTGAATTTTGGGAATGATACTGTAAAAATTAAGTTTATGATTAAATAAAATGTCTAAAATTAATTCAAATGCCTGTCAGGAGAGTGGTACAGATGATGGTCACTTGTTAACATCCCGGCTACAAGCAGGATCCAGACAAGTCAAAAGACCAGAGAGGTTCACAAAGGCTTTCAGCTGTGTAACAGCTGAGAAAAAGGTATTTCCAGCAAGTGCTACCAGGATTTTTTTTACTATTGTGATAGTGAGAATATGGGGATAAACCCCAGGGTCTATTGAGTGCTTAGGGCCTAGGAGATATGAGCAGAGCAGACTAATAATGAGTGCTACCAACTTCCTTCTTTACACAGTAGTTGGTAAAGAAAAAGAAAAAAAAAAGAAAAAAGGATTATAAAAGGCCCTGGGCAAAATTTGAGCTATGTACTTCGCTGATGAACTGTGCAGTGAGCCTGGAGTTGACTGAACATGGATTTTTCTGGCTGAGCTAGAGGTAAATGGCTTTGTCATCCATTACACTTTCCCAGCTTTCTTAGACTCGCTCCCTGGAACACTGCCAGGACATTATAGGGGAGCAGGAGTTTGTTATGAGTGTGGAATGAACAAGAAAATCTCCTATTTCAAGCTGGGCTATGCACTACTTGGAGATGAAAGACTCCAATACAATTCCCTTTTCTGGGCATTTCCCCTTTCACATTGTTGCTGTTCCAGTTTGTCTAAATACCCAGATGGATCGCTCTCTTTCAGGCCCATGGAATAACCTGTGGAACATGTGGCTGTTTCTTTCCCTTGGAAGTTTTCCCCTAATTACCCACCGGTGGGATGTGGAAGTGCCCTGGATCAGATGCTGTGGATGGAGCCTTCAGGCTGCACAGACTCATCATTCTCTGGGGCTGGATCCAACCCTGTGGCAAATGGAATTTGACTGAATATGTGTTTTATCCCATATTAAAAGCTGAAGTCAATTAGATGTTGAATTGGCTCTGAAATGCATTCAAACTGTGCTGGGGGAAGCAGGTGAGGGGCTGTTAACATGAAATCAAATTTAAATTGTGAATCATTATGCTTAAACCCCTCTCTCCAGTCTAACTAAGCAATACAAGCTTCTTTTTTTCTTTCTGTCTCAGTGATATCCACTGGTACTGTCAGTTTCTGTTTCACCAACCACTAGCCACGTTCTCTAAAAAGTATAATTAAAGTCTGCTCCTCTGAATTCTCTGACAACTCTGTAAACTATTAGGAAGTGCAAAATGATTAAATCTGAAAGGTCATTACTCTGATTCTGCCTTTCTAAAACTTATTGTCTAATTAAAAAATAAATAGCACTTTTCATGTACGGTTACAGATAAAATCCTGCCCTTCTTTCCTCCCTTCCTATTAATTTTATCTAGATCTCCTGCTCATTACTAGATGTAGATACACTGAAGTTTAGAATTCTGCTGTTATAATTAAACTGAAGATCTGTGTTCTTGGTCAAGCCTGCCCAGTGTTGTCTATTTCTTCATAGTCTAGACCCATATTCTAATCCTGGTGCCAGCTAACACACCATTGAGTTTAGCAAAAGCTTAGTAGCCTTCTCCAGACAGTATCACATGCATACTTTTTTGTCTTTTTTGTCTTCCATATCATGTGGTAGGTCTCACCTTCAGCAGAAAAAAAAAATGAATTCTAAAGAACAGAAATTTAACATGTGGAATTGTCATTAAGCTTCACAAGGAGTCATCCCTGGAGGATAAAGTAATTGTGAGCCCACACCAGGGAGAACACCCTCTTCTGGAAGGTGATGGAGAAATAAAGGAAGAAAGAAAAAGAATACCTGCTTCTGAGCTGGGTAGTTTAGAAAGCAGCATTGTCAGACATACTCAAGATTTTTCTAATCAAAATCTCTCACAGATACTTACAGTACCTTTGCAAGACCAATGGTTACATGTGCAGGATCTTAGCTCACCTACCAGTGCATATGAAATACAACTTTTAATTTTTTTTTTTAATTCATTCTATTTGCTGTGCTAGGGTTTCAGAGGATGTTTATATTACTG